>NW_023270387.1:18557859-18648772 GCF_011800145.1 Mirounga leonina | reverse complement strand
GAGTGTCCTCCACATCTGGAGGGATGCTCTACTTGATACTCACAAAGCCTCTGGTGAAAGGCTTCCCCCACAGAGCAGCCGGGCTATTTTCCAGATCATCAATCCGATTACATTCTACCCGGGTTTAAACCTTGAATGACTTCCTATTGTGGAAGGATAAAGAGAAAACCTCCTAGCTTGTCCTCCTTGGCCCTTGTGTGTTCTGGCACCTGTGTAATGTTCAAGCCTCATATGGAACCACCTCCTGCATCTTCCCTGGGCTCCAGCCAGATGCTCTTGGTCTTCTGTTCCTGCGATGCACCAATCTTTCCACCACGAAATCTGTGCACCCTGGCACTCCTTCCCACCACCACACCCTCTGCCTGTTCAACTCTTATTTCTCCTTCAGCTCTCGATACAATCATCTTTTCCTGCATAAAATCTTCCCTGATCTCCCGCATTCCAGCCAGGCTAGGTCAGTGTCCTTTGTAATAAGCTATCGTGGTTCAGTGTTCTTTTCCTTCAGGACACTACCCTCGGCTAGGAATTACACATTCGTTCAAAGCGGTCTTCGATCAACAACTAGCTCCCACACCGCCCAGATTCTCAGCTCCTTAAAAACAAAGACGATGTTTGCTTTTGCCCATCACTGATTCACCATCATCTAACACCATGCCTGGTGTATAATAGTTGCTCAATAAACGTGTGGGAAAGGAAGAAGGGACGGAGGGAAAGAAGTAAAACAACAGGGTCCCCATCTGGAATGTTAGGACACCACCCAGCAGCACATATGCACAGCACTGGTAGCAGCTTGATGTAAGAGCTGGAGCTCAGCAGAGTTCCAGGTTTCATCTTGGTTTCGTAGGGGCTTGGTCAAATTGCCAAAAGTCTCTAACTTTGGGTTTCTTCCATTTATTTCAGCAGACAGAGGTAGAATTCTTACTAAGTGCAAGGTGTTATTAGAAAGCTGCTTCTCGGGCGCCTGGCTGGCTCAGTTGGTAGAGCATGTGACTCTTGATCTTGGGGTCGTGAGTTCAAGTCCCACGTTGGGCCTGGAGATTAGTAAAAAAAATAAAATAAAAAATGCTTCTCACCTGGAAGGTGAGCCTTCTATAGAGGGCGATAGCAGAATTTTAAGGGTGAGTCTTGCTCAGAGTACAAAGAAATCCACGCCAATGTGATGGGCACGGTGTGTGAGTGAGTGAGCAGGCAGAAAGTGATACAGGGATGAACCAGACAGTTCATGACATCAAAACACTTACTCTTAAATGTGGGAAAGACGTGGGGCTAGAACTATACTACAAGGCAATTTGCTAGAATAGAGACAAGAGGTGCATACAGAGCACAGAGAAGGAGTGATTAATTCCAACTTGGGGAAGAGGAATTAATTCCTCTTGGGGAAGAGGGGGGAGGGTTTGTTGGTAACTTTGGATCTCAGCCTGGAAGGATAGACAGGACCTCATGGATAGCCCTGAGGGACAGCCACTTGGCCCTCTTTCCAAGAAAGATGATGAAAGCTAACTAGTTAAAGTGCAGGAGGTCCTCTGAAACCTTTCACCAGAGGCTTTGTGAGTATCAAGTAGAGCAGACCCTTGAATGACACAAATTTGTACCATGCAGATCCACTTATATGTGGATTTTTCATACTTTAGTACTAAAGGTATTTTCTCTTGCTCATATTTTCTTAATAACATTTCCTTATCTCTAGCTTCCTTTGTTGTAAGAATACAGTGTATAATACCTACAGCCTACAAAATATGTTAGATGACTGTTTATGTTGTCGGTAAGTCTTCTCTGGTCAATGGTAGGCTATGAGTAGTTAAGTTTTGGGGGAGTCAAAAAATTCACGTGAATTTTTGACTACACAAGGGGTCAGCACTCCTAACTCCCCACGTTGTTCAAGGGTCAACTGTCCTGTCTCTTGACAGCAAATAATTCTAATATATTCAACTACACAGCGGCTGTGCTTGGCTGACCAATGATATTAGTCCTGTAAATTGAACGAATATAAGCTTTTTCCTTCACTCCACAAAAAGGTCTCAATTTACCAGCATGATCAGTTTGTGGGAGAAAATATTGCAGCCACCAACAGGGGATGAGCTTGGGAGAGGTTGACTCATATCTAAAACGAACCAGTGATTTCTGCTATTTCTGTTCTTGCTGAGCCAGCCAAATGTCCGGCGCTCTCTGTGACTTTATCAATTCAGTTTGACCCCTAGAGAAACACATAAATAAGGGCAAGTCTTTCTAGAACAAGATATGGGGAAGCAGCAAACAGAGATGGTGTTAGACAAACATGGAACGCCAGGTCTCTCTGGCTGGAGCAGAGCACACTGCTAAGGATGGTTAGCTCTTACTGGGTTCTGGGCGCCAGTCTAAATACTCTGTACGTAATGCTTCATTGGCTGATGAAACCTAGGATAGACAGTCGTTGCCATCCACATTTTGTAGAGGACAGAGCTGAAGCACAGAGGGGCTATGTAACTTGTCCAAGGTCACACAGTGGTGGGATTTGAACTCATGACCCTTGCTCTTAACTACCACATTTATTTATTTATTTTTCTATACCTATTTTTTATTTTATTTTATTTTTTAATTAACATATAATGTATTATTTGTTTCAGGCGTATAGGTCTGTGATTCATCAGTCTTACACAATTCACAGCGCTCACTACAATACTATACCCTCCCCAATGTCCACCACCCACTCCATCCCTCCCACACTCCTCCATTCCAGCAACCCTCAGTTTGTTGCCTGAGATTAAGAATATGGTTTGTCTTATGGTTTGTCTCCCTCTCTGGTTTTGTCTTGTTTCATTTTTTTCATCTCTTCCCCTATGATCCTCTGTCTTGTTTCTCAAATTCCACCTATCAGTGAGATCATATGATAATTGTCTTTCTCTGATTGACTGATTACGCTTAGCATAAAACCCTCTAGTTCCATCCACATCATTGCAAATGGCAAGATTTCATTTTTTAATGGCTGTATAATATTTCAGTGTGTGTGTGTGTGTGTGTATCCATTCATCTGTCGATGAACATTAGGCTTTTTCCATAGATAACCACCATATTTAGACTGCCTCTCATCCATACCGCTGAGAGCAAGGACATTGGAGCCAGGCAAACCTGGCCATAACAACGTTTCTATCACTTTCTAGCTGTGTCATCTTGAGGCTATTATCTAACATTTCAGGGGCATTCGCATTGGAATAAGCCCCAAAGCCTTGAACTTGGGAAATGACTCTCACTGGGAAGAATATGCCATCTCAACCTGCTAGTCGGCTGCCCTCCGCATGTCCGCAGGCCTCTTCCCCAGTTGAGTTGAGTTCATCTCCCGCATGCTTGACCAGTTCTGAGTAAGGGTGTGCCTGTTTCAACAGGCTGAGCTGTGCCAAATGGAGGCCACATCTTGGAATACTAGGGCCTTTGTTCTAATCCAGTTTCCACAGCTCTTTCCACCTGTGTGGCTGTCCCAATTTTCCCCTCATGTGGTTCTTCTGTCCTGCTAATGGAGTACTGGACCTCACCCTCTTAATCCAGATTCCCCCATGCACTTTGATCTATGTGCTTAGGCTTCTGCTCTGACACCTTCCAAGTTCTGGTATATGGGTTGGGCCCTGCCTCGCACTTACTGGTCTCTTTTCCCAGCTCAAAAGAGGAACATGGCTCCTTAGATGATGCTAGGAGCTGGCCCTCTGCCACCTTGAACAGGCCTCTTGATTAGCTGCTTACCTGCCCACTTGCCACACCTGCGATCTCAAAACTGCTCTATCCCCAGGTAGATAAGCCTAGTCTTTCCTTCTGTCTCCCTCCCTCCTCTTTTTCCTTTCTCTCTCTCTCTCTCTCTTTCTTTCTTTCTAGAAAAATTCACATAGCATAAAATTTACCATTCTCATCACTTAGAGTGTATAGCTCAGAGGCTTTTAGTATATCCAGAAGGTTGTGCAACCACCATCACTATCTAATTCCAGAATATTTTAGTCTCCTTATAAAGAAGCTCCAGAGGACATTAAATCTGAAAAGCCAACCTGAAGGCTGGAAGTGACCGGGCTCAGTTTGGCACAGCAAGTTATGTGGAGCTTCATACGTGAGAGATGAGAGGCTTGCAGAAGGTGGTGGCAGGATGCAGGGTGTCCTACCCCCAAGTAGGGCACCTCGGCTTACTGAATATTTCAAGCTGGAGGAATTTTCTGACAGGAGGGATTTACTGACTTTCTTTGGAAAGCAGATCGTAAGATCCTCCTGTGAGAGGCTCCGTCCTGTCCTTGGAGGAAAGAGCATCCCTACCTCTGAAGACAGACAGACGCCGAAAGGAATCTGAGTGAACAGGCCTCGCTGTCTTCCCTAGTTTACTACTCAGCTCAGACTGCTTTTTGCATGATCACATTTTCCCACGACTCTCTAATCTTCATCAAACCTACCACAAATGCTTAGGCTTAACCGCCCAAAGAAAAAAACCAAAATACAACACCACACTCCTCACTGGTCATTCTCCATCTCCCTCCCTCCACCCCCAGCAACCACTAATTTACTTTCTCTCACTGTGGATTTGCCCATTCTGGACACTGTGTATAAGTGTAATCATATATGTCCTTTCTTTGTCTGCACACTGTCTTCTCTTTGTCTCTGTCTTAGCGTAATGTTTTGAAAAGCCATCCATGTCATAACACGAGTGAGTACATTGTTCCTTCTTATGGCCACATAATAGTCTATCGTGTACATAAATGTTTTGTTCATACATTCACCAGTTGGACATTCGGGTTACTTCTACTTTTTGGCTATCGTGAATAACGGTTCCACGGACACTTGCGTACAAGTTTTTCTGTATACGCTTTCAGTTCGGCCAAGGAGTAGAGTTGCTGGATGGTATGGTAACCCTATGTTTAACTTTGTGAAGAATTTCTGAGTGTGTCCCAAAATGACATTTCACGTTCTCACCAGTGACGTATGGGAGTTCCAGTTTTCCACATCCTTGTCCATGCTTGTTATTGTCCTACTCAGTATTTCTTGGTTCCCCTGGCCGGGGGCGGGTTTCCTGAAGTGGGTGATTCCTTGAAGAAAATAGTTAAGCATTTGGCTTTGATGCTAGAACCCTAAGTCTGGGTCTGCTCTGCCATTCAGGGTATTAAGGCAGGTATGTTTCTTGAGCAAGTTTTTTTTTTTTTAATCTTAACCCTCAGTTTTCTCATGTGTTAAATGGGAATAATAGGGTTGTTGGACTAATTAAATGGGACAGCGCATGTCAAACCCTTAGGATAATACCTGTAAAGCCCTATCTCAATAAATGAAAGCTGTCATTATTACCATCTGTCTTCCTTTGCCTACATGTCTAGACCTCTGGTCAATGGGTCATTATGCTGGTCATTTGGCCAGGTAACAAATATGTACAGAGAGTCCATCAAGTGCCAGGCACTGTTTTAAGGAGCTAGGACTAGAGTGCCATACAAGTAAGAGACCCACAGGTAGGAAGCTAATATTCTACTAGGGCAAGGGCCATGATAAGTATGTAAAATCAAAAATAAGGAAGATAATCATAGGAACTAGAAGAGCCTTGATAAAGTAAAATAGGGTAATGTAATAGTGAGCAGGGTGGGGGTCAGCAGCTGCGGCCAGGGGAGGAGGGACACCGCAGTGCAGAGCTGACTGGAGAGGGGGAGGCAGCCACAGACAGGTCTGGGGAAGATAGTTCACACTGACAGACCCTCAGACACAGAATCCCTGTGACAGGAACAGCTTGGAAGGGCTGAGGGGCTGAGAGAAGTCAAGGGAAAGGGAGGGGGCAGCAGTAGGTCCCAGCAAGCCTGAGACCCTGGAGAAGAGCCAACAGGAGTCGAAGAGCTGCCCAGACCCCGTGCTGGTGACAGCCCCGTGCTGATGGTGGGGCCCCAGAGAAGGACGTCAGTGAAACTGGGCCAGCCCCCGAGTGTGATATTTGGCAGGAGTTCTGGATACTAAATGTTCTCCGTAGTTGGCAGGAGTCAAAGAAAGTCTCACTGGAGAGCTTCAGCCTGGCATGCCTCCTCCCCGAACACCACTGTCATTCGCTCCTGGGAAGTCCTGTCCTCATTTGGATTTCTTTATATCTGACACCGAGCCCTCGATCACACGTCTGCTGCCGACATACCCGCAATAGGACAACTGTGTGTGTTGATTATAGGTGCTTGCGCTTTGGAAAGTTGAGACAAGAAAGCCAAGACTCTCTCTGCCTCTCGGGGAACATTCCGGAATGAGGCTGGTGGGGTTGAACACTCATCCTGTGATGCCACAACGCCCAAACTCAAGCACCAAGGAGACATCGTAGAAAGTGGCAATGGGGGATGCCGGGAGCGTTGGTTGTGCTGCTAGGGGCAAGGATTTCAGACCAGGCATGCATGTGTTTGTGCTCTGGGCTCTCCCACTTTCTAGCTATCTGGCCATGAGCCAGTCTCTTCGGCACTCTAAGCTTTAGCTTCTCCATTTGTGAGACAGACACAAAACCTGTGTCAAAACAGCAGCAAGTACGTGGCTCATAGAGGGCTGACCATGGAGCTGGCACTCAGTCAGCCCTCAATTACTGTCACTTATCATCACTTATTATCATTATTTTTGCTCCTACTCCTGCTACGACGATTTTAAGAGCCTCCATCTAGGAAGGGTCGCCATGTTTTGAAAAGCAAGTGCCGAGGTTGCCGGGTATCCCAAGAAGGGCAGTGATTACAATTATAAGAATTTGAAAATTTGAAGGAAAGGTTGGCATGGGAAGGGTGAGGTTGAATGAAAGAGTGTTATTAAACAGTTTTCAAGTATGAAAATTGAAGAGCTACGAAATGGGGAGGAGGACAAAACTAATATTTTCTTGGCGTAACCTACCATATGCCAAATCCCAGACTGGGGTCTTTACATTTCTTATTACACTTAATCCCCATTGTAACCCTCTGAGATTGTTGTTGTTATTCCCATTTTACAGATAAGGGAACTCTGAGGCTGAGACACCAAAGGCAAACACTATGTGATGTGCTGGTGTCTGTCTGACTTTGATACCAATGGCCCTTTCTCTATACTCTAAACAAATATAGCCCCAGCTAAACCTATCTGGTTATTCTAGAGATCATGAGCTCCACAGATCCAAGAATATTTCCCCAAACGTTAGAGTTGTGCAGTGGAGCAACTAATCCAGCCCAGGAGACAGACATGTGAGCACGTAAGCAGAATACTGGAATGAGAAAGTCTCTTTGTGTAGCAAGAACACACTTCTCGCAGAGTGCCGAGGAGGAGGATTCCTTCTCCCAAGGCTGAGAGGGTCCTCAGGGAGGGGAGAAGAAAGTCAGAGGCTTTTTCCAGAAGAGGAGTTTCAGACGAGGCTCTTTGGGGTTGTCTGCTGGAAACACATGGGAAGGGCATCCTTTTCAGCTGGGGCTAAGGAAGCCATGGTATGGAGGTGGGAAGGCACGTGCTTCATTCAGGAAAAGACTTAGACCACCTGGACAAAGGGGCAGAGGAGCTGGAGAAGGAGAGTGACACCTGAAGGCTGGATGCTTTGCACAACAAGCTATGGATTTTAGATTCTGTTCTGTAAACAGTGGGGAGACACTAAAAGCTTTTCAGTAGGTGAGCACATCTATGTTTTAGGACATTACCTCTGGCGACTGTGTAAAGGATGCGGTAGGGAAAGGGTGAAGCCATGAAGTCAGGTTCTTCTAATTTATTCTGCAATGCACCTGCCTTTGGGCCCCAAGGGGCCCTTTTAGTAGGCAGGAAAAGGGGCATTTCAAGGAAGCTGCTGAATCTGGTCCTTCAAAGAGCTCCTGCTCCATGACATCTGTCTGATCTTCTCAGGTCCCTGATCAGGAAGGCTGCTGGGACAGTGGCAGCACCATCAACCTTCATTTCTACTGCACCAAAAGGCAAGAGAGGCTTTCTGAGCATACCCTTTACTTTCGAAACTGTCTCTAGCTGAGATACCAGCATTTCCAGGGCAGACAGAAGTGATTGTCTCCAATAGCTGAGAAATCTCCAGAATAGGACAACAGTCCTGGGCCTTCCCCCAGGACAGACAGGATGAGCAGCATGATCTGGGGCAGTGGATGAGGCTCTGCCCATCCATCCATCCATCCATCCATCCATCCATCCATCCATCCATCCATCCTTTCACAGCTGCTCATTGAATGCCTGCTTGCGGCAGGCCTTGTGATGCATACTGGGCATGCCAAGGTGAAAAAGATAAGGTTCCTACCTTCAGTAAAGTTACAGTCTAGTGTGGAAGTTAGGATGATGACAGGCTTTGGAGTGGAGAGGGTGGACCTTGAGCCAGGCACTAAGGTCTTCTGTGAAGCAGGCAGATGAAAGTAAACACAAAACTACGACAAAATGGGAAAGACATAAAAATGGAGATTCTCAAGGATCACTTAGGAGCAACTTGTTCAAACACTCAGGGAGGTAGAATAAATATCAAGGACCTTTTTGTAAAGATCTTATTGAGCATGTAATAAAGTGCCAGGTTCTGGGCTGGGTACCAGCCGTGTCATGAAGAATGAGTAGCCATATAATGAGGAGGTAAAGGGAATGGTACATGCAGCAGAAAGAAAGCATGAACCATCTTGGAAACTACAAGTAGTCAATAAGCCTTAGGATAGAATGAGAGAGATAAGGTTTAGGATGGAATAGAAAGGGGTGGGGAGCTGGAGAGGTGACAAGTGTGTAATTACAATGGGTCTTCTATGTGATGCTAGAGAGTTTGAACAGCCAGTAAACTATTGCTAAGAAGAAGATCTCATGACAGGGCACTCTGGCTACAGTGATATGGTCAGAGGATCACATGATATGTTACAGAAATAAGATCAGAGCATGGTTCAGAAAGCTCTTTTGAACTTCAGTGCTGAAACTGTAGGCAGGGAGAACTAAGTGGAATTAATGTAGAGGAAACAATTGAGTCCCTGGACAAAGGCAAGGACAGTGGGGATAGAGAGGAAGGCACTGATGGGGGGATACTTGGGAAGGAGAAAGAACTGGCAAGGCTTGGTGACCACTTGGAATGAGGGAGAGAGGAGAATCAAGAGTGAGCCTTACAATGTTGGCCCGCAACCAGGTATACAAAAGAAGGCAGTAGAAGGCTGGATTGGTCCAGAGATTGGGATTTCATTGAGAAAAGCGAAATGACAAAGGAGAAAAAGCGAGGATCATTGCAAGATGCTTACAAAGCAATATATTATATTTTCTAGACTTGTTGGAGAAGGAAATGAAGCAAGAGGATTGATCAATGGCTGAAAACAGAGGCAAAGGGCCAGTGAGTTCAGACACTAACTGCAGCAGGAGTAAAGGAGTTTGAGAAATGGAAGGATAGGAAACTGTGGTGGGATTGAGGATATGTGGAGTAAAGGTTGGAGATGAAAACTTTCCAGGGTGTGGCCATCCGTGTGAGCGGCTCCAGTGGAATGGACTGGACTACTGGACAGGTCCCCCTTGTAGACAGAGAAGTCAGGATGATGGCAGGCTTTGGGGTGGAGAGGGTGGACCTTGAGCCAGACCCTAAGGTCTTCCGTGAAGCAGGCAGATGAAAGCTACAAAAGTGGGTAGAGGGAAGGGTGTGGGCTTCTAAGCAGCAGTTTGTAGAAGGATTGAGAAAGCACAGTTTGGAAGGAGAACTGGGAAACTGCAAGTTTGCTTGTCGGGTTGGGCCCTGGGCGTCATCCAGAGGAGAAGAGGAGAGAATGGTCTTCATACACAGGAGGCAAGTGTTGGTGAAGCCAAGCCCTCATGTAAAGAGCAGAATTCAGTTCAAACCAGGAAGGGGGCAAGTTGAGGATGCAGGGAGTTTATGTACTGTGGTGTAGTGTTCCAGAAGTCCTAGAGGAGGAAGAGAAGGAGTCACGGGAGAGGAGGCCCAAGTGGAGTGAGAGCTGTTTGGGGCTTGTGACTGGCACTGCCATCTTCACAGTCATCCTGGTCTCTCTTCTCTCACTCCTGCATCCAACTGGTAACCATGGCCTGTGGCTTCGGATTCATAAGGAGCTCTTGAGTCTCTCCCCGTCCTTCCTTTTCCACTGCCCAAGCCCTAATCGGGGCTCTTGTGGACCACTGCAGTGACCTCCCTCTTGGCCCCTCTGTCTCCTGCTTAGTTATCCTTCCCCACCACTTCCCACTCTCCACCCCCTCCATCCTCCACAGAGCTGACAGAATGTTCTTTTGTATCCACAAATCTGATCCATTATCCCACCACTCAACATTCCTCAATGGTCCCTCAATTGTTAACAAGACACAATCTGTTCCATTTGTTTGGCTTCCAGAGTCCTTCATAATTGGTCTCCTGCTGATCTGTCCCATGTCATCTTCCACTGCTCCCCACCCCCCCAGAACTGTATGCTCTAGTAATACTCAATTATTTATAGCTCTCAGAGCATGTTACTATATTCGCTCATGTTTCCAGATTCTGCACATTCCATTTCATCTGCCTACACATTATTCCCACTTGCCACACCTTGCCCCTGACAGAGCCCACTCCCGAATCCACTCAGGCATGTACTTCTTCCTCTGTGAGTTTGTCTTTCACTCCTCTGGAGAGCCTAGGGGACCCTTTCCTTAAACTCCCCCTAAACTTTGCACAACACACCACGAAAGCAAGTATGCAATTACACTGTACTAAACATATGTGACTATTCACCTTCCTACTCGACAATAAGCTCTCTTTAGAGGAAAACATTATCATTTTTTAAAGAATTATATATACATATATATATATATATATTTTACAGCACTTTTAGGTTCACAGCAAAATGGAGGGGAAGGTACAGAGTTTTCCCATATATCCCCTTGTCCCACACATGCAGAGCCTCCTCCATTATCAACATCCTGCCCCAGAGTAGGGACACTGTTAAAACCATGAAACTACACTGACATCATTATTACCCGAAGTCCACAGTTTACATTAGGGATCGCTCTTGGTGTTGTACAATCTATGGCCTTGGACAAGTGTATAATGACATACATCCACCATGATAGTATCATACAATGTATTTTTACTGCCCAGAAAATCCTCTGTGCTCTGCCTCTTCATCCCTCCCTCCCCACTGACCCCTGGCAACCAATGATCTTTTTACTGTCTCCATAGTTTTTGCCTTTTCCAGAAGGTCATACCATATGTCGTCTTTGCAGAGATGTTGTCTTTTAATGCTCACATCCAGTGCCTGTCACATTGCTTGGCACATAGTAGGTGCAGACTACTTACGGAATCAATGGTTGACTTAGTGGATGTGTGTTTAGGAAAGGACCCCCACTGATCTGAGGCATGGTGTTTACAGTTAGGCTCCAAGCTCCAGAAGCAGCGCAGCTCTTGAAACTAGTAGACTCTGTCTGACTCAGTTCATCTCCAGACCTCATCCCCAGGGCTGGCATGTGTTTTTTATACCATGGGAACTCAACAGCTATGGAATGAGGACATAGTCTCTGACCTCAAAAAGTATACACTAGACCAAGTAAGTAGACCAAGTTTCAGCGACCATGCTATTCTCCTGCTTCTTCAGTTGTCCACTAGCAAGGCCTAAGAACCACAATCACTCGTTCTTTCATTCATTTATTCAACAAAACTTCCGGAAGGGCAAGGCTGTGGTTAGATGGTCGGTGCTGTACTGCACAGGCTGAGACCATTTCCCTCAAAGCATCCCATGCCTAAAACTTGGGGCTCCAGGGAGTTTTCTCTGCCCCTGCCTGGCTGACTATTCCAGCTGCCCAGGCCTTCTCCGGGCGAGTCCTGTTATACTCCAGTCAGAACCAGACGGTTTGGCATGAATTGCTCTCTAATTGTTTCAAGTGTGCTATTTTTATGTCCGGAGTACTTTGCACTCTCCTTGCTAACCGCCTGGTCTTTGAGTTTCTCATTGCCACTATGCCCCCAGCGCTCAGTAAAAGCTTGCTGATTGATTTTCTATGAGCTGTAATTATTTCCAAGGCTGCCCTGGGACACGGAGCTCTCCTGAAACGTGCCTGCTTCTACCCGCTGCGATCCGCGCCCCCCAACTCCCAGCACCTCCCACTGGCTGCCGCTTCCATGGGTGTCCCTAGACCCTCTGTTTCTCCTTCTATCTCCGCCACCGAGGTTCTCTTTTTCTGCCACTCCTCTTTTTGCATAAGGGCTCTCTTGGCAAGAAACATGATATTCTTATCGGCTGCCTCACGATCTATTTTTATCTCTCCACGCAAAGTATTAAACACTTCTGGGACCTGCTGGGCTGAATGAAGCTTCCAATTTGAATTTCTGTGTTTTCAGTTTTCTTATCTCAAGACACAGTTCAAGGAAAGGAATCTTGGGGGAAAGATGGAGCTGAGGTGAGGTTAAGTGGGAAGAGAGGCTTCTTTCTAGAAGGGTAAGCCGTGATCGCTGACAGGAGCAGTTGGGGAGGGGCAATCCCCAATCACGGAGGCTCCCAGCTCCTTGTTAGTCTCAGCAAGAAGACAGTAAGGTGTGGGGAGAGCGCGGAGTTTTGCTTCAAAAGTGCTTCTTAGAGTTCAGAAAACCTCAGAAGATTTTCTGAGAATTGCCAAAGTGGCCTCCAGACTCTCTGAACCTGCCTTGCCTACCCGCAAAGGAGACGGAATCATGGGATATCTGACGTCTCTTGGGGCTTTAGGGAGGGCTTTGTCCGACCTCTTTCCAGGTGCGAGCTCTTGGGCGGACTGTGAGCCATTCAGGTTTGCCAGGGAACCCTCAGATGTATGAGGCCACTAATTCTATTGACGAGAGGGGTAGTGGTGATAATTATTTTTCAAATCGATCCAACAAGATTTATTTGCTGCCTAGAATGCTGGTGGCAGAGCATGAGGGTTAATAGGCTGGGATTGGCTTCACGTTAACCTGAGTTTAAATCACAGCTGTAGCATTTCCTGTAGGAGTTCAGGCAGGCTACTCACACTCTCCGAACCTCAGGTTTCATCATAGATAAATGCACGTTAATACTACCACGTCATGGGTTCTTATGAGGATTATTGAGACAGGGAAAGCACTGAGTGCAATGCCTGGTGCATAGTAAGTCCTCAATCGGTAGCTCATAATACTATTATCCTAAGGGCAACTATCATCTTCTACCTAACCAGACTCCATCCCAGTGCTCAGCCAAATCCTTTGGGAACCCTGAGCTAAGTCATCGAAATAGTGAGGCGTTAAGGGACCATGGGAACAAGCCCCAGGTGAAAAACTCTGCGCACCTGGGGTGCTTTCTGTGGGCTATTACTGTTAACACCTCTGCTCCTAAGAGAGCAGAACCAAGACGTGGCCCCTCCACAAGCCTGACTTAAAACAGAAGACCCAGGCTCCAAGGAGCACCAATGAGCTGCGTGAGTTGCCTGCCCTTATCGACCAGTCAGGAGGAGGCCCTGCGGACCAGTCAGGACAAAGCCCTTCTGACCAGAGTGAAGCGTCTTTTATCCCCTTTCCCTTATTAGCATATTGGACGGCGTGGGAACAGGTGAGGCAACTTTGTGTATATAAGCAAGGCCTCCCTTCTGTTCGCGGGGGTCAATCTAACTGCTATTTTCTGTTGCTGTTCTGTCTCCGTTCAGCTTGTGCTGTACCTCTGATAAAATTCTTGTCTGTGCCTTTGACTTTTGGGTCTGGCTTGTTTTGTTTTTTTGTTTGTAAGATTTTATTTGTTAGAGAGGGTACAAGCAAGGGGATGGGCAGAGGGAGAGGCAGGCTCCCCACTGATCAAGGAGCCCGATACGGGACTCGATCCCATGGACCCTGGGATCATGACCGAAACCAAAGGCCCACGCTTAACCCACTGAGCCATCCAGGCGTCCCCCGGCTTGGTTTCTATTCTTGCTGTACTCAAGAACCCCATTCCAGGACCAATAGCAACCAATCTTGCGGACTTTTGCTGTGTGTTCCATTGGTTAGGGGCGTTTAGGAAGAACACAGGATGACCAGAGAGCCTTGCAGAGCTGTCTTAGGTGGTGGGAATTCACTTGGCTTCTTCTGTGAATATAGTCCTTCCCTATTCAACAAAATATCTCCCCCGCCCCTTGCCAATCAATGTGGTGATCCAGGTCATTCATTACTTGTTTGGTGACCTAATGTAATGCAGGTGTAAAACAAATCATCTGGGGCACCTGGGTGGCTCAGTTGGTTAAGCATGGGACTCGATTTCGGCTCAGGTCATGATCTCAGGGTGGTGAGATCCAGCAGGGGTTGTGCTCCATGGGGAGTCTAAGATTTTTCTCCCTCTGCCCCTCTCCCTCCTCAAACTCTCTCTCTCAAATCTTAAAAAAGCAAATGATCTGAAGATGGAAATCCCTGGATTCAAATGATGCCTCCATTATATACCGGTAGGCTAGTTATTCAGCATTGCTACGAGAACTTTGGTTTCCTCAGGTGCAAAATGGGGTAATAAGAATACATGATTAACACACCATGCCTGAAAAACACTCAGCACAGTTCCTAGGCTGTGGTAATTTTGCAGTAGATGGTGGTGGTAGTTGTCGTTGGAGGGTGGTGGTAACTGATGATGTTGCTTCCTTACTTGGGCACCTTGCTACGTTTTGCCCCTTTGAAAATTGTGCTCCTCACACCCAGTGCTTAAAGCTCCATTCATGCCAGCCTAAACTTGAACCCACCTTCATCTGCAAGCCATGTCCTTACAGCACTTCGGGTTACTGTCTCTTCATCAGCTAAGCTGGGCCCAGAAGCACTCGAGGACCTGGCAAAGCTCCTTCTGGCTGACTTGGCACCAAGAAAACCATGTCAGATACTTTTCTCCCAACGGCTACAGACGTTGCCTTTCACAATGCGGAGCAGATACCAGGCTCTCAAACCAGTTCCTAATTAACGACACATAATCAGTGTCTTTCAAATGTGCATATGTTCTTCTTTGCCCAACTAATTAATTGCACTAAACATTCCGTAGTTTAAGGGGGTGACTGGTTTACCAGAAAAGCCCATTAGAACCAGCCCAGATTCAGAGCTCTGAAGATGCAAAAGTTCTGATCCGGGTTCCACCAGGCTGCTGGCGTCTACGCAGCCCCTCACCCTCTCTAAGCCTCTCTATAGGTAGGGCCACAGAGACTTTCTACCTTTTAAGGCTATTACAGGTGAGCCAGTCATGGGGCGCCTGGGTGGCTCAGTCGGTTAAGCGTTTGCCTCAGCTCAGGTCATGATCTTGTGGTCCTGCTCAGTGGGGAGTCTGTTTCTGCCTCTGCCCCTCCCCCCACTCATGATCTCTCCCTCTCTTGCTCTCAAAATCTTAAAAAAAAAAAACAAAAAAACAAAAACCTGAGACCGTCATGATCACCTCTGGGAAAGTAGAGACCTACACCAAGGCACATAGTAATTACTCCTGGCCTTTGCTGTTAGCTTGTTTTCTAGGCAGAAAGGGTGGTCAGCCTTGCACAAAAGTGTGTGTGTACCTTCTGGGGTGTGGGCTTTACACACATAACCTCATGTGATTCCCCACGACCATTTCTACCCACGAGAAAAATAAAGCTCCTTCACAGAGCTCCCAAGAGGCCCATCCAGCTTGTGAATGGCTGAGCCTCAATGTGAATCCAGGTTGATCCAACTTAAAACACCAGAATCCATTCTCCTTGCTCTCTCATGCAAAATATCATACTCCTTGGATACTCCTCCCTTCACCTTGTCTTTTCTGGCTCCCTCCCCTCCCTCCTCCTACCCCCATGCCTCACCACCTTGCCCCCTATTAAAATATACTCTCCTCTCTCACATCCTCTGAGGACCCGGCAGCTTCCCTTCTTCAGTAAGGTCTCGTTAACCTGATGGAATATTCCTGTCCAGTTTGTCAGCTTAAGGCTGCCATTCTCCTCCCTCCTCCCACCCCCAGTAATTTAATTATTCTAATAAGAGCCTTCTGGAAAGAATATGATACCCTTCAATCACACCAGGGATTACCTGCTTACTCCACCTCCCCTGGTAGTTGCCCTGCGCAACCACGCTGATGGAAGTTACGTGATCATGGGAGCAAAGCCAGAAGGTTCACTGGGCACCCAATTTATCGAGATTAATATAGCACAGGGTTATAAGGTGAGGGGGACAGGCAGCAGAGATGGGGAGATGATGTGGACAAAGCCATGATGAAACAAGTTTATCATGTGTTCGAGCTGGAGGGCTGGCTTTACTTGGACAGAAGAGAGGGACCAGAGGAAAACAGATGTCCCTCCTCTCGGAAAGCCTGCGTCCCCTCCTTTTCCTTGCTTCCAAGCCTTTCTGGTCACACAGAGGCAGCTCTTGTGGCAATGAGTGCAGGTGGCTGCATTTCTGATTTCCCACCAGGTTCCGGGCAGGGAAGGGGTAGCCGACAGGGCCTCATCTGAATCAGTTGCAAAGAGGATGTTTATCGCACATTATTACATTCAGGACTCCTCTTCCAAGACTGCATAGCAGTTCATGGCTGGGAGGCCCTGTGCTGGAGCACAGGGAGGGTGTCCATCATCTAGGCTGCTCCTCCCTTGCTTTCTCTCTCTCACACGCTCACATTTGACTACAAAAATTGGGAGCAGGTGGACAAGTGGTTCATTGTTGTTAGACCCCAGAGAGAGAGAGAGAGAGAGACAAAGTTCTGGAAAAAGTGATACTATGCTTTCTAAACTTTGCAAGACATGGTTGTTGCCACTTTCTGCCTGTCCACTATACCTGCAGCTCTGTCCCTCTCTGCCCCCTTCCCGCTCACACCCGAGGTCTGCCGATGGCTGCTGTCTGATGCTCTCCACACCGGGCAGCGTTAGTCTGGGGAAGTGTTTTGAACAGTTGCCTGGATATTCAAGACCTCCCACTTTCCTGAGGTGGCTATTACCTTGAAGATTTAATTAAAATTGGGTCACACGTCTCTGTTTCCTCTGTGGCAGAAAAGCTGGCATCCCTGCGACGTCCCTGGAGATTCGGCCCCTGGATCCTGCTTATGCTGAATTTTTCACCTCTTCTCTGCTCCCTCCTGAGTTTGCTGTCCTCTTTCCATAACAAATCATCCCCACTGGACACCCCCAGGTCTTGCCATCTTGTCACTCCCGAATGGCTGCCATATCCAGGTGTTCTGTTGAGCACACGTTTCCAGAGTTGGGGCAAGAGAGAAGTAATGCTACAGATAGCACAGTAACTGACATAAGCCTGCCTGTTAGGTATTCCTGTTTTTATAATTCCCTTGAGTCATTTCTGTCGCTCGAGGAGCATTACTGATCACGTGTCTCATTTTCTTAGTCACCAACGTCTTGCATTGCTGCTGGACCTCTTCCCCTTCAAGAGCTCTTTCTTCCTTCCTCGTTTGCCCCACCCCCCAAAATCCCTGTACCTTTTTAGGCAGAACAATTTAGCTACCTCTTACCCCCTCTCTCGGCCATGTGCCAAGTCCTAAGGGATGTCTTTTCACAACTCAAAATGATCCAGCAAGGGGTTCTGCTAAACCCATTCTAATTTTTCATTTCGATGAACTAAAATTAAAATTCAAAATTCAGCCCTTTAGTGACTCTAGCCACATTTCAAGGGCTTTATAGCCACATGTGGCTAGTGGCTCCTGTGTCAGGCAGTAAAGGTACCAGAAAGTTCCATTGGGCCGCCCTGCAGCTGAGCCAAGACCAATCCCCTCCCCCACAGGAGATGGCGTCGCTGGCTATGGGACTAACCCTTTTCCCTGCCGAGCTCATTGATGTGTACTGAGTTCTTTCGCTGTGTGAGGTACTTTTCACATGTTTTGCGTAATCCTTCTAACAGTTCTCTAAAGTGGGTAGTGTTTTCCTCGTTGCACACAGGAGGAGCCTGAATTTCCCACAGCCAGTGCAGCTGGTCCGTGTTCTTTCCTCTAAGGCAAATGCTTAGGGGCAGTGATGGAAAGATAACACTGAGAAGGTAACTGGGGGCCAGACTGAGCGAGAAAAACGGGAAAGGGCTTTGTCAACCCCATTGCATTTTTTCTTTCTTTTTTTTTTAAGATTTTACTTATTCACGGGGCGCCTGGGTGGCTCAGTTGGTTAAGCGACTGCCTTCGGCTCAGGTCATGATCCTGGAGTCCTGGGATCGAGTCCCGCATCGGGCTCCCTGCTCGGCGGGGAGTCTGCTTCTCCCTCCGACCCTATCCCCTCTCATGCTCTCTCTATCTCATTGTCTCTCTCAAATAAATAAATAAAATCTTTAAAAAAAATTTCTCTTATTCACTTGAGAGAGAGCGAGAGAGAGCGTGCACAAGCAGGGGGAGAGGCAGAGGGAGAGGGAGAAGCAGACTCCCCGAGGAGCAGGGAGCCCGACGTGGGGCTCGATCCCAAAATCCTGGGATCATGACCTGAATCGAAGATAGACGCTTAACCATCTGAGCCACCCAGGCACCCCCCATTGCATATTTTTAATTAAATCTCAGGAAGAATGTTCTTACTCTTAAGGGTTCAGCCCCCAAATGGGGTTACTTCCTTTCAGTAACCCCAAAGACGGTTTTTCCAGGGGATGGAATTTTTACTTTGCTTTGACGGATACCATTGCTTGTGGGAGGGAGAGATCAGAGCCCTCCGCAGGGGGAAGCCAACAGGGATGGGCAACTGAGGTGGCTACCGAGCTGGGGATTCCTCCTCCACGCAAGCGGCTCCCAATGCTTCCTTCCTCTCTTTGCTCCACGGAACGGCCTTCCAGGTCAGAGCCACGCTCTCCTGCTTGGGAAAACCTGTGTTTCTATAGGTTGAGCCCCGAGCTGACCCAGTTCCATCAGCTCCCAGGGGAGGCCTGGGTTCGATGATGGCGCCATCTGCTGGCCCTTTCCCATGACGCAGCCGCTACTGGGCTCCTTCTTGAAGCTAATTCAGTGCTCAAAGTTTGGCCCCCGAACCACTTGTATCGCCTGGAATGGGTTAGAGCTGCAAATTCTCGCGCTGCGCTTACTGAATCAAAAAGTAGATTGATCCCAGCTGCTCGTGTTTTAACAAGCCCCTCAAGAAATCCTGATGCCCCCTAAAGCCTGGGAGTCACTGATTTAGGAGATCCAGCTCTACCATTTATTCATTTCTCAAGGCAATAATTATTAATGAACCTCTTCTAGGCAAACATGATCCTCCCCCCCCACACACACACATACACAGAATGTAGGATTGCTTGCTGTACCCTCACATCTCTGTGCAATAGGGAAAGGAAGCATTATGACTACCCTGTTTTCCAGACAAGGAAGAAGTGAGAACAGGAGACAGACCCAGGACCACACACCTAGTAAATAGCCAGGTTGGGTTCCATGCTCAGGTCTTTGCATGTCAGAGCCTGGGCTAGTCACCAAACCACACTTCACCAACTTTTCCACGAGTTGGGGGGGTGGAGGAGGCAGGAAGGGAGAAACCTCCCCAAATCATACACCACTGAAACTCAACACACTGCCCAAGCTTGCCGACAACACTCGCGGAGGGTTAGATACTCATGTTAGGAGGCTAGCAGATAGGCTATGTGATTATCACACTGCTCTCACCTGCCACCTAGCTGATCCCTCCCCATCTCTTCCGTGGACCCTACAGAGCGTTACTGGGTAGGTTGTGGTGGGAGGGAGTGGGGAGGAGGGGAAGGTTTACATGTGTTGCTTGGGTCCTGCCAGCTTTCAGGGCCTCCTAGGAAGGCAGGAGTTTAACTTGACTGCTTAACTGGGGATTTAGAAGGAGAGACCGTGGGACCAAACAGAAACAACAACACCAACAACAAAATGCTGGAAAGAAGAAGAAGAACAGAAGACAAACCCGGGCTCCTCTTTTTACCATTTAACAGCCTCTGAAGCAGCCCTTCGTGCCCACGGCAGGCTGTCCATCCACAGCAAACAGTCTTAGAGCACCTGTTATGAGCAGGACATTGCACGGTCAGCCCCCTGCCTACAAGGGACACACTGTTCAGGGGAGGAGACACATGGCTTATTTTGTAATAATAACATTTACTGAGCACTTCACTAAATGCTAGGCAGGGCTCCAGGCCTAAAATGGGACTAGGGTGACCGAGCAAGTTACCACCATTTTCAAAAGTCCCACTTCTGGTCCTTAGCTCTGCAGGCCTGGGAAGTGGATTTTATTAGTTTCCTCTCTGTTTATCTGGCTCCTAGCTCTCAGATTCACAGGGAAATATATTAACCAGAATGGCAATACGTCCCTCTATAGTCATGACTATGACATTTTTTAGTTCATCTTCTTTCCTTATGAAAATCTGTAGGCACATCACTTGTGGGCAAGGAATCAAACAAGGGGGATTGGGTCAAGGGATTGGGGCATGTCCGAGAGAGCCTGATGCTCTCTCATCTTTGGCACTGGAAACACACCTGCACAGCTCAGAACACTGACCTAGAGGCTCACATGAAGGGCTCAGGGCACCTACTGCCTGGATCAAGGCTGGAGACCCACCAGCCCTGGTATGGCGTCCATCTTCCTTTCTGCTTCCTTGCAGGATTTTAGCCAGGCTGCAATGCAGGTCATCTGATTTCAGCTTTAGTCTCAAGGCTTTCTGGTCCCTTTGGTGTTGTCTTGCCACACTCCCAGGATAATATTCACAACTCTCTTTCAAGGTAGTTTTGCTGGTAGATAAACTCCGTTTCATGTATCCTGTGCTGACTTTTAAGTTGTTCTATCAGGAAGATGGCCTTTTCTTAACCACAATCCCCAATGCCAAGGCTGCCCTTGGAGCTGGCTGGGCCACAAGACAGCCCAGCATCTGCTCTCCACCCCCACTTCTCAACCTCTTGTGTTCTCCCCATCTTTACCTTCAACACACACACACACACACGGACTGGGAGATCGGGAACAAAACACAAGGGGAGTCTTTGAAACACCTGATTACTTCTCTGTTTCTCCCAAGAGCTATTTCTTCCTTATTCATCTTTGTGTCCCCAGAAGCTAGAATAGTTGCTAACACTGGTTGCAAATTAATAAATCAATAGGTGTCTGTTAGATGAATGGAAAGAGTCCTGGCCTGTGATCAATACATCTAGAGTCTAAAATTGTTTCAACACCATCACTAACTTATTTTGGGATCTGTGACTAATCACTTGATGGCTTTGTTCACCGTTTCTCCAGACACAAAGTAGGAGAATCATCCCTCCTCCCTTCCTGTTTCAAAAGGACATTAGGCAGGTGTACTTGATCTCTGCCAGAGATTGGACTTCTGCTGAGTGATGTAAGTTATCCATCACTTTGTCCATCCTAAGAAAGGCAACAAGGCATAAAAGCTTCTGGGCATTAAATACATGTTTTCTATTACCATCATGTCAGTCTTCCCGTGTTTCAAAACACAGAAAGACACAACTTGTCCCACCAAGCTCTCGGGAATAATAACATGATGTCTGTAAAGTATTTGATGGCTTCTAAATTTGCTGCTGATGAATTTGCACCAGTTTTGGTTAGCAATTAATTCCATGTGCCTGGTTCCAATACTCAGGAAAGCATTTTCAAAATATAGGAATTAGGACTAAGAAAAAGATGTGGAATGAAATGGTCATTTCTAAAATTTAGTGATTTGTGGCTTTGGGTCAAGGAAGCCCCAGTGCTTGCTGAGATCATGGGTTCTTCACTGAAGACCAAGTCAAACCTCACGATGCCAGGCCCCTGGACAAAGAGTCTAGGGCCTTGGGCCCCTGCTCCTTCTTGCCCCATGGATAAGCCCCTCACCCCAAGGTGGTTGTGCTCCAGGGGACGTTGACTGGTCAGCCCTGTATGATGCAGATGATCCTGGCTCCTCTCGCTCTGCCCTCTGGCCAGCCACTTTCTTTCTTTCACTTTCTTTCACATGGGGAATCTCAGCTCTGAACTCAGAAAGCATCATCAGCTGCTCAGATTTTCAAAGGACAGATGTAATAGGCAAAAATCCATTTCGAAACCTGGGGCTTAAGTGAATAGAGGTAATAAAGTGAGGACAGTTTATAATCGCTAATCCTCTCGAAGCATTTCTTGGTGATCTCTCTTGATAATCTCCCTTTCCACCTCTCGCCCAAGTGTCCATTTTCCCAGCCCCCCTCCACCCTCCTTGACTAAAATACATAAGGAAATGTTTTTCTTATTTAATGAGTTTTGTGGAATAAAGTTGCATAATCTGCTTTCTTAATTTTAAAAGCAGGAGAGTTGAGCATTTTGCATTGCCTAAAGGAAAACCGAGTTTTCACTTTTAATTGGGAGGAGGAAGTGGAGGCAGAGGGAAGAAGTGGAGGGGGAGGGAGAGGGTTGACTGTGTGGGTAGGGAAATGATCCCCCAGCCTTGACATGAGTCTAAACTTTTCTCCTTGATTTTAAAAACTTTTCGTAATTCGGTGCCACCCTATGTAAGCAACTATATTTCCATCCAAGGATGCTGGTTTCTAGCCAGAAGAGTCTCCCTAGGGACCTTGACTTTCTGCACCAGTGGCCTCCTGAAGGACAGGCATGGACTCCGATACCACAGGCTGGGCCACTTACCAAATCATTCAATCTCTTTGAGCTTCAGTTTCCTTATCTGTAGCTCAGTGCCTGACCGGCCCAACTCACAGGAAGTGAGAGGATACGATTATAAAATAAAGCTGTGGATATGTGGAAGTGTTGAGGGTGGGGTGGATGTAAAATTCTGTGTGAATGGACAATGCTTTATTGCCTGACTTCCAGAACAAGTTTTTCCAATTTCCAGATCAACCAGGTCCCATTCATTCTTCAGTAATCACTATCAATCCCTACTTTTTTTTCTTTTTATTAAGGAAAAAATTAAGCGCATACAAAAGCAGAGAGAACAGCATAATGAACTCCTAGGTATCCATCTCACCCAGCTCCCAAGATTGCATCCTATGGACAATCTTGTTTCACTTATACTCTTGCCTGCCCCCTGATTATTTTGAAGAAAAAAAAAAGGATAAAAAAATATATTTCTAAAATAGATATATTTAAACGTGGTTTGTTTGAATTAAGATTCAAACAAGTTTCACCCGCTGCTTTCGGTTGATATGTCTCACTAGTCTCTTTGGTCTACGAGTCACGGACAAGAACTCCATGGAATCCACCACGGTTTGGATTTGATGGACAGCATCTCTATGCTGTTATTTAATCTTTTCCTGCTTTCTCTGTATTTCCCATAAACTGGTCATTGGATCCTGAGGCTAGACCAGATTCCATGTGGTTTTTTTGGTAAGAATGTTGGTGGCGCGGTTGAGTACTTCCTACCTCACCACTGCAGGAGGCAGGCACATGGCATGTGGTGTTCCTATCGTGGGGATGTTCACCGACGTTCCAGTGGAGTCCCGATAGGCCGCTGGATCAATCTGTTACATGATGAAGCCCCCCAGGTTCTTCTCACCAAAAAGTTTTAGCTGCCACTGACGATTGTGGTTTTCCAATGCGTCAGCATGGCTGGGCAGGACTAGTTTTCCTGTATGTTTCTGGTTAGGATGGGACACAAGGGAGATTGTTGTGGGGGTGCAGGGCGGGGGGCAGGTGAACGGAAGCAGGACCCATTATCATCTCACACCCATGTGGCTTGTCCGTGAGCTCCCC
The DNA here is from genome assembly GCF_011800145.1 of Mirounga leonina. Classification (NCBI taxonomy): domain Eukaryota; kingdom Metazoa; phylum Chordata; class Mammalia; order Carnivora; family Phocidae; genus Mirounga; species Mirounga leonina. The sequence continues at coordinate 18,625,378 of NW_023270387.1, read as the reverse complement.
TCATTGACAGGAGATAGCAGCCAAGCCTGCAACGTCCCCACCCCACCAGGTACTCTTTCAGCCTCTCCACCGCCTGGGCCAGTGGGGGTGTGGGCCCCACGACAAAGGCCCTGGGTTCTGCAGGACACCCACTCTGTCAACCTCAGAGACAAGAATTGCCGTGGGTTTCTGGCCTTCTTCCTGGACTCTGCTGCAACTTACATCCGTCCAACCCTTCCAACTGCCTGCCCCACATACTTCCACCTCGAGCCCCAGATCGGACCCAGGCTTCATTAGCGGTTGCAGAAGGGTCATATTCTAGTTGTAGCATTTCTTTTGCTGAAATTTTTAGTAGGAATTCCTGAGCTGTAGTCTCAGCAGTTAGAGCAGGAAACTTGTTTCTTTCCTTTCCGTTTTCTTTACCAGTTTTCAAAATAACAGTTGGTTCCTAAGCATCTTCCAAAAGTAATCACTTAGTTCAATTTGCTTACCTTTTTTGGTATCATTTTGAACTCACAGATTTTAATATATTTGACATGGCACTGTATCCTTATTACTATAATGTTCACATGATCTCATCTTTGGCCAGTGGGAGCTCATTCAAGTGGGTTCTTAGGTCTTTTTGACACAACCCTGTGGTCTCTGACAACTTCTTTGCCCTCCTGTCCAACAGAATGTTCCGGGCTGCCCTTTGATGTTTCCTGTCCCAGCCTCGAAATCAGCACTTATTCAAGAAGACATGGTTCCTTTTAGTTGGAAATCGATTTAGAGAACACAATCTGGGTGTGGGGATGCTCATTATTTTGGGGTTAGTCATGGTTTCCAGATCTTTGCAGTGAACAGCAAAGAAATAATGTTTTTTTTTTTTAAAGAAAATACATCCTATATTCTTACTTTTCAAATCAAATTTAAGATTATGGGATTTTCCATCTGATTCATTCAATTTTATATTTATATCTCTCCTCTTCTGCTAAAAGGCTTGGATTCTAAATACATTAACACAATTATTTATTTGCTGTATCCTAGTACACACACACACACTTAATAGTTTCAGAAGAATACTAACATAGCATATATGCTAACACAGTATATAGAGAGGCTAGAATATATATTCTGAAATATATATGTGTCTATGTACTTGACCCAGTTTCAGAATAAAGATACCGGTGTTATAATTACCGAAAACAGCTTAAGATTTCTTTACTGTTCTTTTTATCCTTTGGATTTATTCTTCTAGGGTTGTGTAAATTATTCCATTTTAAAATACTTGAAAAAATCAGTATCTATCTCTGTTTCTTTCTTTTTTTTTTTTCTTTTAAGTAAGCTTCATGCCCAACATGGGGCTTGAACTCAACCCCAAGATCAAGAGTCACATGCTCCACTGACTGAGCCAGCCAGGTGCCCCTATCTATCTCCGTGTTTAAACTGTGAACTTGGTATACATTTAAGTTCATTTCTTTCATTTTTCTCTCAATGTTTAGGGATTGTATTTGTTTTTTTTAATTTCCTTTTGTAATTATATAAGGCATTAATTCCAAATTCAATTATATAAGGCATTAGTTCCAAATTCAAGTATATAAAATTAGATACTGTGTTGATTTAAAATATGTCCACAAATACTTTAACATACCCTTTAAAAGGTTCAAGCCACGCTCCCCTTGAGTATCAGTATCTTGCTTCTAACCAACAAAATAAGATATAAATGGCAGTGTGTGACTTTAAGACCAGCTCCTAAGAGATATTACAGTTTCCTCCGCTCTTTTTGGATAACTTGCGCTATAGGACACCAGCTTCCACATGACGAGGAGGCTCAAGCAATCCTATGCAGAGATGAGGTCCAGGGGGTGAGAAATTGAAGTCTCCTGCCAACAACTATGTGAGGGAACCATTGTGCAGGTGGATCCTCTAACCCAAACCTTTTCACAACGGAAACTCAGACCAACATCTTGACTGTCATCTCTTGAAATACCGTGAACCACAACCACCCAAGCTGTTCCTGGATTTCCAACTCTCAGAATGTATGTGACAGAATAAAAGTGTATTCTGATTTTAAAGTGCCAAGCTTCTGGAATAATCTGTCATGTGGCAATTGACAACTAATACAAGTACATTCAGACAAGTCTAGTTTCCATTCCTGTCTCTTCCATCTCCCTGAAGTTAACCATTTTTTTCCTTGCTAGTTTGTCCTTCCACTGGTTTTTATTTTATAAATATAAGCAGATAAGTACATATTTGTATTATCCACCTTGCTTAGATAAAACTTAATATATTACACACTCTTCTGAACCTTGCAGGATTTTTAAAGATTTTATTAGAGAGAGAGTGCGCACGATTAAGTGAGAGCAAGCACAAGAAGTGGGCAGGGGCAGGGATCTGGAGAAGTAGACTCCCTGCTGAGCAGGGAGCGGGATGCGGGACTTGATCCCAAGACCCTGGGATCATGACCTGAGCTGGAGGCAGATGCTTAACTGACTGAGCCACCCAGGCACCCCTGAACCTTGCAGTTTTCAATGAACAATGTTTAGTGGAGATTATTCCAAAGCGGAATAGAGAGATCGTTTTCCATTCTGTTTGAGTTGATTAGTATTCCATTCTGTAGATGAACCACAGATCAGCCAGCCAATTGGAGCTGTGTTGTTTCCAATCGTTAGCATTGCAAACAGTGCATATGAAATAGGATGTGTATGTGTTTTCACAGTTTTGCTGGTTTATCTTTGGAATCGGTTCTTAAGTGCACTCTTCTTGAAATTTTTTTCCTACGACTTCAGCTCTCATGGCTCTCCCTTGTTCCTCCCTCCTACTTCAGAGTTTATTCCATATAATTTAGCATGTATTTGTGCCTTTATTTTGTAATCCTGAGCTACCCATGTGGATCTTAGTTCTGTACCTAGGAGGCTCTGCTATGGTAGCCCATGTAAGACAGACACAATGCCACTCTACTGCTGTCAGGAGATTGGGCTTAATGCTGAATTTGTGGGGATGTGACCTAGAAAGGGAGTGGGAAGGCGGTGATGAGGATCAGAGTACACCAAAATGAGAAATCTTTTTCAGTAGGTATTTCAAACACAAAGCAACTCTTCTTGAAAGAGAGAAAAATGTTCTGTCCCACTCCTATCATGATGACAAGCAAGGTAATAAAGATTACCTTGAAGATTAATGTGGAAGATTATTAAGATCTAAGATATGAAATAAAGAGATTAGAAAGAGAACCCTGTCTGTGCAAACTAGCAAAGCAGGCAGCGAACATCTCACCAAGCACAGTGGCTGGAAGTAAAGTCTCTGCTTTGGCTCGGGTCATGGTCCCAGTGTCCTGGGATTGAGTCCCACATCGGACTCCCTGCTCGGCAGGAAGCCTGCTTCTCCCTCTCCTACTCCCCCTGCTTGTGTTCCCTCTCTCGCGGTGTCTCTCTCTGTCAAATAAATAAAATCTTTAAAAATAAATTTTAAAAAATTAAAATTTGAGGAAAAAAAGGAACATATAGTTGGTTAAGCGTCTGCCTTCAGCTTGGGTCATGATCTCAGGGTCCTGGGATGGAGCCCCGCTTTGGGCTCCTCCCCACTCAGCACGGAGTCTACTTGTCCCTCTCCCTCTGCCCCCTACCCCTGCTCATGCTCTCTCTTTTTCTCTCTCAAATAAACAAAGCCTTTAAACAATGAACATATAGAATTGGGGGAGCAAAGATGAAGAACCTATAACTGGAAAGCGATTCTCTGAGGGATGGTCATCCTGAATGTCTCAGAACAGAGGCTCATGGGGTGGTGAAGGACAAATGGGATACCAGCTTGTGAGCCAGATTAGCTTGATCGACTCTGGTAACCAAACATAGATTCAATCGCCCAGTCAGATCCCCTCTGCACCCAGGAGTGAGAACTTACTAGTTATGGTTTGAAGAAGCAACAACCCCAACATGAACTGGAAGGGCACAGACCACAGATCATTGAGAGAACTTGGAAAAAGCAAAGCAACAAAGAGACAGAACAAATCAAGCCAAACGCTGTCTGGACCACAGTGAGTCTCCCCATGTCTGTAGGATGGAGGGACTAGAACTTTTTTTTTTATTATTCTTATGTTAATCCCCATACATTACATCATTAGTTTTAGATGAAGTGTTCCATGATTCATCGTTTGTGCACAACACCCAGTGCTCCATGCAGAATGTGCCCTCCTCAATACCCACCACCAGGCTAACCCATCCTCCCACCCCCCTCCCCTCCAGAACCCTGTTTGTTTTTCAGAGTCCATCGTCTCTCATGGTTCGTCTACCTGGAGGGACTAGAACTTGCTGTTGGAGCCTCCCTATCCAGTCTAGGATCTAACTGTTGCTTCTATTTATGCCTAACTTCGCTATCTAGAAAGCTGCATCAGGTTCTCACTCAGGGTGCAGGCTGAGTCCTTTCTTGTTTTCATTCAGTCCTTAAATATTGTTATATATTTAATGAAGGTGGGGTCTATTTTAGACCAGATTCTGTTACTCACTGGGGGCAACGGCAAGGAGGCAATGTCCCTTTGCAATGTGGCTACGAGGAGGTCACTACCTATTACACTTTTGCAAAAGAATACTGACAAGCACATGCTACACAGTAGATTTTCAACGGACCCCTGATACACTGATCAGATCCTTAGCTTCAAATTTTCATCACAATTTTATTCTTATCCTTGCCTTTCTTCCCGGCCTTCATGTGAGTTAAATGTCAGTGCGCATAAACCTTTATTTAGGCAATAGATGAGCTCCTTCCAACGTTACTTATGAATCTACTTTTTATTATCTTAAAATATTTTTATACACAATGTGTAAGTCCCTGATGATGCAAATGCACGCCTGTAATGGACATAATTCCTGCATTTTAGAAATTGATTATTTAGTCGGGGAGACGGAGTACACACACAAAGATAAAGACAATCCTTGCTAAATGATTTCAGTAGCTTGGGAGTTCACTTAGGGTGTTGCCTGCTGGAAAGACCCCTCAGGGGCTGGAGAGCCAGCTGAATGTTAAAGGGCTTGACGACAGATAAATGGAAAGGAGAGAGGAGGGTTTTTGGCAGGAAGGACTGCATGAGCTAAATCAAGAAATTGATAAGGTGCCATGCTGATAATATTAGCTGTGGTGAGGAGAGTGCGGGTAGCATATCCCATCAGGAGTGAGGATTTTGCAGCGGGAGGGGAAGAGGGTGAAACTCGGAGGAAGACGAATAGGCAGCGATGTGTAGGATGGAGTGGAAAGAGAGGGGACTGGAGGCAGGTGGGCTGATTCAATGTCTGTAAATAGAATCATCATTTTCACACTAATTCTGGGAGCCCAAGGACAACTGATCATCTCAAAGAATCCTCATCTTCATTTCAGATTAAATTTTAATACAGCTTTAGCCTCAAGTGTCCGTCCACCTTCGACCTCAGTGTCTACCTATCAATACTGGCATGGAGTGGGGCTTTCTATTCTTGTTTATCCGTTAGAAAGGGGAGGAAATGTTTAAGAGATAACTAATGGCTAGTTCATTGGTGTCTGGCAAAGTTCAGGCTTGCACGCTGGGACTGCTCAGAGTGGGCACATGCCCTGCACACCCCGCCTGTGTACCGAGGATAGCCTGTCCTTGTCTTGGGTTGCTTTTTGGTGTGTGTTTCAGGAATGCGGGAGGCACGGACAGTAAAATATATTGAATGCCTTTGTAAGAGCGAGGTTTCTCACATGCACCATGGCACTTCATTATCCCAGCCATCCCTTCCGTGGTATTAGTCCCAATTTACAGATCAGAAAACTGAGACCTAATGCAAAATGACTTGCTTAGAATTCCGAGCTAATAAATGGCAAAGCCAATGTGCAGACCCAGTTTGGGCTGATTCGAAGGCTGAAGTTCTTTCCTCTACTCCACACTGTCACACTTGAAGGAAAATGGTGACCGATTTGGAGGTAGGAGGAAGGGTGGTGGTGCGATGTTTGAAATGAGAGGGAGTAACAAGTATTCGTTACTTACTGTTAAAGGGGAGAATTATAAAGTAGTGCAGCTCTAGCTCAGCTCTTCCTTGCCCTTAAGCTACAAAAATTGTTGCTGGGAGATGAGAGTTTTCCTCCATGGGGTTATTTGTTGTAAAGAAATTTTTTAAATTCTTAATGTCACTAAATCACAATTACTGCTCGTGCTCGTGCCTGGGGGCCGCCTGGGTGACTCAGTCGGTTAAGCGTCTGCCTTGGGCTCAGATCATGATCCCAGAATCCTGGGATCAAGCCCCATGTGGGGCTCCCTGCTTAGCTGGGAGTTGGCATCTCCCTCTGCCCCTCCCCCCGCTCATGCACGCGCGCGCGCGCTCTCTCTCTCAAGTAAATAAAATCTTAAAAAAAAAAAAAAAAAGATTTTCTGCCGGGGCAGAGGACCTGAATGGACATTTCTCCAAAGAAGACATCCAGATGGCCAACAGACACGTGAAAAGATGCTTAATGTCACTCATCATCAGGGAAATACAAATCAAAACCATAATGAGATATCTTACCTCACACCTGTCAAAATGGCTAGAATCAAGAAAACAAGAAACAAGTGTTGGCGACGATGTGGAGAAAGAGGACCCCTCGTGCGCTGTTGATGGGAATGCAAACTGGGGCAGCCACTGTGGAAAACAGAGTGGAGGCTCCTTAAAAAATTATAAATAAAACTATCAGGTAATCCAGTAATTTCACTACTAGGTATCCACCCAAAGAAAACAAAACCACTAATTTGAAAAGATATATGCACCCCTCTGTTTATTGCAGCATTACCCACAATAGCCAAGATATGGAAGCAACCCAACTGTCCATCCATAGACAAGGGGATAAGGAAGATGAGGTATATGTATACAATGTAATATTGCTCAGCCATGAAAAAGAATGAGATCTTGCCATTTGCAATAGAGGGTATAATGCTAAGTGAAATAAGTCGGAGAAAGACAAATACAACTTCTCGTATGTGGAATGTAAGAAACAAAACAAATGAACAAACAAACAAGGAGACAAACAAAAAAAACAGACTCTTAAATACAGAGAACAAACTGGTGGTCTCCAGAGGAGAGGTGGGGGGGATGGGTGAAATAGATAAAGGGGATTAAAGAGCATGCTTATCATGATGAGCACTGAGAAATGTGTGGAATTGTTGAATCATGTACTATACACCTAAAACAAATGTAACTGTATGTTAATTATATTTCAATAAATTTTTTTTAATTAAAAAGATTTTTCTACTTGGAAGGCCCCCATACCCTTAACTCATTCTTCAAAATGAGTTCGGCTCAACATGGCCACTCTGAATCCTGTCTCAGGACTTTTCACACCCAGGAACTCCTTGTTCTGTCTGCAGCACCTGGGCAGGGACTCAGTATTATCAATTCTAAAAAGAGAACAATCTTACTGCCAGCCTGTCAAAGCCCACAGGTTGTCCAGAGCCTCTTGATAAAGTTTTCCTGATTTTTCTCATTGGTTTACTTCCAGACAAACTGAGTAAGTGGAGTGTGGATGAATATCCGTGACTCTCTTTTTCCTCTTGTCTCTTTCCTCTCCTCCCCAACAATCGTCTCCATCTTGACCATCCCTCCGTCCTCTCTTCCGGGGCCCTGACTCCATCCTGGAACCCGAAAAGGAAGATTATGGTGCTTACTGCTCTTGACCATGCTGAAGGGGTGGCAGTAGGCTTCTGTGCCTTTCCTTGGTGGGCCATCCCCTACAACGGGGCCCACAACAAAATACGCTAAATAATAGACCTATAAAAAATTACTCAGGCCAGGGACACCTGGGTGGCTCAGTCATTAAGCATCTGCCTTCAGCTCAGGTCGTGATCCCGGGGTCCTGGGATCGAGCCCTGCGTTGGGCTCCCTGCTCAGCGGGGAGCCTGCTTCTCCATCTCCTTCTGCTCTTCCCACTTCTTGTGCTCTCTCTCTCCCAAATAAATAAATAAAATCTTTAAAAAAAAAAATTACTCAGGCCATTTGGATTCTCCCAGGTGGAAAATACAGTAGATTTATAAGGATTTTTTTCCTTATAAATTTTTCCAACAACTCTCTGCTGTTGTTGTTGATAATATTTCTAACCTCTTAGCGTAACTTTGACCTGTAGTATAGTGGACATGTATAGTTTTCCTTAACCAAGCCAGAGCAATGAGAATATTGCATCCCCTGGCCACCATCCGGGACACGCACGGACCCCCTCCAGGTCAATGAGTGTGACACACTTGTGACTCTGTGTGACCTACTGGTAATGCAATATTGTTCTCTACCAGATGGTTCTAAGCTGGGTGGATATAAATGCAGAGTAGCCTGTGGCCATCCTGTCATCCTGTGGGAAGGACCTAACTGAGAAAAAATTTCGAAAAGAGGAAGGCACAACAAGAGATGTAGAGAGAGTCTATTTTGCTTGAGACGTGGAGTTGACCATGTCTGAAGCTAGGTACTTCCTGGACTTTTCAGTTTTGAGAGCCAATAAATCTCCTTTGTTACTCAAGCCAGTTGAAGTTGGGTTCTTATCACCTGTAACAAGAAGTTCTTATAGTGCAGTTAATTAAGCTCATGAAATCCTTCTCTCTCCAATCAAAGCCTCCCTACCCACAGAGAGGAAAAAGGGAAGAATATAAAGGGTGGATGGAAGCAAGAAACCCAGTCCTATGCAATCATATGGTAATAATTTATCTACATGCCTGGAAGATGATCGCCTTGCAAGCATGCATCCCAGGAGTCTAGCACAGTGTGTAAACAGAGTTAAAACTCAGAAAGTATTTATTGGTTGAATACACTTGATTTATTCATAGTTTCTAAGCTTTGGAGTCAACTCAGCCTGTTCAAATCCTGACTATTATTTACTCACCATGTGATTTTGGCCAAGTGACTTCACCTTTCCGATTTTGATTTCCTTATCTGTCAGATGAGCACACTAATAATAGTACCGAGTTCACATGTTGTTGGGAGAATGGAAAAAGATCATGCATGGTGCATATCACATGGTAAATATGCCATGATGGGCACCAGCTCTTGCTATTATCAAACAAACAATGATTGGGATGTAGATTTTCCCATATTAAAATTTCTGTAAAATGCTATTTGCTATAATGACATTTTAGTGTATACTGGTTTATTATATAATTTATGTACCAGTTAATCCTGAGCAATGTGAGGGTGAGGGGAACTGACCCCTCGTGCAGTTGAAAATTCCTGTATAACAATTTTTTAAAAGAGTTTATTTGATAGAGTGAGAGAGAGCAAGAGAAGGGGGGTGAGGGGCAGAGGGAGAGGGAGAAGCAGACTCTCCACTGAGCAGGGAGCTGGATGCGGGGCTCCATCCCAGGACCCTGAGATCATGACTCGAGCCGAAAGCTGACCCTTAACCCACTGAGCCACGCAGGCGCCCCCTGTATAATTTTTCCCTCCCCCAAAACTTGACTACCAGTCGCCTGGTGTTGATGGGGAAGCCTTAGCGATAACATAAACAGTCAATTAGCACATATTTTGCATATGTATCATATAGTATTCTTACAATAAAGTAAGCTAGAGAAAGAAAATGTATTTATTGAAAAAATACTGTATTTATCGAAAAAAATCCACACGTAAGTGGACCCGTGCAGTTCAAACATGTCGTATAAGGGTCTACTGTCTAGCCGTGTGATCTTGGGCAAGTTACTTAACTTCTTTGAGCCCAGTTTACTTTAACTGAGCATGAGCCTACTACTGCACATATTGGTGCTTGCATTAAATACCATAGGGCATATTAAAATGCCTCGCTGGGAGGTGGTAGTTGGAGCAGGCAGCCTGGAAGCTGAGCCTCAGGCATCCATGCCCTGCTTAGTTCTTTCTCTTCACAAATGCTACATTTAGGCCAACAGACGTTCTCTGTTCCTTGTGCCCTGCTCTGCTTGCTCTCACCTTCTAACCTTGTTCTCTGCTCCCTTGGCCGGAGCCTGCTCCAGTCCTTGCTTGCCCACATTTTAGATAGCCTGGCGGCCCTTTGAATGCTCTCTCTCTTTCATGAAGGCTTTTCTGATCCTCCCGACGCCCCTCCGCCCAGTGCTGGCTTTTCTTCCTCTTTACTTCGCAGCAAGTATTTATACCTTTCTTGTGCCATCTATATTTTTACATTGTATCGTATCAGTTTTATCATGTCTCATCTCCTAGAGTGCGCCAAATGCAGATTTGAAAAGTTAATGTCCATTCATCTTTGTAACCTCTTCCATGCCAGCACACAATGATGTAAACAAAAATGGGTGCTCAGTAAGTATCAGTGGAGTAAATGATGCTGTGAGAAAGCGTATGAATGAATGGAGGATCACGAAAATAATTAATTTTATGTTCCTGCTTCCTCCTTCTTGAATGATGACATTTTCCATTGCCTTCAATATCCCCCCTTAAGTGATATTTCCAGGATTCCGGCATTCATTAGTGAATTCATGAACAACTGACCTCAAAGAAAATTCCGAATCAGCAAAAAGGAGCATTTCTATCCTATTAACAGTATAGCATTATTACAATTATAATGTTAAGGCATTTTACAAATTGTATTAATTATGCATCCATCCATCCATCCATCCAGTCAATCATTCATCCAAAAAAAAAGTGTGTTTGTCAATGTTGGGGAGGATGTGGAGAAAGGGAAACCCTCCTACACTGTTGGTGGGAATGCAAACTGGTGTGGCCACTCTGGAAAACAGTATGGAGGTTCCTTAGAAAGTTAAAAAAGAACTGCCCTCTGATCCAGCAATTGCACTACTGGGTATTTATCCAAAGGATACAAATGTAGGGATCCGAAGGGGTACATGCACCCCAATGTTTATAGCAGCAATGTCCACAATAGCCAATCTGTGGAAAGAGCCCAGATGTCCATCAACAGATGAATGGTTGAAGAAAATGTGGTATCTATATACAATGGAATATTACTCAGCCATCAAAAAGAATGAAATCTTGCCATTTGTAATGACGTGGTTGGAATTAAAGGGTATGATGCTAAGCGAAATAAGTCAGCCACAGAAAGACAAATACCATATGATTTCACTCATGTGTGGAATTTAAGAAACAAAATAGAGAAACCTAGGGGAAGGGAAGGAAAAATAAGACAAAAACAGAGAGGGAGGCAAACTATAAGAGACTCTTAACTCTAGGAAACAAACTGAGGGTTGCTGGAGGGGAGGTGGGTGGGGAGATGGGGTAACTGGGTGATGGGCATTAAGGAGGGCACGTGATGGAATGAGCACTGGGTATTGTATGCAACTGATGAATCACTAAACTCTACCTCTGAAACTAATGATACAGTATATGTTAATTAAATTGAATTTAAATTTTTTTTAAAATTGTATTTGTCAGCTGAAAAGAGCACCATGAAGGGGGATAAAATAAACTCGATCGTGTGATTCCTGCCTTCACAGTCCATCTGGGAAAACAACAAACTAGTGACAAGTTTTCTAAGGCAAGGTGTTGGAAGACAGATCCCTGCAGACACAGGAGTCCAGGAAGCCTTGGGCCTCCTTTAGGCAGTTCATTTCAAGCGAATGTACAGACAAAGGAATTAAAATCTATTATGATTTGAAGGTTGAAAATGATTTCAGGCACTGCCCTGAACTCAATGTTCATTTGCAATTTTCTGGATTTGACGAAAGCCTTCTCTAGCCTAGTAGGAGATGGAGAATAATTAAAATGTCAGTAGAACTACTTTTGGATTTCCATGAAATTAATACCTGTGGTTCTTGCCAACCTGCCCAGGTAAATCTGAGAAACCAATTCAAAAACTATTAATGCCCTAATAACGCAGGTGTTATCAGATGCCAAACACATGGGCGTTATGGTGATGGGGTTGTGTTCCCACAAGGAAGACAAACCCTTGGGATCCATCCCTGACCCTGGATTCTGGGGCTGAGTGGTCCATTCTACCCCCTCCACTTCTCAATTGTCTGCAGGTTTCAGAGTACCAACCGCGGGCTAGAAAGAGACTAGAAATCATTTCATGTCACATGCTACAACCTGGATGAACCTTGAGGACATTATATTAATGACAATAAGGCAGTCACAAACAGACAAATACTGTATGATTCCAGTTATATGAGGTACCTTGAGTTGTCAAATTCAGAGACAAAGTAGACGAGTGGTTGCCAGGGGCTGGGGAGGGAAGAATAGGAAGTTGTTTTTTAACGGGCCTGAGCTTCTGTTCTGCAAGATGAAAAGGTTCTGGAGGGTGGTTGCACAGCAGTGTGAATGTGCTTACTACCAAAATTGTACACTGAAAAATGGATAACATAATAAGTTTTCCGTATGTGTACTTTACCACAATTAAAAGAAAATCCTTTCAACACCTCCTCTGCCTTCAAACTGGACAAAACTTTAACTTTAAGCAGATGGGAATTCCTTGTATACGTAAAGATCTGGAGAAAATACTCCACCATCTACTTCTGGCAAGCCTACGTGCCGGGCTCTGGGTCCTCCTTTATGAGAAGTTTCGTATTTAAATACACCAGAATACCTTCGGGGCAGTGTGAGCCTTTTTCCAAATTTTGCCCCTCAAAGCCCCCCAAAAACAAAAAGCCCCAAACCTAAATTCACCAACTTTGGGCACATTAGAAGGTAAGTTTGGAAATCATTGTATGAAATCATTGTATGTTTCCTTTCTCTCTTCCCTTCTGCCAGCCAGAAGCAGGAATGGGATATTGGCTATTGTGGTCGGACCAGGTCACACAACTTTTAAAAAAAAGAGGGAGTCGTGAATGACAGTTAATCCTTACAGCCAGGCACACCTGTGAGTGCTTTTGCATATATTAACTCATTTAGTCCCTGTAACAACACTGCGAGGCAAGTATTCTTACTGCCGCTCCTATTTTGTTGATGAAACAATCTGGCAGAGAGGTGTTCAGTAAATTACCCAAGATCATACTCCAGAAAGAGTTGGAACCGGGATTGAATTCCACACAGTCCAGTCTTTATGACGATATTCAGCAACCCCAGCCAGCACAGCTGCGAGACCCCATCAGCTAGGGCTCCCATGCTGTGTCCTGTGCTCTGGAGGATGCCCACTCCCACCGGGCTGCACCTCTTCCCATGGGGAGAGGAGTCTATGGGCCACGAAGCCATGACCACCTAAACCCCAGGCCAGGTGCCCTGACCCCAGAGTCCTCTTCCCAAACAGTCCCAGACCCGCCTCAAGGGCCTGCACTGCCTTCTTTCTTAGGTCATCCTTTGGGGGTGCCACTGCACCCCCAAGGTCTGCACTCCTGTAACCAAACAGTGCTCAAAGAGTGACTGTCTGTGGGGAGCACAGATGGAGCCCAGATGTGTGGGCTCAGGTATCCTCACGATGTAGGTCAGAACCAGAAGTGGAAAGAGAAGGGAGGGGCGCCTGGGTGGCTCAGTCAGTTGAGTGTCTGCCTTTGGCTCAGGTCATGGTCTTGGGGTCCTGGGATCGAGCCCCGTATTGGGCTCCCTGCTCTGCGGGGAGTCTGCTTCTCCCTCTCCCTCTGCCCCTCCTCCCTGCTTGTGCTCTCTCTCTCAAATAAATAAATAAAATCTTAAAAAAAGAGAAGGGAGAAGGCCACAGGCTGGGGTCGGCGGCGGCCAGCATGTTCTGGCACAAAACTCCAAGGAGTCTGAGAGCTCTAAATGTGCACTAGGCCCTCCAGGTCATTGCTATAAAGATTTGTTTGTTAAGGTAAGAAAATAGAACATATTTTATTTAACAGTTTGTTAGCTTGTTCCAAACTTCGAATATGCAGAGACAAGTGTTCCTCCACTGACAGGCTTGCAGGGGCCCCCAGAAGTTAGGGGTGGGCCCGTTCCCCGTTAATCTGCTTCTCGGGCTGGCTAGCCCCTCTGGGGTGCTCCTTACGGGTCCCTCACTGCTGTGAGCACTTGACACCTCTTCCCATTTGGTCCTCATAACGACAAGAGACGAATCCCCATTCTCCACGTGCAGGTTCATGTGATGAGAAGCTGCACTAGGGGGCATCTGCGTCACCACCCTCATCCCACAACGAGACTGACCTACAAAACAAATCAATCAATAACTCTCCTTCGGGGACTCTAAAATCCTTTAAAAACACCAAATACAGAAAATAGTAGTCCTATTTAGATGACTTTCAGATTATCCCCTGCATTATTTTCCTCTGCCGATAAAATCAGCGCACCCCAGGGCCAGTTGTAAGCCACTCTGATAGAAGGTACCAACCCGGACAGCCGTCCTTGAGAAGGATGTATAAAGTCCGTTCCCGTCCGGTAGGTGTAATTCTGGGGACCCCGCTGCCTGGACACTCAGGTGAGAGACTCAGTGCGTCCTGAGTTTTCTAGAAGAGAGCTATTGCCCACATGATCTCATTTTAACCCCTTGGTATCCTGTGATCGAGAAGATTCAGGGAGTCTTTGCTCATGTTACAAAAAAAAAAAAGGAAATGGACATTTGACTCTGTCACTGGAAAAACCAGGCCTGGGTTCGAGGTCAACCCCTTATTCTCAAATTACCACCCTCATCTTCGAAGAAAACCTTAAGGATGATAGATATTCATTTGGCCTATAGGGACGCCTTCACTCTTCCGAATACACAGAGTTAAAAAGCCGCTGCTCTTTTCCATAGGCACGTGTTATAAAGGTAGTTACCAGGGGCGCCTGGGGGCCTCAGTCGGTTAAGCATCTGCCTTGGCTCAGGTCATGATCCCGGGGTCCTGGGGAACGAGCTCCCGCACCCAGTGGGGAGTCTACGTCACCCTTTCCTCCCTGCTTGTGCTCTCTCTCACGATCTCTGTCTCTCTCTCTCTCAAAAGAAAAAAAAAAAGCAATCACCAAACCTATCAGCATCTCGATGCTAACTCAGAGCCCTGCTGGGGCATTAGGAACCTCAATGCCATCTGCAGATCTAGGATTTCCCTTCCACCAAGATGCATGCACTGTCAAAGGCACCGAATTGAGAGGACCTGACTACCACACAATTTTAGCGACACTGTCTCCTTCTGCCCATAACTGTCATGAAGCATAACAACCTGCTCTAAGGAGAGAGATGTCTTCCCCTACAAGGGACTCTTCAGTTTCTCTCTGGTGCCCCAGGCGTGGTCATTATGGAGATGGAGAGAGCCAGGGCCGCCAGAACTCGGCACTCACTATGTTCCAGCTCTCATTTAATTGGCTTTTTTTAGATACAAAGCCATCCGTGGAGTGAGGGTGGATGGGTGGTCTTTTCACGGACCCATTATCAATAACCACGCGCCAAGGCTGGCCTGCTTTGTCCTCTTACTTAAAAATAGGAAGAGGAGGAGGAGAGGTTGGGAGAGGGAGGAGGAGCAAGGGATAGCTTGCTTTTCTTTTTTCCCCTTAAGCTTGAATTTGAGCATTTGCCTCCGGCTTTCTCTCTCCAACTAAGCGAAAAATCGTAAAAGTGAAGCAAAAAGACAGCCTAATGACAGTAGTCAAATATTTCCAATTTGAAAATCATGCAAAGGTTGGAAAGGGACATAGGATTATAACTGGAACGAAAATATTTTGGGTTTTGTTTGGGGCACACGGTTTCATGTTCCGGGTTGTGCCAAGGCTTGGCCGGAGAGCCTCAAGCCTGCATCCACCTGGTCCTTCCCTGGTGCCATCACATCTCATATTTGCATCTTCATGCTTTCTATTTTGCACAGTAATTTGGTTAGCATCTTAGGTCAGGTTCCCCAGGAAACAGACTCTCAGGGGGAGGTTGACTGGGGTTGCTCTCAGAAACAGCACCTATAAGGGAGAGAGGGAAGCAGGAGGGGTAGCGGGAGATGCTGAGGTGCCATGCAGTAGCCCTAGGGGCCGCAGGCAGCTCCAGAACTGGGATGGCCCTTTACAGTTACCCTCTGGAGTGCTCCCTACGGGTCCCAACTGGGATCCCAGGGGGGCTCAGCTTCTGTAGCTCCATATAGACTTGACACTGGTTGGGGGGGGGCCTCCTGTCGGGGAGACATGACCTTGGGCCAGCAGTTCCCTGCAGCCAAGGGCAATTTCCAGAGAAGGAAAGAGGTACCAGAAAGCATGCCTTGGTCACAAAGGGGATCGGGGTAGCCTCCTGCATTATTCATTGCAGTCGCCGTTTTCTCCTCAGAATACAAGTTGATGGAGGCAGCATCTTGTGTGTGTGTGCTGCATCTGTATCCCCAGTGCCCACAGCAGCACTTGGTCCATAATAGGTGCTCGATGGATGGTCGTCGAATATAGAATGAGTTAACGCTTTTTATTCTACAGACTTCTTTATGGTTTGAAACAAGGAGACAGATGCATTCATGCAGCACATTTTCCTAGAAATATTTACACAAATATCTCCTAAGGCCTAAGGACGCTCTCCTAGGTAACCGTATTAAAATTATCCATTTAAGAAATTTACATTGACAGAATGCGATGATCCAATACATAGTCTAGGTTCAGTTTTCCAATTATCCTAATAATGTACTTCCAGCTTTCTCTCTCTCTCTCTCTCTCTCTCTGTCAGTCCGGTCTAGAATCGCAGCTTGCATTTAGTGGTACTGTCTCTTTAGCATCTTTTTTTTTTTTAAAGATTTTATTTATTTATTTGAGAGAGAGAGAGAGAGCACATGAGAGGGGGGAGGGTCAGAGGGAGAAGCAGACTCCCCGCTGAGCAGGGAGCCCGATGCGGGACTCGATCCCAGGACTCCAGGATCATGACCTGAGCCGAAGGCAGTCGCTTAACCAACTGAGCCACCCAGGTGCCCTCTTTAGCATCTTTTAATTGAGAAAGTTCCTCAGCTTCTTTTTGTCTTTCGTGACATTGATATTTTTAAAGCACTCAGTCTAGTTGTCTAATGCAATGTCCCTCAATTCGGTTTTGTCTGATTGTTCCCTTGTGATGCATGCAGATTAAACATTTTTTTAAAAGATTTTATTTATTTGTCAGAGAGAGAGAGAGAGAAAGCACAAGCAGGGGAAGCGGCAGGCAGAGGGAGAAGCAGGTTCCCTGCGGAGCAGGGAGCCCCATATGGGACTCAATCCCAGGACCCTGGGATCATGACCTGAGCCCAAGGCAGATGCTTAACTGCCAGGCGTCCCCAGGTTAAACATTTTTGATAGGAATACTATATATGTGATGCTGTGTTTTCGTGGATCACACTGGGAGGCAGATGAGGCTCTTTGTCCCATTACTGGTCATGTTGAATCGGATCCTTGGGTTAAGGCAATGTCTACTAGCCTTATCTGTATTAAAAGTAGCCTTTTGTCTTTGTATTTAATAATTGTGAGGTGATACCCTGGGGCCGTATGAGTATCTGTTTCCCCAAAGTTGCTCTGTCAAGGACTTTAGCATCCACTGATGATTCCTTCTTAAATCAAGTGTTATCGTGATGACTACAAAATAACGTAACACTTTTGGAAATAAAAATATCTCACCTGGTTGGCAAACAGTAATTGTGAAATCTCTGTAGTTAGAAATTCTAGATCTTGTATACAGCCCATATATCAAGTGATACATAAGTAAACATATGAAGACAGGTTGCTTTCTTGATTAAATTTTTTAAAAAGACTATTTATTTGAGAGAGAGAGATTTAGAGAGAGAGAGCATGAGAAGGGGGAGGGTCAGAGGGAGAAGCAGACTCTCTGCAGAGCAGGGAGCCTGACATGGGGCTGGATCCCAGGACTCTGGGATCATGACTTGAGCTGAAGGCAGACGCTCAACTGACTGAGCCACCCAGCTGCCCCTTAATTAAATATTTAATGTAATTACATTTTAAATTAATAATTTGCCATTTGAATGATATTTTTAAGTTTTTAACCAAGCATTTATGGCTTGAAAAGTTAAGTTGTTCTACAAGGCTTGTAAAGGAAACAAGCAATTCCCTGCCTTACTTCTCCTACACCCCGCCCCCAACTCCCCATTCCCACTTCTCAAAGCCATTCACTTTAGGCTCTTTTAGCTACTTGTTTCCATGTTTCTAGATAACTGACCTGCCCTGTTTCTTGATTTTCAGTTTTTAGATATTTTCTATTGACTTCCTGGTGGGGATGGGACCGTCTGGTTATCTGGCACTCTTCCCTCCCACCCCCCGCCCCCGACATGGAAGCATGTATGCACACATAGCTCCTTCCTCTTTGTTCTACAGCCAAACAAAACATACTTACAATCTTGATTAGATTACAATGTACTGTTCACACTGTGATGACCATGTAATCATTGTTCACAGAGCTGTGCAGAGCACTGTGCTTCTATTTATTTTTTTGGACAATTTCAGTTTTGCTTGATTTCAATCATATTCTCGCTTCTTCCTCTGCATAGTTTTCTAACTTCCTGGCATTAATTCACTCCCAGACTCTAGGACAGCAGTATGACTCTCTTCTTATTGTATTCATTTACATCTGGTAAAATGCATCGGTTTCCTGTTCCTCCTGGTGACGTAGCTTCGGGCTCCTCCATCCTTCCTCTCTATGTTGTATCCCCCATTGATTCCATGTCTGTCTCTTTCTTGGTTTCTTCCCTTATTTTGATGGAGAACATCCTCTAGTAGCTTTCTATGAGAGGCGCACATGCTATAAATATTTGGAGATCAGGCACAGTTGTAACTTGCACGACTTTATTCCCTGATACTTTTCCTGAATATAGAATTATAGATTGGAGAGAATTTTGCTTTGTGATTTTTAAGCACTGCACTAATGTTTTCTTACTATTGAGAAATCTAGTGCCGTTCTTATGGCTTATCTTTTACATGTGAACCGCTTTCCCATCAGGGAGCTTTTGCAATGTTCTCTTCATCTCCAGTGTTCTGAAATTATACCCTGTTGTTTCCTGCCGGGGGTCTTCTTTCACTCATTACGCCAGGCACTTGGTGTAGAAACTCATGATCTGCAATTCTGGGGAATTTTCTGGAAGTATTCCTTTGATCATTGTTTTCCCTCAGTTTTTCTCTTTCTACAATACCTGTCTAGAACTAATTTTCTGTTATTTCCCCCCTCTTTTCTTTGCTGTTTTCTACCTTTGTTTTGTTTTAATTGTTGCTCTATTCTCTGAGGCTGTTCTTCAAGTTTATCTTCTAGTCTTTCTACTAAATGGCTCCTAAATTTTCCAATTTTCTTCTGCTCCTGCCTTGTTCTGTTTTCTCCAAGTTCTTCTCATTTTTTTTTAAAGATTTTATTTATTTATTTGACAGAGAGAGACACAGTGAGAGAGGGAACACAAGCAGGGGGAGCAGGAGAGGGAGAAGCAGGCCTCCCGGCGAGCAGGGAGCTCGATGTGGGGCTTGATCCCAGGACCCTGGGATCCTGACCTGAGCCGAAGGCAGACGCTTAATGACTGAGCCACCCAGGCGCCCCAGTTCTTCTCATTTGTATCAGTTTGCTAGGAGCACAAGAGTGCCGCATAATGGACATCCCCAACTCACTGGGTTATATAGTAATAAGCACTTACTTCTCACTCGTGGGTCCTCGCATGGCAGGCCTGTGAGTCAGCTATTGTGTCTCTGGTGTATATGTTTCTCACTCTTCTGGAACAACCAGCTATCGAGGATACATTCTCATGTGCATGGTAGAAGTTTAGAAGGTGAGTGCCAGCATAAAAACTCATTTCAATCCTTTGCTTATGTCACATCTACAAACATCTCATTGATCAAAGCAGAATCCATGACCAAATCTAACACATCAGAATTGGGTTGCACATTTGTCCACCCTGGAAGGGAGAAAGGGTAAATATTTGCTGAACAATACACCAAACTTTCACATTATTCTTCCGTGTATTTGGGTTTCTGTCTTTCATGTTAGAAGCTTTCCTAAAATGTGTGGTTGAGCGCTGCCAGTTCTGCTCATTCAAAAGTGAGGCACAGAGAAAGCAATTGACCAGCTTTATGGGAATGAGCTGGACTTGCTGGCTGCTGAGCTGTGTAGGATAATCTGGCTGGGTTGTTTCACGGGGGAGGACCACTGCTGGTAAGTACCAGGGGATCTTGTTCTTTGAGCAGCTCAGTTTCTAAAGAGAGAAATCTTCCAAAATTCTGCAAAGGAAGTGTAACACTGACTTTCAGCAATCTGGGAATCAAGTGGAAGACGGGGACCAGGGATCTCATCTCACTATTTTAGTAACAACTCCCATTTTCAGGGTGGTTCCCCTGCCTCAACGAGACCTGGTATCCTGATCCCAGGGATCTCTCGTTCAGCCTTTTCAGAAAGTAGACCTTTAGGCTTCTGCTGGTTGGTAGAGGGGAAATTGCCAGCTGAGTAGAGTTGAGGTAGAAATCCAGGGTCTATCTGCTTCTTAGGTAGACTTTCGATAAATGCTCCCATTTCTAGATCACCCTGGACACCCCCCCCCCCCACACACACACCGAGGGACCTTGTGCCAGCCATTTCTGAACATTCTGGAGTTCCATAGCATGAATGTCCTCACTCCTGGGCTTTTCCCACTGCAAATCTAAGATTTAGCTTTACCTGGTACATGACATCAGCCATCAACTGTCCAGTTTCCAAACTTTTATTCTGTCCTTTCCTTTTCTATCCTCTATCGTATTGTGGTTTTGTGCATTTTCATACTCTCACTGTTACTTTAGTTCTGGACAGAGGGGCACTAACACAAGTGCTTAATCTACCACCTTTTACCAGAAGTTTCTCAACATATTAGCATTCTCTCAGTAATCTATGTATCTAGAATATCTTTCCATAGCAAGTGTGGAGATGACTTTTTGCTTAATTATTGTTGTATGCAACTCACTTAATCAATCTTCCAATTATAGTCATTTGGGTCATTTCTAGCCGTTTGTTATTAAAGTAATGTTAGGTGGGGTGCCTGGGTGGCTCAGTCGGCTAAGCATCTGCCTTCGGCTCAGGTCATGATCTCAGGGTTCTGGGATCAAGCCCCACATTATGGGGCTCCTTGCTCAGCAGGGAGTCTGCCTTTCCCTCTCTCCCTCCCCCCAGCTTGTGCGCTCTTTCTCTCTCCCCCCCTCCCCTCAAATGAATAAATAAAATCTTTAAAGAAAATAAAATAATGGGGACACCTGGGTGCCTCAGTCAGTTAAATGTCTGCCTTCGGCTCAGGTCATGATCCCAGATCGAGTCCCGCGTCGGGCTCCCTGCTCAGCGGGGAGTCTGCTTCTCCCTCTGCCCGCCACTCCCCCTGCTCGTGCTCTCTCTTTCTCTGACAAACAAAAAAATAAAATCTTTAAAAAGAGAGAGAAAAGAAAAAAAAAATAATAAAATAATGCCAGATGAACATCTCTGTGAATATTGATGGATTTTTTTTTCTATTGGTGGATATTTTTGAACAAAAGTTCCAAGCAGTGTAATTGCTGGATGGGAGTTTTAAGGCTCACTGCTTCTGGAAGCACGCCAGGAGCAGCAGGTATCTGGGCTCATGCGGGTTCTGCCTGTACAGATCTGGTGTCCTAGGGACTTGTCCAGCCTGCTCCCACGAAACCTGTTGCTGGGAACCAGCAGTCCCGTATTCATGGTGCAGATGGAGCCCTCGGGTCAGGTTTAGAGCAGAGCATCGATCCCAAGATTGTGCACAAAGCAGTCAGTGACGTACAGCTGAAGATGAGGCAGACTCTACGCTTCAGGAGTTTAAAATCTTTTGTGGTGATGAGAGAAACTGAGGCACTGAAGAGGACCCAGCTGCACTTCCTTTTCCCTGAAGCTGGGGGTGAATAGGACGATCTCCTGACGACTGATGTTTGCTCTGACTGTCTCGGTGGCACCTCCGAACATGCTTCTTATGGAATAAATGGAAGAGAAGTGAGATAGTACCAACTACCAAAGCCCCGATGAAGTCATGACTCCGTAAGTCCCAAGTTTGGTGACAACCCCCCGGGGGTCGCTCGGAAATGACTGCCAGTATCTCCTTCTTTGCCCAGGAATACGAACCCCACGTGTCAGTCATCTAGTTTGGGAGCAAGCCCCACCTGGCCTGTGCCCTCTCCCTGTCCACTTTGCAGCTGTCTGGCTGATCCCTGAAGCATCTACTGGTCGGGAAAGAAAGTAGATGAGATTAACTTGTCTAAATCTGTGCTCTGAAGAGTCTGGGCAGGAAAGAAGTGAAAAATCCTGGCTGCGGCATTGAGTAAGAATGTCTTGTTTGGGTATTTATTGGTCACATGTCAAGCAGGGTTAAAATGCAAGGATCAAGTGGAAGCAAAGCCACAAAGACAAAACAGAGAACCCAACACCTAACATTTTCTTCTCACTGTTTTGTTGAATCCTGCTCAGGTCTACGTCATCCCTTAAAGAGGCTGATGATACATTGCTTGTGCCTCTTTTAACATATCGAGGCAATATGTATCTATAATATATTTAAAATGGAAATTGCTCCTAGTAATAGACATCCTTTACTGAGTATTTGTAAGAGCCAAAAGCTTTACATGCACTATCTCATTTGGATGCCCAATCCTTGTGGTGGGTATTTTTACGACACCCATTTTTTACCCTCATTTTATAGATAAGGAAGTAAGCTAAGAGAAGTTGCAGACATTATCCACAGTCACGGGCTAGTAAATCACGGGATTGGCGCCCAGCGTTCTGACCCCTGAGCCAGTCTGTTTCCTACAGTACTTACTCTCATTTCTTCAAATTACCTCCCAGTCTTACCGGTGAATGATTAAATGCACATGTTTACAGTTGTATTAAAGTGTACAAAGCATTTTGTACTCTGCTCTCTCCACTCCCACTTATTGTATCAAACATGTTTCCATGTCTCCCCCATTGGAATAATTGTAATTTACATTTTAATAGGCTTACAGTAGTTCACTGAGTCATCATAGCATCATTTACTAAGCAATTTCCTGGAGTTTTATGTTTTCACTATATTTGGTTAGCAGAGACAACAAGGTAATGGACTTCAGGCTGCTTTTACATTAAAAACGCACATCTCCTTAGGATAGATTCCTAACACTGGGATTTGCCACATATTATCATATTGCTTTCCAAAGTGTTATACTAACTTACAGTACTGCCAGGAGTGAGTTAGTAGCCCAACTTCTCTGTATCCTCACTAGAATTACCTAATGGAGCACTTTCAAAGAGGAATATGAAACATATGGAGGGCTGTTATGATTATTGTTGCAATGAAAATTATTACCACCAATCAAATTGTCCTTGGACCCACTACCCCTCATTTCTCTGTGGTTACCTTCCCTGTTGCTTTAATATCCTCATCTGAAGGCACAGTGATGAGTTTGACTCCATTACAGGACACCGGCAACATGGATATGAACTGAAAAAGGCAATCCATTATTCAGATACCAACATCTGGTGCTAAAAATTGCTCCTTCTCCCAACTTCACAATTTCCATATCCTTCTCACTTGCATTAACAAAAAAAAAAAAAAGAAAAGAAAAAATGGGGAACATTTTTGCCCCTACCCCTATTCCCTCCTCAGTTTCCCTGTTAGTCTCCCTTCCAATGTTGACCGATCCTCTCCATTCCCAAAGCCACGAGACCAATTCTGATCCTTGTCATCACTTGCCTATGCACACGTTTTACTTTTTTTTTTTTTAAATATTTTATTTATTGGGCGCCTGGGTGGCTCAGTCGTTGAGCGTCTGCCTTCGGCTCAGGTCATGATCCCAGGGTCCTGGGATCGAGTCCCGCATCGGGCTCCCTGCTCCGCGGGAGGCCTGCTTTTCCCTCTCCCACTCCCCCTGCTTGTGTTCCTGCTCTTGCTATGTCTCTCTCTGTCAAATAAATAAATAAAATCTTTAAAAAAAAAAAAGATTTTATTTATTTATTCATGACAGAGAGAGAGAGAGAGGCAGAGGGAGAAGGAGGCTCCCAAGGAGCAGGGAGCCCGATGCGGGACTCGATCCCAGGACCCTGAGATCATGACCTGAGCCGAAGGCAGACGCTTAACCATCTGAGCCACCCAGGCGCCCCACACGTTTTACTTTTTAAAAGACATTTTTTATTATTTATTTGTGAGAGAGACAGAGCAAGCATGGGCAGGGGGGAGGGGCAGAGGGTGAGGGAGAAGCAAGCTCCCTACCGTGCAGGGAGCCCGACGCGGGGCTCGAACCCAAAACCCTGAGATCACGGACAGAGCCAAAGGCAGATGCTTAACTGCCTGAGCCACCCAGGTGCCCCTGTGCACACGTTTTATAATAGGACTCCCTTCTTCCCCTAACCCTCCCCACACGCAGCTCCCCATTAACCATCCTGAGGCTCAGCCCCTGCTCGCTCATATCTCTGCCTCCAAGTTGGCGCCAGTTTTCAGGAGCATTAGGAGTGGCATCCAAGCTGGGGTATGTGGTGCCCCCCATGGTGTACCCCTTCCTCCTTCCCAGCCTTGCTTCCTTCCACTTGCTCCATTTGTTCCCTGCATGCCCATCCATCCTTGGGACCTGGTCTTTCTGGGTCTACAACGTGCCTTGCTGGACAGGTGCAACATGCCGAAGCTGGGGTGCCATTCCCCCACCTATGTTGATTTGTGTCAACTGCTCTGAGTCACTCTCGGGCTGGGGGAACTTGGGAAAGTCTCTTACGCATCTTTAAAGCCACCATCAGCATGATAGCAGAGGCTCTTGGCAGCTTTTCTGCCTGCAATCTTGCCGCCTCCCTTTCCCCATCTAGCCTGTGCACGGGCGGCTAGAATTATCTATCTGATTGCGGGCTGGGCCATGTCCCTGCCCGAACTTCCCACTGTCTCTGTAGGGTTTCATCTCATGCCCTTGAGGAGCTGCTCCCTCTCTAGCCCTGCACGTTCATCGTCCTGGAGCTCCATTCGATTCACCCTGTCTCTGGCCCTCTGCCCAGCCTTACACACCTCTTCTGAGGTCCCTCGATGGAGGTGCTTTAGACCTCCAGGCCATCCGCAGGCACTGGCCTCTGCCTGGAACACCTCCTCAGTTGTCCACCTTCCTGAGGAAGACTTCTATTTTTTTTTTTAAAGATTTTATTTATTTGAGAGAGAGCACAAGCAGGGGGAGCAGTAGAGGGAGAGGGAGAAGCAGGCTCCCCGCTAAGCAGGGAGCCCGATGCGGGGCTCAATCCCAGGACCCTAGGATCATGACCTGAGCCAAAGGCAGATGCTTAACCGACTGAGCCACTATTTCATGGCTCAAGCCAAATGGCACGTCCTGGGTGCCTGGGTGGCTCAGTTGGTTAAGCGACTGCCTTCGGCTCAGGTCATGATCCTGGAGTCCCAGGATCGAGTCCCGCATTGGGCTCCCTGCTCAGCAGGGAGTCTGCTTCTCCCTCTGACCCTCACCCCTCTCATGCTCTCTCTCTCATTCTCTCTCTCAAATAAATAAATAAAATCTTTAAAAAACAAACAAACAAACAAACAAAAACAAATGGCACATCCTCAGGAGAGTCTCCAAAGACCTTCACAGACAGAGTTAGGCATTGGTGAATCCACAACACTGTCGACTTCTATTTCATACTCACAATATGTTATACTGATTGCAGTCTCTCCCCACTAGATAGAAAGTCCTCTAGGGAAGGGACCATGTTTGATTCATTGTGGCTTTCCCGATGCCTGGTGTCATCTCTAGTACAGGTAGTTGCTTTTGGATGAAAGTGTAGGTAGAGTCGTGCCTCCTCTAAAAATGGGATGGGCCAGATCCCCAGCCCGATAATCTCGTGAAGAGCCCAACTATGTAGAATGGGAAGATCTAGCTTGGAACAGAAGTGGACCCTGACCCCTGAATCTCCCCCTCTCCTGCCCCCATTAGGGAAAGGACCGGGCATTTCTCCAGGAGCCTCTTGGTTGTGGATAGAAGGAGGAAGCAGGGGCTGCCCCGTCACTGTGGCATGAGAGGCTCGGGGGTTTCCTCCATCCCTCCAGGTCCACACATCTCCAGACTCAGGGTTAAAGGGAGAAATCAGTGGGTGGGCAGGAAGTGATGAAAACTGGGAGTTACTGGGCGCCTGGGTGGCTCAGTTGGTTAAGCCACTGCCTTCAGCTCAGGTCATGATCCTGGAGTCCCGGGATCGAGTCCCGCATCGGGCTCCCCGCTCAGCGGGGAGTCTGCTTCTCCCTCTGACCCTCCCCCTTCTCATGCTCTCTCTCTCTCTCTCTCTCTCTCATTCTCTCTCTCAAATAAATAAATAAAATCTTTAAAAAAAATCTTTAAAAGAAAACTGGGAGTTACTAACTCATTGTCTGCTTCAATGGGCTGCTTTTCAGTTTTGAAAACAAAGGTTTGCAGACCCGGAGAAAAGCATACATGCGGTGCCTATGTTTCCCCAAAGCATTTAGCCACCTTATACCTGAACAACACTATGTTTCTGTGACTCCCAAAGAAGGGAGTCTGCTGGCTACCAGCCGTTGTTCAGTTCCAAGTCCACACCGCACACTCTTCTGGGTGATGCTGGACCCAGACACTGTAGCCTCACTTCTCCTTTGCCAGAGGATCCCTGTGAATTATGGCCAACAGGGTCATTAGAGGGAGACTGGAAAGCAAGGGGAGGAAGGAGGCAGAGGGAGCTCCCATTCTTGTTTGCTTGCTGTTCCAACCAACATCACTGGGACAATGCTTCTTTACCCATAACAGTGCTGGCTTCAGGAGCAGCTGGTTCCAGTTTCCAGAATCTTCCACTCCCCTGGAACTAGCCCTGCGGTGCCCCCTCAGATGTGCCTGCACCAGTCTGCTGGAGGCTGGGGATCGTGCTTTTTCAGTCTTCTGATCCCTGCAACCAATTTCTCATATTAAATTATCTCTGTTAAAATAATGGTATGGTTTCTCTTTTTCTGACTGGACCCTGACCTGTCCAGGGAGAACAGCTGTTGGGAAGCCTCCGCTAATGTCTGGCTCAATTACAATTTCAGAGTCACCTCTGATCATGGTGAATTATAATAATAATGATTACCATTTTCTAATATCTGTGTCATATACCATGCGACAAGATTTGAATGTATGATGAAAGACTGAGTATACAGAAGGACGGTGGCTAGACCATATTTGACCACAGAATTCTGACCCTCCAGGACTCAGGCGCTGACTGCCAGCTTCCCTAATTTTTGCTCCTGCTCCCAACTCGGGACCAATCAGAGAAAGCCAAATGTGTTCCCCAAACCAATCACAGAAGAGGCCCCCCCTCTAGTCGGCCTGCCTCCCACTTCCCCATGGCAACAGCCTCCAATCACAGCGCCCCTGAAGGCTTCCCCTCTCTCCCCTCCCCTGCCTGCTGATGAGTCTCTACAAACTGAGTGATGGTGGAGGGCTCCCTTGCTATGGCAAGTTCTGTTTGTTATTTGGGTGATGTTCATTTATTTCCACAAGTGATATTATTTCTTATTGGCATCAAGCAAGGCAGACATAATTACATCCATTTTACAGATGAAGAAGCTGGCACTCAGAGATGCCCAAATATATAACAATTAGGTGACAGATCCGGGATTCAAACCCGGGTAAATCTGATTCCCAGTCCTGAACTGGCCCTATCCTACCTCTATCATGGCATTCCTCACCTAGTGCTTACTGTTTCCTGCCGTGATTATATCTTCATGAGGCTGTCTTCCTGAGCCTCCTGTGCCTTTCTCAAAGTTAGGAGGTGTAACTTACAAATGTTGTATTCTCGGCCCTTATTCAAGGCAGGACACACAGTTGATGCCTCTCAATGTGATACAGTAATAACGCTGAGAAAATGTCTCCGATTCCCCTTCCCCAGGCCGAGAAACCCTTTGAGAAGGAAATAAAATCAGCTGAGTGAATGGTCTAGGATGTACTGAACTCTCGTTTTTCTTCCTGGGCTGTGGTGTGGACAGTGGACATGAATATGGAAGAAGGTAGTGCCATCTGTGCATCGATGGGGCTTGTGAGTGGTACCAGTGGGACCAGGGATCTGAAAGAAGCAGGGGCCAAGACATGCTTATGCTGTACCAGCCTGAGGTCGAAATGAACAAAGTTGTCCACGTCCAAAATCAGTCATCACCATGAGTTAGATGTTTGCAGTTATGTGAGGAAAGTGGTTGTCTCCATCTCCCCACACACAAAGAACTTGTGTACTGTTGTCGAAACACCTGTCTGAGCAAATACCTTATGATCTCACTCATATGTGGACTTTAAGAAACAAAACAGAGAATCATAGGAGAAGAGAAGGAAAAATAAAGTAAGACGAAACCAGAGAGGGAGACAAACCATAAGAGACTCTTAACTCTAGGAAACAAACTGAGGGTTGCTGGCGGGGGCGGGGGGGGGGCACGTGATGTAATAATGAGCACTGGGTGTTGCATGCAATTGATGAATCACTAAATTCTACTCCTGAAACTAATAATATACTATAGGCTAACTAAATTGAATTTTTAAATTTTTCAATTTAAAATTTTTTAAAAAGTTAAAACAGGCATCCGAATAGGCAAAGAAGAAGTCAAACTCTCACTCTTTGCAGATGATATGATACTTTATGTGGAAAACCCAAAAGACTCCACGCCAAAACTGCTAGAACTCATACAGGAATTCAGTAAAGTGGCAGGATATAAAATCAATGCACAGAAATCAGTTGCATTTCTATACACCAACAACAAGACAGAAGAAAGAGAAATTAAGGAGTCAATCTCATTTACAATTGGACCCAAAACCATAAGATACCTAGGAATAAATCTAACCAAAGAGGCAAAGGATCTGTACTCAGAAAACTATAAAATACTCATGAAAGAAATTGAGGAAGACACAAAGAAATGGAAAAACGTTCCATGCTCATGGATTAGAAGAACAAATATTGTGAAGATGTCAATGCTACCAAGAGCAATCTACACATTCAATGCAATCCCCATCAAAATACCATCCACTTTTTTCAAAGAAATGGAACAAATAATCCTAAAATTTGTATGGAACCAGAAAAGACCCCGCATAGCCAGAGGAATATTGAAAAAGAAAAGCAAAGCTGGCGGCATCACAATTCCGGATTTCCAGCTCTATTACAAAGCTGTCATCATCAAGACAGCATGGTACTGGCACAAAAACAGACACATAGATCAATGGAACAGAATAGAGAGCCCAGAAATGGGCCCTCAACCCTATGGTCAACTAATCTTTGACAAAGCAGGAAAGAATGTCCAATGGAACAAAGACAGTCTCTTCAACAAATGGTGTTGGGAAAATTGGATAGCCACATGCAGAAGAATGAAACTGGACCATTTCCTTATACCACACACAAAAATAGACTCCAAATGGATGAAAGACCTCAGTGTGAGACAGGAATCCATCAAAATCCTTGAGGAGAACACAGGCAGCAACCTCTTCGACCTCAGCCGCAGCAACTTCTTCCTAGACACATTGCCAAAGGCAAGGGAAGCAAGGGCAAAAATGAACTATTGGGACTTCATCAAGATAAAAAGCTTTTGCACAGCAAAGGAAACAGTCAACAAAACCAAAAGACAACTGACAGAATGGGAGAAGATATTTACAAATGACATATCAGATAAAGGGCTAGTATCCAAAATCTATAAAGAACTTATCAAACTCAACACCCAAAGAACAAATAATCCAATCAAGAAATGGGCAGAAGATATGAACAGACATTTCTGCAAAGAAGACATCCAAATGGCCAACAGACACATGAAAAAGTGCTCAACATCACTCAGCATCAGGGAAATATATATCAAAACAACAATGAGAGGCGCCTGGGTGGCTCAGTCGTTAGGCGTCTGCCTTTGGCTCAGGTCGTGATCCAGGGGTCCTGGGATCGAGGCCCGCATCGGGCTCCCTGCAAGGCGGGAGGCCTGCATCTCCCTTTCCCACTCCCCCTGCTTGTGTTCCCTCTCTCGCTGTCTCTTTCTCTGTCAAATAAATAAATAAAATCTTGAAAAGAAAAAAAGCACAATGAGATATCACCTCACACCAGTCAGAATGGCTAAAATTAACAAGTCAGGAAATGACAGATGTTGGCGAGGATGCAGAGAAAGGGGAACCCCCTACACTGTTGGTGGGAATGCAAGCTGGTGCAGCCACTCTGGAAAACAGTATGGAGGTTCCACACGTGCACCCTAATGTTTATAGCAGCAACATCCACAATAGCCAAACTATGGAAAGAGCCTAAATGTCCATCGACAGATGAATGGATAAAGAAGATGTGGTATATAAATATACAATGGAATATTATGCAGCCATCAAAAAATGAAATCTTGCCAATTGCAACGACGTGGATGGAACTAGAGGGTATTATGCTAAGCAAAACAAGTCAATCAGAAAAAGATAATTATCATATGATCTCACTAATATGTGGAATTTGAGAAACAAGGCAGAGGATCATAGGGGAAGAGAGGAAAAAACGAAACAAGATGAAACCAGAGAGGGAGACAAACCATTAGAGACTCTTAATCTCAGGAAACAAACTGAGGGTTGCTGGAGTGGAGGGGGGTGGGAGGGATGGGGTGGCTGGGTGATGGACATTGGGGAGGGTATGTGCTATGGTGAGCTCTGTGAATTGTGCAAGACTGTTGAATCATAGACCTGTATCCCTGAAACAAATAATACATTATATGTTAATTTAAAATTAATTAATTAATTAGAACAACAACACCTGTCTGAAGAACTGGAAAAGGCAGAGACCAAAACCCTACCCCACCGCACCCCCTAATCTGAAATGCCAGGAGGGCCGCAGACACCAGGGCTGGCCACCAGGTGGCAATAGTGCTGAGCTAATGGGCTCTGGCTTTCTGCCCACGCCTCCCAAGAGAGGCCACATTTACGAGAGGCCAGTGACAGCAGGTAAAATGAAAAACTGGAGCTGGAAATAGGGCTGCTCTTATAATCCCACAGCGAGCCTTTTATGTGATTGTGACATTTATCATTAATAGGGCATTTGTTCTGCAGCAGAGGCCTGAATTAGCAGTGGTGGAAGAACCGAATCCAGCCTAATGTTTGGACTACACTAAGCAAGGTCATGAGGGCTTTCAGAGAAATGACCTGAACAATCTCCCAGCAGGATTAATGTAAATAAGGTTTTCTTTGATTAGCATCGTTCTGCTTCCCCGGGGCTTTCAAAATTACAGGATTTCTGAGGATCGCAGTTCAATTGCATAATTGTACAAAAATAATACTTAATAAAGAACCAAGCAAATAAAAATGACCACAGCATTGGGGCGCCTGGGTGGCTCAGTTGGTTGAGCGACTGCCTTCAGCTCAGGTCATGATCCTGGAGTCCCGGGATCGAGTCCCGCATCAGGCTCCCCCTGCTCGGCGGGGAGTCTGCTTCTCCCTCTGACCCTCCTCCCTCTCATGCTCTCTGTCTCTTTCTGTCTGTCTCAAATAAATACATAAAATCTTTAAAAAAAAAAAATGACCACAGCATTTTCCCAGCTATTATGAGCTACTGGAGGAAGCCTGACATGGGCAAGAGAATGGGTGTTGGAATCGAACTTGGGTTCACTCTTCCTAACTGCACATTCGGGCAGGTTTTTCAATCTCTCAGAGGCTGTTTCTTTGTCTATTAAATTAGGATGGTAAGGTGTACGTCATTGATGCGCACGGCATCTGTAACTGTCTAGTATGATGCGTGGCGCGTAGTAGGTGTGTGGTAAAAAAAAAAAAAATCACACACACACACATACACAAAACCCTTCCCCTGTTCATCAAATGGCAGGGCTTTGCATCGATAATTAAAGTGGGTATTCTACCCTTTTTGTAGCCTGTATGCCCAGGATTTTATTCCTTTGAAAGCACTTTTCATCTGCCATCCCATTTTGGCTCACAGGTTTTGAAACGATTTCTTACCCTCTCCTAAACGCACAGCCAGAAGGCCAGGTGGAAGCCAGGTGCTGAGGGTCTGGTGTGGAGGCACGGGAAAAGCACGGGGAAAAGCACTGACCCTGCAGATGTGGGGTCAAGACCTGGCTCTGCTACTCTTGTGTAATAAAGAATTTGTCTGGTCTTTGTCCCTGGTTCCTGGAACCGAGCCACTAAAACCCTTGGAGAGAGTCTTATCCATGAGCCCCTTGGTTCACACCTGAGCCTATGATAAGGAGATGGCTGGAGAGGTGGGGCTTTGAGCCTGGGCAGGAGTGGGGGGCTGGAGATCAACTTATCAATCACGCCTGTAGGATGAAAGCCCAGTAAAAGTTCCAGACACAAGCTCAGTGAATTTTCTGGCTGGTGAACACATTGATGCGTCTTGAGGGTAATGTACTCTGACTCCATGAGGAAAGGACACAGAAGCTCTGCATCCAGGACCCTCCCAGAACTCGCCCTTGTGTGTCTCTTCATTTGGTTGGTCCGGATGCATGTCCTTTAGGGTAAAACTATCATTGTAAGTATAGAATTTTCCTGAGTTTCCAGGGTTGTCTAACAACTTACCACACCTAAGGGAGGGAATGAGAATCCCCCAGATTTGTAGCTAGTTGGGGGCCTGGAGCCCCCACTGGCAGCTGACATCCAAGTGGAGGCAACCTGTTGGGCAAGGGGCCTTTCACCTGTGGGATGTGCACCTACACCAGGCAGTGGGATGTGCACCTACACCATGCAGTTTACCAGCTGGTATCAGAATAGCTATTTACAGGTACCTGGTCTCTGGCAAGTCACTCACCTCTGAGGCTTAGTTTCTTCATCTATAAAGCGAGGTTGTCTGTGATGACTACATAACCAACTCACGATGAGACAGTATCAGTGAAAGTGTATGGTGAACTGCCTGGTGCTATATACACCCATTCCCGTTCCCATTCCTGCTGACTCACCCCGTGACCTTAGGCATGCCCCGCCTCCCTGGACCTCAGCATCCCTATCAGGGAGAGGCACTCCTCACGTCCTACACCTCACTGAATTTTTACAGGGTGAAACTGAGTCATCCATGTAGGAAAGCTTTGAAAAATACTTCAGCAATTGCACTACTAGGTCTTTGTCCAAAGGATACAAACATAGTGATTTGAAGGGGCACCTGCACCCCAATGTTTGTAGCAGCAATGTCCACAATGGCTAAAATATGGAAAGAGCTCAGATGTCCATTGACAGGTGAATGGATAAAGAAGATGGTGTATATATATAATAGAATATTACTCAGCCATCAGAAAGAATGAAATCTTGCCATTTGCAACAACGTGGATGGAACTAGAAGGTATGATGCTAAGCAAAATAAGTCAATCAGAGAAAGACAAATACCATATGATTTCACTCATATGTGGAATTTAAGAAACAAAACAGGTGAACATAGGGGAAGGGGGAAATAAAATAAGATAAAAACAGAGAGGGAGGCAAACCATAAGACATTCTTAACTCTAGGAAACAAACCGAGGGTTGCTAGAGGGGAGGTGGGTGGAGGGATGGGGTAACTGGGTGTTGGGCATTAAGGAGGGCACGTGATGGAATGAGCACTGGGTGTTTATGCAATTGATGAATCACTGAATTCTACTCCTGAAACTTACACTACATATTAACTAAATTGAATTGAAATTAAAAAATAGGGGCGCTTGGGTGGCTCAGTCATTAAGCGTCTGCCTTCAGCTCAGGTCATGATCCCAGGGTCCTGGGATCGAGCCCCGCATTGGGATCCCTGCTCCGCAGGAAGCCTGCTTCTCCCTCTTGCATTCCCCCTGCTTGTGTTCCCTCTCTCGCTGGGTCTTTTTTTGTCAAATAAATACTCCATAGTACCTTGAAAATCAAAGTTACTGCTTGTTTTTCCCCTAATTTCCAAATGCATTACATAAAAACGGCTGAATTCATTTTTACTGAATTTTGAGTGTTTGGGATAGTCAGATTTAAAAAGTGGACCACAGGTTAATAAAAGAAATTCACCCAGAAAGCCCCAGCAACACCTCAAAGAGCTAGACAGTCATCCTCCTGAGGAACAGAAACTAAAGGACAATGAGATGCTTTAGTGACTGCCATATGCAGGGTCCCAAAGACGTGAAATGCCACATCAGGAGAAACCAACCAGGGATTTTTGACAGGAGCCCTAAGAGGGGTAGACAGTTAAGAATTATGAGTGTTGATTTGCAGTGGGTTTCCTTTTTGCATGATAATTAATGATTCTTTCCAGTAACTCCAGTCACGTTGGCTAGTAGATAGATACAAATCTAATGCAGTGATAGATTCAGATAGATTATAGAAATCAAAATGAGAGATGTTTCAAAATTATGAGACTCATGAATAAAGTCCTTTCCCTTCTCATTTCAATTTGGTTCATCTAATCAGCCAGGATGGGGGGTAAGGAGGTGCCTTTCTTCTGTTCGAGAAAAAGAGAACTGAAACAGGCTGCATTGTGCCCAAGTCTTGTGCTGGGACGTCAGCCTGTGCAAAGTGGAAATCTTCTCCTAACCCCCACCAACCTGCTCCTCCTTCCGTGGGAACGTGGCTAAGTTCCCGATCAAAGTGGGATCTTAATGGAGGCCACTGCCCATTGCCTTCATGAGAAACCTGGGGTTCATGCTCTTCCCTGCCCCCCACTTCCAAACTGTTAACAAGATCTGTTCATTCTAACTCGTACAATTATTTCTCAAATCCATTTCTCTTCCCCCTGAACAAGCTCTGAACCTTGTTCAGGCCCAGATGGGTCTGAGTCTGTGAGTGAACCTCCTACTGGACCCAGATTTGTTCAGGAAATTGGAAAACTGAGACCACGGTTTTGGGGAAGTGGGCATCAGTGGCTTGAAAGGGTGAGGAAAGCAAAAGCTACCAATGTCCCTGTCTCTTTGCCAAACATGTCTTAGGAAAATAAGACTACTGTGAATTCTTACGTGAGCCTCATAGTTTGTACCAGTTTTATCCAGAGCAGGATAACCTTTGCTTTATATCCAATTATCCCCAGTTCCACTTCAGAGAATGTCACTACCCCTGGAGTTTCAGTCTGAGGCGATCAAAGACCAGATCAGCAGAGGAGACGAGGAGAGGGAGCACTGGAGCCTCAGGTCTGCTGCCGTTGCCATGACAATGGTGGGACCTCAGGCTCCACCCATGTGAAATCTCCTGACTCTGGGGATGCTAGGCAGTCAGTTTAAGGGTTGAACCTAACATCTTTGCAATTACGGTGATTATCTGAGCAACTGACTGCAGAGTCAAAAGGGGGTCTCAGAGGAGCTCGGGTCTGAGGTATATTCTCAAAAAATGCACTTCCCCCCATGAACACGAGTAAGAGGATAGAAATAGACAGGGGAGGGGAGAGTCTTCGGAAAGTACCAGAAGACAAATGACACAATGAGTAGGAGAGAGAGCAAAAGCGCAAGGTCCCAACCATGGGGATATCCATTTGTGCCCTCAAGTGGTCCACAAACGTGTCTTGAGCATCTAGTAGGGGCCTCACCCTGAGCTAGACACTGGTCACACAAAACAAAATAATCTCTCTTCCTTAAGGTGCTGCTTGGAGGACAAGAAGAATATGAAAAGGGATTGAGAACCTAGATGGGAGAGACAGGAGCCATCAGTACTTAAGTTCCCCTATTTGGGAGCTGCACCACAACTTGGTACTTTTCCTACGTGGTTATTTACTTAATACTCATAACATCTTAGTGAAATCTCTATGATATCCCCATTTTACAGATGAAACAACCTACCATAAGAGGTTAAATTTTTTGCCCATGCCCTGCCACAGCGACTGCATGCAAAGCTAGGTTTCAAACAAGGCTCTCCATTTCTAAAACCTCTCCCTCAAACATACTGAAAATCCCCACTCTGTTTAATCCCATCTGTGCGGAGGCTCTGCCCAGGGAGAGAGACCAAAGCTATTCTCCAAGTAAAAAAAAAAAAAAGTAGTTCCCTCCACAAAGGTTTAGAATGAGGAAAAGATGCCCAGGATAAGCATTTTAATGTAAAGAATGAATGAAAGTGGCGGAAGAATAAAGCAGCCTTCTTCCGACTGGCAAGCCCTCCATTCTGAAAGAAAACTGATGGCCAAAAGAGCAAAGAGGGGGAAAAAAAAAAAAGGAGAGAGACACAAACCAAGAAACAGACTCTTTTTTATTATTATTATTATTATGTTATGTTAATCACCATACATCACATCATTAGTTTTTGATGTAGTGTTCCATGATTCATTGTTTGTGCATAACACCCAGTGCTCCATGCAGAATGTGCCCTCTTTAATACCCATCACCAGGCTAACCCATCCTCCCACCCCCCTCCCCTCTAGAACCCTCAGTTTGTTTTTCAGAGTCCATCATCTCTCATGGTTCATCTCCCCCTCCGATTTCCCACCCTTCATATTTCCCCTCCTGCTATCTTCTTCTTCTTCTTTTTTTAAAATATATAATGTAGTATTTGTTTCAGGGGTACAGATCTGTGATTCAACAGTCTTGCACAATTCACAGCGCTCACCATAGCACATACCCTCCCCAATGTCTATCACCCAGCCACCCCATCCCTCCCACCCCCCACTCCACAACCCTCAGTTTGTTTCCTGAGATTAAGAATTCCTCATATCAGTGAGGTCGTATGATACATGTCTTTCTCTGATTGACTTATTTCGCTCAGCATAATACCCTCCAGTTCCATCCATGTCGTTGCAAATGGCAAGATTTCATTCCTTTGGATGGCTGCATAATATTCCATTGTGTATATATATGCCACATCTCAAGAAACAGACTCTTAACTATAGAGAACAAACTGATGGTTTTCCGGGTGCTGTGTGGGTGGTGGTGGGGAATAGGTGAAATAGGTGAAGGGGATTAAAGAGCACACTTATCTTAAATCACTATATTGTACACCTGGAACCAATATAACACTATGTTAGCTACACTGAAATTAAAATTAAAAACTTAATACAAAAAAAAGAGGGGTGCCTGGGTGGCTCAGTTGGTTAAGCATCAGACTCTTGGTTTGGGCTCAGGTCATGATCTCAGAGTCCTGAGATGGAGCCCTAAGTTGGGCCTTAGTGCTCAGTGGGGAGTCAGCTTGAGATTCTCTCTGCCCCCCAAAATAAACAAATCCTTAAAAAAAGAGAGAAAGAATGCTGATCATATCTGTCCTCTGTTTGTGAAGCCTGAGCTACTTGCCATTAACTAAACAGAAGTCTCCTAAAAACTGAACAAATCATCCATCAGTGTCCCGTATCAGATGCATTCCTTTCTAAAACCCAGGCTTGTGCCTAAACACGAAGTACGTTGCTCAAGTCAAAATACTGTTCTACTTCCTGTCCTCTGCTTTGAAGAGATGAGGATGCCAGCAAAGTGAGTTGTTCCAGTGATGAGATGGAATAGTAACTATTTGCTATAAATAAATACATTTTTAAAAAACTGGTACTTAAGAAGACTCTCCCCAAACCAAAAAAGCTATAAATGACATTGAAAGGCAAATAGCTCTGATTCCTCTTTTCTGCTCTAAATCCAGTTCAGCTGCGAGTCCCACGAGCCCTTCCTCCACAATGTGTCCAAAGCTCACCCACTCCTCACCACCCAACCCCTAACACCTGTATCCAGGGCACAGTCACATCTTCTGTGGACTACTACAGAATCTTCCCTGGTCCGCCTGCCCTGCCACTTCGTGCTCCCTTACAGACCATTTGCCAGGCAGCAGCCAGAAGGACCTTTTAATAATGTAACCGAGATCATGCTACACCCATAAAATCCTTTGATAGTTTCCAGTCACATCTAAAATAAGAACAAAATTTGCCACGGCCTCGCTATCTCTCTGTCCCTCTTGTTCTCTCCGCTACAACCTGAACAGCCTTCATTTAGATCTTCAGGACAGTAGAGTATACACACTCGCCATTCCTTCTGCCCACAAAGATTTTTCCCAGCTCTCATGTTTCTGGCTCCTTCTTAGCATCAGTTTCCAGATTAAATGTCACCACTCAGAACAGCCTCTCCCTACAGCCCTATGAATGCAACAACCTCCTCCATCACTTACCAAAATCTAAAGCTAGTAATTTGCTTTCATGTTTCTCTTCCCTCCATGAAAGCAGAAACCCCATCGATCCTTTGGAAATCACGGAATCCCCAGAATCTAGAACCGCACCGGACACATTATTAGTGTGCTGAATGTTTGTTGAGTTGAATGAATGAAAAAATACTGTAACTTTAATGGCAGACCTAGGGTTAGTGACTCAAATATGTAAGAGCCTTTATTAATAAACAAGAAAACTATGAGTACGCCCCCAAAAGGCTGCAGAAGCTCCCAGTCAGGATCTAAAAAAA
Organism: Mirounga leonina; assembly: GCF_011800145.1. Lineage (NCBI taxonomy): Eukaryota > Metazoa > Chordata > Mammalia > Carnivora > Phocidae > Mirounga > Mirounga leonina. The sequence goes on along the minus strand of NW_023270387.1, from coordinate 18,587,493 downwards.
CATTCTCAGTCCAGACAATAATACTTAGATACTGTCTTTTTCTTGCTCTGCCGTTAAAAATCAAGAAGGATGTTAAGCCAGAGGGAAAGAGCATTGGAGTCTGCAGATGGGATTGATGATAGAGAAGAGGTCAGGGGCGCCTGGGTGGCTCAGTCGGTTAAAGGTCTGCCTTCGGCTCAGGTCATGATCTCAGGGTCCTGGAATGGAGCCCTGCATCGGGATCCCTGCTCAGCGGGGAACCTGCTTCTCACTCTGCCTGCCGCTCGCCCTGCTTGGGCTCTCTCTTTCTCAAATAAATAAATAAAATCTTTTTTTTAAGTATATTGAAAAAATAAAAATTTATATAGAAAAAAACCCGGTCATGAAGCATGGCATATGCATTGACCGCATCCCACCAGTTGTCCCAAATGCTGTTTGAACACCTGATTCCCCACAGATGCTGATAACATTTGTGTCTCCCCAAATCAGCAGGGGGTTGATGAAAATGCAAATGACCATGGAAGCTCAGGGCAGGAGAAGGAGAGAGAGGAGAAAGGCAAGCCTTTGCATTTCACCAAAAGGCCCTGCGGAAGTTTGAGTCAATGAAGCAAATTACAGGCTCCCTGCGTCCAGCAGGATGCAGTGAGACGGGTTGCCCACAAGGGGGCAGAAGCCAACCAGTTGCGAGCTTGGCCCTGTTGGGGGGCGGTGGGACCGAGTGTAGCTATAAGGGAGACTGTCATTGATTAGTCTCTGTGTCTGTTTCACTATCCTTTTGACCCCGAATACGAAAAGGTTAGAACTGGGTGCCGTTTCCAGAAATAACTCCTCAGATGAGGTTAAAAGCATCTGGTGTCAAGGCTTTGATGACTTCCCTGCCCATCGCACACAAAACTCAAAGTCTTGTTGCAGAGCCACCGGGAGGTGGGAAGATGACCTAGATTTAAAAATCATCTGAATAGAAGGGTGGCTTCCCGTCCTAGTGACATCTAGCCCTTCCACCCTGCTCCGTCCGAAAGGAAGAAAGCCGTCCCCCTCCCCCGCCCCAGAAAGACAAAGAAGCCCATTTGAAGACACCAGATTCAGGACCTCCTCAAATCTTCTGATCTCAACAGACCACACTATTCACTCCTATATCCCTGGTCTCCGAGGCTTAGCTTGACCAAGAAAGAGAACAAATAATGTGATCAGACACTGAAGACCCAATCTAAATAATTTAACTACTGTCCAGGGCGCCTGGATGGCTCAGTCATTAAGCTTCTGCCTTCAGCTCAGGTCATGATCCCAGGGACCTGGGATTGAGCCCCACATAGGGCTCCCTGCTTGGCAGGAAGCCTGCTTCTTCCTCTCCCACTCCCCCTGCTTGTGTTCCTGCTCTCGCGGTGTCTCTCTCTGTCAAATAAAATATATATACAAAAAAGTTTACTATCCAATTCCACCTCTATGGCTTATTTCCTTTAGCTGTATTTGTGATCTTGATAAAGATTAACACTTCACCACGTCACCAGCACCACACGCACGCACGCACACACACCTACACGCACGCACACCCCTTTTCCCTGGTCGCAAACCCGCAAACACACGACGCTGGCTTTTATCTAGAAGCAATGGCTCCCAGACCTGTGTGCATCAGAATCACCAGGAAGCAGACTGCAGCCCTCCCCGCCCCCTGCACCTTGAGTTTCTGATGGAGTAAAACCCAGAAGAATGTTAATACTGCTGGTTGGGGAACCACACTTTGAGAACCACTGTCATAATTACACAGAACAGAGGGATTTGTCTCTCTCTCTATTCATTGCGTTATCCTCAAGCACTAGAATGCTCAGAAACAAATACTTCCCAAATAAGGAAAAGAAACTAATGTTCACGGAGACTCCTGTATGCCGCGGGTGCTTTGCATCCATCATCTTATTTTATTTAATCTGCACAAATTCCTGGAAAGTAGGTATTATTATCCCCACTTTCAGATGAGAAAACAAAGGTTCCAAGAGGCTATTTGACCGAGATCATCTCTCTAGCATTACCACATGGATTTGATCCAGCTTCCAGAGTTCATGCTGAATATTCTATCTCCCATGTGAAAAGTGGATGCACCGAAATGAATAAAAGTGTAACAATAAACAGTTTTTTTTGGGGGGGCGGGTGCCTGGATGGCTCCGTTGGTTAAGCATCTGACCTCAGCTCAGGTCATGATCTCATGGGTCTTGGGATCAAGACCCGTGTAGGTCTCCGCAGTCAGCAGGGAGTCTGCTTCTCCCTCTCCTTCTCCCCCTCTCCCCCCACCCCCCATGCTCTTTCTCTCTCTTTCTCTTTCAAATACATAAATAAAGTCTTTTAAAAAGATAAGCAGTTTTTTTTTTTTTTAAGGCGAATAAGCAAGCAGTGAAGGAAAGCTTTGCAGACACAGTATCAGAGGGGGCTCCCAGTTTGCCCCAGTGCCCAGGAAATAGCTCTCGGAAGGGCAGACTAAGCAAAGAGCCCGCTGCTGTTTAGGACGAGATGGCTCCTAGCAGTTCTAACTGCCTCATAGAATAGAACACCATACGTTATGCATTCGAAGAAGCGGTATTTGTATAAAAGGGTGTTGGGGATGTTTGTTAAAAAGCTTTCTACAGATCAGAAATCCCCAAGCTGAAGGTCTGATGAATTTCAAAAGTGGAAAAACAAAATGTTTAAATGCCTGAGAAACTGATTAACACCCCTCACAGCTTTTAGGTTTCTGCCTCAAAATAGAAGTGTTTGCTTCCTTAAAGCACTCCTTTTTGGTTTTTTTAGGCAAACATAGGCATTTTGATTCTGAGTGTGTGTGTGGGGGGGGTGGCACAGGAGTGGAGGGGAGAATTTCAATTCAAAGTAATGCAATGTCAGGAAATCTACCTTTTGCATAAAACAATGTTGGTATCCAAGACAGACTCCCAGTTGGTGTGTCTTGGAGAACAGTTAAACAAATTTTCATTAACAGTAATCAGTGTGGGAAAAAATCGAATTTCAACATATTTGGTGACACACAATTTAATTCAACCAACAGAGCCTCCTCTGCAGACAAGGCATTACCTTCAAGAAACTTGCGAGTTAAGCAGAATAGTATGATAGACATATTAGTAATTATGGTAACTGAGATACACTGATGCTTGTGTCCTTTCAACATTCACGCGTTGAGATCCTGACTCCCAGGGGGATGGTAGTTGGACGTGGGGCCTTTGGAAGGTGATCAGGTCATGAAGGTGGAGCCCCATAATGGGACTAGAGCCCTTCTAAGAAGAAACACGGGAGCCGGTTTTACTCTCTGCCTCCTGAAGATACGATGAGAAGGCGGCCATCTGTAAATCAGGAAGTGAGCCTGCACCAGACACCGGAACTGCCAGCGCCTTGATCTTAGACTTCCCAGCCTCCAGAGCTGGGAGACACGAGTGCTAGTCAAGAACCCCAGTCTTGTCAAAACAGGCCAGACTGACAAAGACCGCAACCATGAACCAACTGGGGAGGAAACAAGCACTGAAAACGGCTGCTTTCTTCGTGGTTCCTCCCACATGTCTTTCTAGTCCCATCGGGGCTTTGTCTCTGTCCACTGTCACCCAAACTATTTCTACTCTTCTAATGGCCTTGTTGCCCCTGACTCTGGTCTATGCAACACACTGCCACCGGGTTACCCTCCTAAATTCCAGACAGTTGGCTGTCCCCGCTCAGTCTTTCTGCGGATCTTAGTTGCCTGCAAAGCTGAAGTGATTTGGTTATCAACGTCCCCCATGGTTCTGCTGCAAACCACCGTGCCAATGTTACCCCTTTCAGTCCTCAACTCCGATCAAGTCCGTGCATACTCACAACCCCTGGACATACCACAGAGCCTCCCACGTAAAACCCAACAGCACTGACTATAACACTATTTAATATTTGGCATATGCTATGTTGAGATATTACCCACTTTGGTGGGTCTGTCTCATGGCTTGTCACAATTTCTAAGAGTAGGAATTGTATATTCTTTGTCCTTATATCCTTAGTACTCAGCTCAGGATGGGTACACAGTAGGCCTTCAATACATCCAGCTGACTTTGACAAAGGCTTTCATTAAAGATACCAGGTCTTGTTTACAATCCTCCATACTTAAGCCCGTCCAAGATAAACCTGAATGGGCAGAGTCATATCAGCATCTCTTGGAGTGACATAAAATTAGAGGCAAGAGTTAAGACACCGATAGACTTGTCTAGTGGATGCACCTGTTGCCCCCCAAGAAGATAACTGCCCTGCTCCAAAGTCAATGTCAAGTGTCACACAACAATATCACAGCTGGGTAAGCACCCTTTCAGTCTGCTTATATTTACTTCTTGGGTTAGGAGGGCATGGCCCTCTGCAAAGGGGACCAAACTGGGAATCATAGATGCTTGTTGGCCATAGAATTATCTGAAAGACCTTTGACCAACTGGGTGTGAAAAGCCTTCTGACAACTCTGCTAGACTCTTCAGACTAATTAGCAGTTTTTTATCAGGGACTTCAACGCAAATGTGCCTTCTGGTTATCAAGCTATTACTCCTATGTTGCCTCTTGATCTCCTTTTTTGGCTACTTTTTTTCTAACTTAAAAAATGGCAAAGTAAGATAGTTCATTTCCTCTGATCTCTAAACATAGTTTTTGGTTATTATTTAGGATTGGAAGTAATAAATTAAAATAGCAGAATGTATGTAAGTTGCAAAATGCTTTTCTCACTGCTCTTCTCACCACTCCTCCATTCACCACAGTGGAGGCTTAGCCATTCACTTCTGTTCAGGAAAAAGATTACAGTTAATTAAATGTTAATCTGAGAACAACACAGCACTGGCAATGCATATAGACAGGTCCCACCAGCAAACACCACTCACCAAGAACAGCTGTATATAAATTTATTATTTATTGAAAAGCTGATGAGCCAGAGAAAATTTCAGCTGCGAATCAGTACTTTCTGCCTATAGTTGATTTCCAACTTGGCAAAATTAGAGAATCACACATCATGCTGGGTTCCTGGAATACAACGTAGTTGAATGATTCAAAGAGGAACTGCTCAGAATTACTGGCTCACGGGAGTGTTGTAGGGGTCCTCAAGGATTTTCAGTGTTTTAAATTTAGTATTCAGATTCAGATTATTTTAGATTTCAGAATTTTAATATTTCAGGAGTTTCTTATTTTAGAAGTCTTGCTTTTACGTATTTCTCAAATCATTGGAGACAAAAACCTTACTCACATGAGTATAATGAACAGAGTCAGAGACTCAGCCCTCTCCTGCCACCCACTACTTCCGGTGCCTCAGCCTGTGTACTTTCCAAATTAGAAACTTACAAAATCTGCTAAAAAACCATCATGGCTGCCCTCTGCATTCTCATCCACTGCTTAAAGCCCAAATCCATATCCAGATATGTAAGCCTTCCAACAGGTGACCTAACAAGGAGCCTGAGTCCCCCTCCTCATGTCCCATCACTCCCTTTATGTCCCAATTAGACAGTCCTAGCTCCAGTCCCACTGACTTGTTTTGATCACTTTTGACAGTTGTTACAAGGCTAACAATTATTGATCACCTATTGTATCAGACGCTACACCAGACACGTTCATACTTTATCCATTTAAACCTCACGACAATGCCACAAGGTATTTTTCAAATAAGGGATGAAATTCAGAGACTTGTGACATCATAGTAAGGGTTGGGTTATCTGTGACTCCAAAACTTCAAGTCTTCCCACTACATATTGTCCCCTTGCTCTTGGTGTATCTTCCCTGTTCAATTTCTCCTCTATAAATTCTACTCATGCTCAGGACCCAGAACTAACTCCGCCTGCTCCTGAAACCTTCTCCTTACTCTTCAGAGACATCACCCTCCTTGGAATTCATAGCACTTACTTTAGTACTCTTCATAGGATTGAATTACTTATGTTTTTCGTGCATGTGTGTAGTATTTCTCCAACTAGACTGAAAGCTCCTTAAAGCAGGAGTCACGAATTGCTTGTAGTGTTTACTCAGTGCAATGCACAGAGTAGGTGCTGAATAATTATCTGTTAAGGAACATGACACTACTAGATGTGTCTAATACCATTCTTGCTACAGTCTGTCTCCTGCAATTGAACTAATTCAGGAAAACATCTAGCTTGCTTAAGAGAAAGACAGATGCTTAACAAACAAATGGAGTCTTTTGGAGAGGATAAAGAGAAAGAATCAGGTTTGGAGGCGGCTTAGAGGTTTATAACTGTTTTTGATGCTTATTAAAACGGATAAAAAGTTAAAAGAGATCTTTGATGATGATCATAAACGATAAAAAGTAGAAAGAGATCCATGATTACAATCAAATACTAAGTGGAGATTAGGGCAAGATCAATATGGCCAGACGATTGGCTAAGTCCTCCCAAGAAAGCACCCATGATAAGTGACTGTCTCTGAAAGCATCATTCTCACTTGCCCACAAACACACATTTAGCACCTGCTCTATACAGGACATCACTAGGGCTGCAAAGTGGTATTAGAGTCTGCTCAAAAAAGATCCCCAGTTGAACTGGCAAGAGAGGACAAATACCTACATAGAAGAGCAAAAACACCAGGAAAATTTACCAGCTACCGAATAAATTAGTACATTGAAGGTCCATGCTGGTGGGAGGTCAGGGAGGGAGAGACTCTGTGGATGTCACATCAGGAAGGGTTAATGGGGAAGATGGAACTAGGGTTGTACCTTGCAAGCAGGATGACCCAGGGAATGAGTGATGGGAAGAAAATTCCAAGCAAATGAGTGGCAAAGACTCATATTCCTTATGAAGGCCATGGGAACAGATGAAGTGGCCAGGTAATAGAACATCCATGCTCAGCTGTTTATATTGTAGCCCTGTGTAATGGTTACCTGATTACGTTGCCTTTTACACCATTGCAAACTGAGGCAAAACAAAAGCAATGAATGAAACAAATTTGTAAGTTACTAGTTTGTGACAACTTAGAGGTAGGAATCAGGTGATATGTGTTTTGAGCTTGGTGCTAGGGACTGTAGATGAAACAATGTCTAAATCTTTAAGACACGGCCCCTGCCTTCAAAAAGCTAAATACCTACTTTGTGAGCAAGATGAACTCCTATGGAAATGTTTAAATGTACTTTAAAAACCTAACTTATATTCTGACTGTATAACCCAAACATATTTTAAAGATGAAAAAATATTAGTATGGACACAGGGGCTTAGTAGAGGTAGAGTTACAGTAAATTCCTTGAGGTGGCTCATCAAAATGCAACTTTAGATCGGGCTGGGTTTGCCCCAATATCTACTTTCACAATACAGTTTCCACCCAGCACTGAGACTCTCTTATAAGTGTTTCAGAAATGTTGTTTTAACCTGAAGACTTCATGAAGGAGAACAATTTCAAGTCCAGGCAGGAGCCATCTGACTTGGCAGCTTGGAAAGTGGGAGAAACTGATGACACCATTCTCCTACTGGCTTCCATTTCTGCTGAGATCCACCAAGTGAGAGACACCCAGCCAGTTTGCAAGATATTAAAAGCGATAGACACAGTCACCCTGTGAGGGGCGTTGCGACTCACAGAACTGAGTCAGTGTATTATTCACGAGGCATCTTCTAATTTTTTACGGTTATAAAACCCACGAACCCAGCCTACAGCAGAAGCAGCCGTTTTATGTTGCCATTTAAAAGTCCGTCTGAAATCCTACATGTGTCTTATTTTAACAGGTCCCAAAATGTTACAGCAACACCGAATTCAGCTCCTGAGCTTCCTCAAAACTCCTCCCACAAAATTCTCTTCATTATCCCTGTGAGCTGTAGAAATCCGACAGCCCAGCCAACGTCTCCTCGATGAGTCAGGCTTGTAGGAACAGGATGCATAGGGCTCCTTCCCCTGGGAGCACCGTGTCTCCCTGGTGGTGAGTTGACTCTCTCAGCTCCAGTGACCTCAGGAGAAGGAAACGATAAGCTCTTCCAGTGACTGACAGGCATGCAGAACCAGCCAGAGAAGCAACAGGAATCCAGCCACTGAGGAGTTAGGTGGCCCGTGATGTGTGATGTTCTCTTACTGTATGAGGAGAAGCACAAGAGTACCGCATCTCCATGGAAGAAATGAATTAATAATGAATGAAGTCATAGTTCTCTATAAACTAGGTGCTGCGTTGAAATGGTGAAAGAGGCACTCATAACTACAAAAGGTACCATTTCTGAAGAGGACATGTGCCAGCCACTCTTTTAAGTACTTTTCCTATATTACCTCATTTTGCCCTCACCAATCTCTGGAGGATGTGCTATTATTATCTTATTATCCTCATGGTACAGAGAAATAGAGAGATTCATTAGCTTGCTTGACTTGACCTATAAGAGGCAAAGGTAGGATTCGAACTGCCACACTCTCACTCCCTAACCCAAGCTCTTCAACTCAATGTTCTACAGCAAGATTTAGAAATCATTTAGGATACATACAGAGAAAGGAAACTACATATTCATTCATGGTCCCTGGAAGGCAGGGATTACAAAATGACTTGCAATCAGGGGGCCAGCCAATGGCTGGGCCCAGGATTGGGGCACAGTGTGAGGACTGCTATGAGGGTTGCCAGCCCAGAATTCGCACAGAAGGACAAAAGAGGGGTTAGGTAAAGCTTCCTGGAGAAGGTACTGCTCAAGTGAACTTTGAGGCCAAAGTGTAAATTAGAATTGGAGAAGAAGCGTATGGTAGATTGATGGTAAAAATGCCCACCATTCTTCATTCCCCTTTGTATCCTTGCCCCCTGCAACTGCTTTTGCAGCTTTTCTCATGAAAACGTTGTCTATTTCTCCGTGTCTTGAATCCTGTAACTTGCTTCGGCCAACAGCAGGCGGTGGAAATGCGTCCGTTCCCAGCCGTAGCCTCAAGGGCCTCTCATGTTTTTCTCTCTCTCTCTTGAAATTTGCCACCAACAAAGACTGTGAAAAGCCTGGGCTAGCCCCCTAGATGCTGACATACCACATGCTCCCGTCGCCCTTGTCACCCCGGCCAACAGCCAGCAAACCATCAGACAGAGGAGTGAACCCATAGAGACCAGCCAGCTCCCAGCCAAAGCACCAACTGACTACAGAAACCTGAGTGAGCTCAGTCAAGGTCAGCTAAGCCTGGCCCTGGTTAGCAGAGCTTCCCAGCTGACCTCTAGCCTCATGAGGAAAAGTCAAAGTTCACTGCTGTATGTCACTGAGGTTTAGTAGCTGTTACACGGCAGTATTATTATAATAGAAGGAGGTAATTCCTCTTTCATAAGACTAAAGCTAGTGTGGTACGAACTGTACTGTGATCCTTCCACGCTGTGTTTGCTTTAGAAAAGAATATAGGATTCTTCCACTGGTCCAGGACTGGGTTTCTCAACCTTGACACTATGGACAGTTTGGGCCCAATCATTCTTGTAGGGGACTGACCGTTCTGGACCTCATAGGATGTTTAGTAGCATCCATGGCCTCTACCCACTAGATGCCAGTAGTCATCCCAGTTGTGAAAACCAAAATGTTTCCAGACTGCCAAATGTCCTCTAGGGGGCAAAATCACTTCCAGTTAAGAAACACTGGTCCAGGGCGCCTGGGTGGCTCAGTTGGTTAAGCGACTGCCTTCGGCTCAGGTCATGATCCTGGAGTCCCGGGATCGAGTCCCACATCGGGCTCCCTGCTCGGCGGGGAGTCTGCTTCTCCCTCTGACCCTCCTCCCTCTCATGCTCTCTGTCTCTCATTCTGTCTCAAATAAATAAATAAAATCTTTAAAAAAAAAAAAAAAAAAGAAACACTGGTCCAGAAACAGATGCAAAGAAGTTTAATTACCCAATACCCAAAGTCTCCCCCATCCCCGAATCCCAGCAATCTTTTCTCTAAGATAGTTCCAGGGGTAAACCCAGCTCAGACCCCATATGCACACAAGTGCCTTCCCTGGGAAGATGTGGTCTTAGACTGGCCAGAGCCAGGTGGGGCTCAACAGGGAGGCTTCTGGGAGCGGCTCCAGCACATGGTAAAGCTTGCTCTGGATGCTCCTGCTGGCTCAGCACACTGAGTGTTATCCATACAATGACATTCAAAAGAAAAGAGAAACAAAAACACAGGCCAAGAGGCAGGAATCACAAGCCACCTTGTAGATCAGACCACTTGTGTCCAAAATTTTCTTCCAGTTTCCCCCTGACTTAAACTCTTCCTCCTAGTATATATTTTTTTCTAGCCTGTTGTGAAAAAGAGCAATTCATCATCACATTCCCATACATATCTGGATATTCAGCATGAGGATTCCAGTGGTAACTCTCCTCTATCAGCGGAGACTTTCTTAATTTGGGGCTAAGAAAGATGGTTAGCATTTCTCCTATTCCAGAGCTGATGTTTAAATCAACATCTTTGATCATCATTGTGCTTCCCAGGAGCTAATTCCACCTCATGAGAGAATGCCAGATCTAGAGCTTGGAAGAACTTGTCTTTTCTCAACAGCACAGCTTAATCACTTCATTCGCTGATTCCAGAAGATGGAAGGCAGAGGAAGAAGAAGGCTGAGTGTTTGCTAATTTCTTACTCACCCTTGACCCACACATTTCATTTGATAAACATATTTGAGACTTGGGTCCATTGGGGCCGCCAGCAAATTGCTGATCTTCCCCAGGCTTACATTTTCCTCTAAAAATACAAAATCACCTCTTACTTTTCCTGCTGTACAGGAAAAACTGACAGATTTGGCACAAAAGGATATGTGTGTCCCAAATCCATGAAAAACAAAGAGAACATCCATTAAGAAAAAGAAGGACAAATCCAAGTTGAAGCTATCCTGAATTCTAAATCTGAGCGTCTCCCAGGCACCTCTGTCTTCCGATTTATTTACTTTCCCAGTGGAACCGTGCCCAGCTGTGCAGTTTAGGAGTTGCTTCAGAAAAAAAAGGTGAAGTCATCGATTCTTGGCGTCTCACTGTGGGCTGCAGCCAGACTTTTTGGAGATGAGCTATTAGTTCACTCTCTCTGTAATTCAATTGTTATTTTTCCTGGAGGGCTTGGTGATGATGGTCCAGCTTTGTGAACACATGAGCATATTGGTGTGGAGAAGCAAGAAGAGGGTTTGAAAGTTCAGGTAAGGGTTTTCTCTAAGGTTTCTGGGAATTCGCGTCAAATCTAGATGTTAGATATGACAAATTAACCACAGGTTACGACAAGTAAGACTCTTTGGGCAGAATAGGAAATGCAAATATGGTCTCTACTAGCCAATGGCGAAGGATGCTCCAGAATGCACCATCAGAGGCAGCCAAGCATTATCTGCAAGGCTAAGGTGACAACCTCAAGGTGCCCTGACCATCTGGGTCCATCTAGAATCAGCTGGTGATGCTCAGGAGCACTTGATACCCAGCCAGGCCCACGTCCATACAGAAGGCTATGGATATTAAACTGGAACAGAAAAGGTAAAACAAGCCAAGAACCTGCTTCCTTGCCTCTACAAACCTACAAATACGTGGAGAAGAGAAATGACAATCTCCATCGTTTATCGTGTCTTGTGGAAATCCGCGCTTTTCCATAAATTATCTCAATTGAACCTCAAAGCCCTGTAACATACATAGGAGAGAGATCATAACCCAGATTTTTAAATGAGGAAACTAAGGATGTTGGAGGCCTGTCCCTTGATCTCAGGACAAACACACAGAGGAATTAGAGGTAGAAGCCAGTTTTCCTAAACACAGACCTCACATTCTTCCATCCATGTTTGATTCTCCCAGCAGACGTGGAGCATTCCAAAACATGGCCCTGGAGGGGAGGTTTCATTGACCCCAGCCCCTTGTAGCAACAACCCCCCAACCCTTATCCCCAAACCAGCCCCAAGGAATTTAGCACCAAGGCAACAATCATCTCAGAAACTGAATGCAAACTGGTTCTTGTTCCTTTTGTGTGAAGTCTTGGGTCCTCTTAGACTGCTCTGTTTCTCCGGGGATTGACGAACATACAGTAAATAATAGTAACAACAGTTAACAAATCCTAAGTGATGAAATGTGGTAAATGATACTAATAACAGTTCACAGATCCTAACTAAAAGGTACCAGTAGATAGGTTTGCTGGCTACGGTTGGGGTTTGGGTTCTGTGGAGGGTGCCCAGCCCAGGGCATGAGTGGGAGCTGAGGTCAGCCCGTGGCGCCCCTCATCAGCCTTGCCCCCTCGCACAGGGCTGTGTTCACCCATGGGAGGGGCACCTGTTTATCATTCCTCACCTCCATGGGCTGTGTTCCTGAAAAGTAGCCTCTGCCAAGAGGGTGACCTTTTCCTAAATCACACCGAGGTGCCCTGTGGGCTAGTGGCAGCTTGGTAGTATAGCTATGTTCTCACATTTACAAAACCCTGTGAGGTAGATAACATTATCAGCATCATTTTACAGGTGAGGCAAGCAAAGCTTTGAAGAGATTAAATGATTTGACCCAGATAGTAAATAAAAGCGCTTCTCTGCTGAATCCTATGGGGGTCACCATGCTCTCACGCTGCCTTCCCAGGGAAGTTGAGTCAACCTCTCCCTGTGGCACGTTGAGACTACTCCCACACAGGCAAGGTGCCATTGTGAGTAAGCTTCAGAAATTTAATTCGGGGAAGCAACCTCACGATAATCAGAAAACTGTTTCAATCCCTTGTGCTTACAGATCTGAGCCAAGATCCTCAGGCAACAAGTTTTCATAGGTGATAAGAGTTCACGCTTTATCATTCCTATTTCCCAAGAAAACCAGAGAAACAAAACTAGTGCTATTTTTCAATGCAATGAGGAGTTGGGGCTAAGATTTTATTTAAAAAATCAAAAGGGGGGTGCCTGGGTTGCTCAGTCATTAAGCATCTGCCTTCAGCTCAGGTCATGATCCCAGGGTCCTGGGATCGAGCCCCGCATCAGGCTCCCTGCTCAGCAGGAAGCCTGCTTCTCCCTCTCCCACTCCCCCTGCTTGTGTTCCCTCTCTCACTGTGTCTCTCTCTGTCAAATACATAAAGTAAAAATCTTTAAAAAAAAATTAAATAAATAAATTAAAAATAAAATAAAAAACCAAAAGGACCTGGAGAAACAGAATAGAGTCTGGCTTCCAGATCCTGAAGCATTGATATGGCCAGAAACTCCCAGCCCTGCCCCTCAGGCCCTCTAGTCCCATTCCTCCCCCATCTCCATAATTAAATATTCTTCCTCCTCAGCTGTTGTCACAGTAACAGCGTGGGTCACATGGCCGTCAATTTACAATCTGCTTATGGAGCTGCTTGTAATCCTCACTCCAAGGCATAGTGACAGCTCATTTAGAATCAATCAAACATTTATTAATAGAGAGAACCAAGGGGCACACTCTCTTGATTGAAATTCTCTGGTCCTTGGCAAGGGCAAGAGCAAGGGGGGTGGAAATAACTCTCAGGTGGAGGCTCGGGGAGGCCATATCGTGTCAGGGAAGGAGTCCTCTCTTGAAGGTCAGACCCATGAAGGTTCAAAGCCCTACCCTGGCTCAGTGTTCTAACAAGGAATGAAACCCGACTGAGTCTCCACTTCTTTCAAGATTTTGTTGTGAGGCTCAAAGATAATGAAATGAATAAAGGAAAGGCGCCACCCCTGGGAAGGACTTAATCAGTGGCAGCCATTATAAACGAGCAAGTGGTAAAGACGGGAAGTGGATGGAACCAAAAAGGAAATTGTGACCTAAGGCTGACGGCTAAAGAAGTGGGATTATTTAACCCAGCAGCTACTTTGAAGCAGAAGTCCTTTTAAGCACAGAGAGTAACAAGCAGTAGGTGGAGGAAACAGGGAAAGGCAGACTTGTAGAGAAGCTACAAGGAGAAACTCATGAGGATGAATGAGTTCCATGTTTTGTTTTGTTTTGCTTTGCTTTGTTTTGTTTTGTTTTGTTTTGTTACCAGCAACAGAACTAGGGGAACGTCTTGCAATATCTGTTGTTCTTTCGTCCAGTGTGTGATCTCATCTTTATGGCATAGGAGGTCCTGCTGGACGCCCAACCAATAGCAGTCTGCCCAGTGCCTGGTTTGCACGAAGCCCTTGTTAAATAGTTGTTGAGTGGGGCGCCTGGGTGATTCAGTCAGTTAAGGTTAAGCATCCGACTCTTGACTTTGGCTCAAGTCCTGGGATCAAGCTCCGCGTCAAGCCCCAGATCGGCTCCATGGTCAGTGGGAGTCTGCTTGAGATTCTCTCCCTTTGTGCCTTCTCCCACTTGTGCTCTTTCTCTAAAATAAATACATTTTATAAAAATCATTGTTAAATAAATGAAGGAATGAAGGAATGAATGAATGAAAAGCAAATTATTTAATAGACCTAATGATCCCATAAGAACACTTGGGCTTTTTTATTTTATTTTTTTTAAGATTTTATTTATTTATTTGCGAGAGAGAGAATGAGAGACAGAGAGCATGAGAGGGGGGAGGGTCAGAGGGAGAAGCAGACTCCCTGCCGAGCAGGGAGCCCGATGCGGGACTTGATCCCGGGACTCCAGGATCATGACCTGAGCCGAAGGCAGTCACTTAACCAACTGAGCCGCCCAGGCACCCCTGACACTTGGGCTTTATTAAAAAAAAGGAGAAACTGTTGCTAACACCCAATTTCTTCTATGTCCTAGTTTCTTACATCTAAATACGTTAAATATTCTTCCTGGCAAAGGCATTTGGAAAAAAAAAAAAAAAGGCAGAAATGACCAGATGGATCTGACATGGGTGACAATCCCCAGAAGTGAAAAAGCTCAAAGATTGATGAATAGACCTCCTCCCTCCAGACTGAGCCAGGGGAGTCTCATCCAACATTTTCCATTTGATTATTTACAGCCAAAAAGATGCAGCTGACTATTCTTCCAGTCTTCCGCCTCCTCTTGGCCAGCTCAAGTGGCTGACTCGAGCCAGGGCAGGCCGCCGTGGCCGGGGCTGTGCATGGCCACCAGGAGCAGAACGCCTCCCTATCCATGACCTTATCCATGATCCGCTTTCTTCCTTTCTATGTCTTCTCTCTGGCCCCTTCCCCTCTTCTCTCCCTCCCTTCCCTCTTTCCTTATTCCTTCATTTTCCTTTTCTTTCTTATCTTTCTTTTCCTGTGCTCAGGGATTGTTATTTGACATCAGTGTTACTCAGGGCTAAAGAACATGCTGCTTTTTCACTAAGATAAAGTTGCTTTGTCACTCCAGGTCCCTGAAGACTCCAACTGTAGGTCCACATTCAAGATCTTACATGACTAATCCATTTAAACTCCACAGCAGTGAGAATTAGAAATCCTTACATGAATTTATCCTTCTCCAAATCTATCCGAAGTCATCTTGTCTTCGCCCACCCTACCCAAGATGACCCCAATCTCTCTCTCCCAAGACTGTTAGTATCCCTGGCGTCACAGAGTGCATCAACCATTGCACCATAGCATCTGTAGAGAAGGATTTTGGTGACATGTGCTTCCAAGTCCATCTCTGAAGTGTGTACCCTGTTTTCCCTGGATTGTAGCTACTAGTGACTTCTTCCACAACTTGCCTGATGGAAATGTAGCTTATTAAACCTGTCACTCTTCTGCTCAGCGCCTCTAATGACTTCCCATTTTCCATAAGATAAAGTCCTGATGTTCTGTCTGTCACTTCAGACCCTCAAATACCTGGCCCCAATTCACCTGTCCAGTGAATTGCCCAGATGAACATGCCTGTGCATTCATTGCATTTTCCTACCTCCTTGCCTTGTCTTGCTTTTCCCTTTCCCGCCTCCACCAATCCAACTTGGGGACCCTCTTTCAAGGCCCTGCTTAAACACTCCTCCCTAGGCATCTGGCCCTGAAACATGAAATAATCACATTTTTCTCTGCTTTCCTCTAGCTCCGGTGGGGTGCTTACCTTACACTGCCCCATGTTACAGAGAGCAGCACCTCGAATCAAGCACCTGCTGTGAGCTCAGGGTGGCTCCAGAGAGCTCACAGAAATTATCTTTACTCCTCACCACATACCCATTTTACAGATGAAGTAACAGGGATCCCACCCATGGTCACAAAGCTGGTCAGTGATGGGGCTGGGATTTCAAACCAGGCATGTTGGACTCCAAATCTCTTCCCATTATGTCAGGCTATCACAGAAGAGATGAGGTCTGAGCACTCTTATTCACATCTGTTCTTTCAAAGCATGAAGCCATCCGGGGCTTATGTAAGAACCAAGGCAGCAGGTATCAATTACTTGTTTTCAGCAACATCTACATATCTCATCTATGAGATTACAGACTTTTTAATATGTATGTGTATGTCTCATAATTCCTTTTTTGTTATATGAGTAAGCTTTTTTTTTTAAAGAAATGGACTTATGTTATGTAGACACTCCTTGTGCTTTCAAAGGTTACTTTCCTTGAGACCATCTAATTCTTACTAACTTTTTAAAAATACATAAGCTCAGGGGCGCCTGGCTGGTTCAGTTGGTGAAGCACATGACTTTTTCTTTTTTTTTTTTAAGATTTTATTTATTTATTTGAGACAGAGAGAGAAAAAGCATGGGTTGGGGGAGGGGCAGAGGGAGAGGGAGAAGCAGACTCCCTGCTGAGCACAGAGCCCAATGTGGGGCTGGTTGCAGGGCTTGATCCCAGGACCCTGAGATCATGACCTGAGTCAAAGTCAGTTGCTTAACCAACTGAGCCACCCAGGCGCCCCAGCACATGACTCTTGATTTCAGGGTTGTGAGTTCGAGACCCACATTGGGTGCAGAGATTACTTAATAAATAAATAAATAAATAAACTTAAAAAAATACATAAGCTCAGTTCTGGAGAGAATATGCCATCTGTCTAGAGGCACACAACAAAATCATGGCAGGGTCAGGATGAGACGGCAGGTCTTGGACCCTGGCTGGGTGATTTGCCACTTGCCCACACTGGAGGTATAGACATTTTACGCATATCCCCTGAGCTAGTTGTCAACATTTAATTCTGGACTCTTTCCAGGCTGGAGCATTCAAGTCCAGGTCAGCAGAAGCCTGTGAGTTGCAGTGAGAAATTTCAAATCTGACACTTGCCAGTTCCCATCGAGCTCCGGGTGGGAAATGTCCCGGGTTTCGTCCATTTCTAATGTCGCAGCCAGTCTAGCGGAAGAGATCACCTCCAGGTAAAGTCATTCAGAACAGGGGTTTGTCGTTTTAGTGCCATTCAACGGAGACAGATCATGGGCCGCTCTGCTTCCCAAAGGGGTGGGCTTGGGATGAAGGACAAAAGCCAGTTTTCCCTGCACCTCTGCCTTCTGCACCCCAGGGTGGTCAGACAAATCCCCATGATGACAAAGCCCTTGACAGAGCTTCCTGGGGCTCAACCCCCAAGAACTCTAAACCCACGATTCTAGTCCTGGTTCTTTTGCTGCCTAGTTGTGTAACTTGGAACCACTCACCAGTCTCTCGTGTCCCCTTTCCTCACCCCTAAAAGGGAATAAAGGCACTATATCACAGCTCGACTTTTGAGGACTAAACGAGATCATGAAAGCACTTTGTAAACTATAGATGACTATAGAAGCATAAAATGCCATTTTGTCGGGTTATATGAGGCTAATGCCTGATTTCCTGCAGGACACACAATGCTGGGGAGGTGGGGTGCTTAGTATCTAGAAACAGAGAAAGTAGCCTGCTTTGTAGGTATCTGTTTAGATATGTCTCACAGCACCCAGGAAACTTGTCATTCTTAGAGCGACCTGCTTTTGTTCATCCTCACAAAGAACAGAATGGGAGGAAATTGTCAGTTGTTCATTTATTCATTCCTTCAAGGAACATTTATTAACCACTGAAATGTAACAGGCATTACCCTGAGCTAAGTGCTAGAAATACAGAAATGAATATCAAGTTATATATACATATATATAACTTTTAGAAGTTATATATATTATAAACATTTAGAAAAAAGTCTGGAAGGATATCCAAAAGGCAGGTTCCTCCCTTCCTCCCTTCCTTCCTTCCTTCCTCCCTCCCTCCCTTCCCCCCTCCCTCCCTCCCTCCCTCCTTTCCCCCTCCCTCCCTCCCCCTCCCTTCCCCCCTCCCTCCCTCCCTCTCTTCGTTCCTCCCTCCCTCCCTTCCCCCCTCCCTCCCTCCCTCCCTTCCTCCCTTCCTCCCTTCCTTCCTTCCTTCCTAAGTAAATGTAATTTCACAGAACTCTAAGTCCTAGGTCGAAGTAACTCAAGTGGTCAGTTGTGGCTCAGTGGTGTCTGCTCGGTCACCCTCAGGCAGCTCCTGTAGCAGAGCCAAGACAAACACAAAATCATGACACTGACCCACAGAAACAACCCAGCTTTGTCTTCCTATGGGACCCTTTTTATCTCTGAGGAAACTTTTCCAAATAGATTGAAGAATCCCCTTCATTTCTATTTTGTCTGAATTGGGTCACATGTCCATCCTAAATCACTGGTAAAAAGAATAGTCTCACCAGTTCAGACCAGCGGTTCTCAAAGTGTGTTCCAGGGACCCCTGTGGGACCCCAGGCCCTATCAGGTCTATGAGGTCCAAACTATGTTCATGATAACGTTAAGATTCTTTTTGCCTTTTTTATTCTCGCTCTCTCACAAATGAACAGAGAGTACAAAACGTTTACAGATATGAAACTATCACTTTTTGAGTTTGGGCATAGTACCAAATCAGAATATCAACAATTATCTAAAAAGGGTATTAAAATACTTTTCCTTTTTCTAACCATCTATCTGTGAGACCACATTGTCTTCATATATTATTTAACCAAAATAAGATATCACAATAGATTGAATGCAAAAGTAGGTATGAAAGGCCAGCTGTCTTTTAATCCAGACAATAAAAAGATTTGCAAAAATATAAAACAATGGGGGCACCTGGCTGGCTCAGTTGGTAGAGCACATGACTCAATCTCAGGGCTGTGAGTTCAAGTCCCACATTGGGTGTGGAGCCTACTTAAAATAAAATAAGTTAAAAAAAAAATGTGAAACAGGGTCGCCTGGGTGGCTCAGTCATTAAGCGTCTGCCTTCGGCTCAGGTCATGATCCCAGGGTCCTGGGATCGAGCCCCACATCGGGCTCCCTGCTTAGCGGGAAGCCTGCTTCTCCCTCTCCCACTCCCCCTGCTTGTGTTCCCTCTCTCGTTGTGTCTCTCTCTGTCAAATAAATAAAATCTTAAAAAAAAAAGTGAAACAATGCCACTTTTCTCACCAAATAATTTAAGTTTGGGGAAATGTATTTATTATTTTGTCATAGAAAATGTTCTGTGTTAACCTATGACAGATTTATTATTGTTATTTTTGAAGGAACTAATAGATATTTTGAAAATTTGTTTTAACATCAAAATACAGTAAATATTAGTAAATGTAACCAACAAAAACTAAAGCTCTTTGGGGTTTTCAATAATCTTCTAGTATAATGGAGTCCAAAAAGTTTGGGAATCCCTACTTAACCAACTCTGGATATGTCATTGCATTGCATATGGGGTGAGGTAGACCCTAAGCTTTGCCAGGAAGGAAGATGTAGGAAAATGGCAGTTGGCGAAGTACCCACAATGCCTATGTTATCAACTATTGTTATTTTCTTCTTTAATTTTCCTTATATATTTCATGAACTTTTTTTTTTGGTCTGAACCTTTAAATGAGAAAATTCTGCTTTTATGAGAAGAAAAAAAATCAATAAACCAGTTTTTACTTTAGAATAAATAAGTAAAGACAAAGATGAGTAGGATCCCCAGGTACAGAAGCGGAGAAGCCAAGCACTGAGGATGAGCCAAATGCAAGTTGTGACTTCCACTTCCTAAAGCTTGGGTGTGAAGAGAAGGGGAGGGAGTGGTAAGGTTGGGTCCAGGAAGGGTGGTCGTCTTGTACATCAGAGACACAGAGGCATAAGCTAGGCTGAGGGAAGGATTCAGGGGAGGAGAAGCAGTAGAAAATACAGGAGAGGCGGAGAGAAGGAATGGAACAATATGGGGGAAGGGGAGCTGCAGGGGAGCAGAGGGGGAGGCATGAGCTTTGGACAAGAGAAGGAACTCTTCTCCCAGATGGATAACGAGTGCCAAATACCAATCCAATAGGCATGAAACAGCACCCACTTGTCATTCAGAGAATTGAGTTAATGCCTTGATACTCCATGCTGTTGATTCATCTCAATCTTTTCAACTCTCACTTCTCAAGTAGCATTGGGTTTGGAGCTATTCAAACAATATTAACTCAAAAAAGGGGAAGAAAGTAATAACTGATATTGGATCTTCCAGTAGATCTGAAGCAATAAAAAATAATTGTTTATCATGTATGCAAAGGAAATAAAAATACAATAGATTATTTAATACAAGGTTCAGCAAACTAAGGCTGCAGGACAAATCCTGCTCCGCACCTATTTTTGTTGAGTCTGACAGTTAGGAATGGTTTTTATATTTTTAAATGATTGAAAAAAATCAAATAGAGACTATTTCATGACATGAAAGTTGTATGAAATTCAAATTTCAGTGTCTACGGACAAAATGTCATTGGAACACATACACATATACAAACAAATTCAATAAGAATGTGCAGGTATGATCAAAAGTAAACTACTCACAGTTTACAGAATATTTATTAATATTACGATCTATTATGATAGATTTATTATAATATGATCTATTAAAGTAGGTTTATTATAATATAATCTATATTAATATTCTTTTTTTTTAAGATTTTATTTATTTATTTGAGAGAGAGAATGAGAGAGAGCACATGAGAGGGGGGAGGGTCAGAGGGAGAAGCAGACTCCCTGCTGAGCAGGGAGCCCGATGTGGGACTCGATCTTGGGACTCCAGGATCATGACCTGAGCTGAAGGCAGTCGCTCAACCAACTGAGCCACCCAGGCACCCCAATCTATATTAATATTCTAATCTCCCATCTGGGAGGGCTTCTAAGAGAAAGTGCTTATCCATTTAGAAGAAGATAAGGGCAGTAGTTTGGCAGGAAATGGGAAGGTCAAACCATGGCAAGGTATCTGTCAAACGCCACCCCCCCACCCCACCCCCTGTGCCAGGGATGCTGGATGCTGTAGGACAGAGTTCCTAGGAGTGGTGTGGCTTGCGCGTTATGGAGGGCAGAGTCCCAGACCACCTCCCCTTGGGCCGCTGTTGTCCCCTCAGGCACCTTCAGCTGAGGCAGTGCCTCCACCATCACCCCATTGTCTGAGTGTGTAAGGAGTGGCGGTAAGAAGGAAGGCAGGTGAAAAATGGAGTCCTGGACCTTGCCTGAGAACACCAAAATCTA
This sequence comes from Mirounga leonina, assembly GCF_011800145.1. Lineage (NCBI taxonomy): Eukaryota > Metazoa > Chordata > Mammalia > Carnivora > Phocidae > Mirounga > Mirounga leonina. The sequence goes on along the minus strand of NW_023270387.1, from coordinate 18,566,387 downwards.
CCCGGGGAGCTGAGATTTAGTCACTGCAAAAAAAATGAGAGAGAGCTCACAGGCTATCTAATTTGGTACAGACTGTATAGACGGTTCCAGACTCACCACAGTCCCACTTATGATTTCCGATTCTACAATGATACAAAAGCGATCCTCACTCGGTAGAAACTGTACTTGGCATTTTGAATTTTGCTCTTCTCCCAGGCTGGCAATGTGTGTCTGATACTCTCTTGTGATGCTGGGCATCTGGAGGGGCTGCAAGCCTTAGTTACCCGGGAGCAGGAGGGTCAACTATTGATATCCTGACAACACTCTGTACCCACACAACCATGCTGTTTCTCACTTCCGGTGCAGTATTCAATCAGTTACATATTCAACGCTTTATTATAAATTAGGCTTCGTGTGAAATGGTTTTGCCCAACCGTAGGCTAATGTAGGTATGCTGAGCACTTATAGGGTGGACCAGGATATTGGGTAGATTAAGTGTATTAAATTCATTTTCGATATTTTCAACTTACAGTGGGTTTATTGGGGCATAACCCCATCCGAAGTCGAGGACCATCTGTATATGCAATGGCATGGACTGGGTTCATTATGATGAATCTTGGCAAAGGACCTGGAACCTAGTAGGTGCTTAGAGCATAACTGAATGCTCTCCCAGAATGGTTTCCCAAAGTGAATGAGGGAAACGTGTGAACAGACATCTTATTTTTTGGTCCTGCTTAACATTGTTCAGAAATCCCAGCCACCGTGAGGTCCAAACCCACTTTCCACTGTTGTTTTTTTTTCCTTCTTCTGTTTTTACCTCCTTCTCTACTCAGCACTCCCTCCCAATCTGTCTCGCCTTCCTGCCATCTTTCCCACCTCCTTTCTTCCTCCTTCTTTTCTGGTCATTTCTCTCCTCCTATCTTCCTGTTTTGTTTTCCTTCTTTCACCATAGCAATGAAATATGAAATGTTCAATTTGCACCAGGAGATCACCACTAAATAAAAAGACAACTCTCCCTGGCTTGAGAAACAACTTTAATAATCTCTAATGTCTAGTTGCTTTCAATCCAACTATTTTATATGGGCGTAATTTTACACAGTTGCTATCATAAAGTCTATCAAAGCCATGTTTGCTGAGGGCAGAAATTAAAGATGTGTGTGAGCTCTTCTCAGTTTTAATAGCCCACTGTTCACTAACCCAGAGTCAGAGCTGCAATAAACAGTCAGACATGTTCATTGCAATCGGATGTCAGTGAGCTCTAAAAAGGGGGGGAAAAAAAGAAGCAAAAAAATCATCCACTTTCCAATAACAATGCTACAGGGTAGGAGCGCTCTCAGGAGTCCCTTATCATCCCCACACAGAACCAACCTGCCAAATTCAGAGTCCCCATAGCTGGATTAAGACCCTCATTCTCTCCTCCCCTCCTCATCCAATAACATGCTAGAAAATGAGCCTGTTTATTTCAAGGTATCATTTTGCATAAATGCCAATTTGGGAATCTGGGATCAGCTGCTTGCAAAATCACTTAGCTCAACTTTGATATTCTTTAGAGAAAAGTTATCTGCTTAGCCAACCAGCCCTTTAAATGGATGCCAACCTATGGGGTTACAAGGTTAAGAAACAAACAAACAAAAATCAACTGCGAGTGAACCAGGAATCACTTTCATTGTATCTTCAATGAAGAATCAGTGTAGGCCTGGGGATTTTCTCACTGAATCTTCATAATAACTCTGAGGTACAGGTAATATAATTATCCCATTTTACAGAAGAGGGAACTGAGGCTCAGTCTCATGTCAGAGTTATGCATGGTGTTAATGGTGAAATCAGATCCCGGATCCTGAGTCTTGCCTTGTCAGTTTAACTCTAGAGTTTGTATTTCAAACCCTCACATCATGCTGCTTCCTCAGACCTTGCTAGGGGGCCATGTCCTCTGGGAAACCTGACAACCAGGAGACATTAAAATTTCCTCTTGTCTCCTCCTTGAGCATCCCAAACAAACTTCAGTAGAGCCCTCATCCTGGCACTTACCTCTTGTCTCTCACCTGGACCGTGAGCTCTTCAAGTACAGAAAATATGCCATTTTAATGTTTGTAACCCCGACCCCTAGCTCAAGCTTCTTCCTCAGTAGATGTTGTAGACTGAATGGATGGTCCATGAGACACATCCCTTGTGACCGTGAGGGCTCACACCATGAAGTGTGATTTCTGACTGGCGCCCACTTGTATTCTCAGTCAATATCCAAAACCCACTTTTTATTTTTTATTTATTTATTTTTTAAAGATTTTATTTATTTTTTGACAGAGAGAGACACAGCAAGAGAGGGAACACAAGCAGGGGGAGTGGGAGAGGGAGAAGCAGGCTTTCCGCAGAGCAGGAAGCCCGATGTGGGGCTCGATCCCAGGACCCCGGGATCATGACCTGAGCCGAAGGCAGACGCTTAACGACTGAGCCACCCAGGCACCCCAAAAACCCACTTTTTAAAGTCGTTCCTTCTTTCCACCTCTTTGTCACACCTTGGCGCTCTTTTTCCTAATTGCAACCTCTATACAGGTACCATTTCCCCCTTCGGCCAACACATAAAATGTATGTATTTTCCACTTTGGTTGAAGGTGTTTCTCTTGGAGACCGTGAGCTCTTTTCATTGTTATTCATATTTGTTTGTTAGAGACTATACATTCTAAATTTTTTTTTTTTAACGAAGGGATTTGGTAATAAATCTTGGCAGAGGACCTGGAAACTAGTAGGTGCTTAGTAAACAAACAAACATAATTATCCTGGAACATCATTTTTTTTGTTTTTTTTTTTTAGATTTATTTATTTATTTTAGAGAGAGAGAGCACACGAGCAGGGGGAGGGGCAGAGGGAGAGAGAGAAAGAATCCTTGAGCAGACTCCCCACCGAGAGTGAAGCCCAACAGGGAGCTTGATCCCAGGACCCTGAGATCATGACCTGAGCCAAAATCAAGAGTTGACGCTTAACCGACTGAGCCACCCAGACACCCCTGGAACATCTTTCAACCTAGCAGCACACACAATCCGACATTCTGTCAGGATTTGTGCATTCATTCATTCATTCATTCATTCAGTAAATAAATGGCTATTACATTCAAAGTCACATGTTACAGACTGAGAATACAAAGATGAAACAGACAGGAGCTTAGCCTTCAGAAAACATAGGTCTACATGGAGAAAGAAGGAATGTTCCACCAAAAAGAAATAGAGAATGTGCTCTGACCATTTCCAGCTGAACAGATAGAGAAGACTTCATGGAGAAAAAGGACTTTGCACAAGGCCTTGAGGATGAGTAACATTTAGAAATTTGGCAAAGAAGGAGACAGAAGGGCATTCCAGATGGAGCAAAGAATTTGAGCAAGAGAAGAAAAGTGGGAAAGCCTGGGGCATGTACTTGGAACAGAGCAAAGTTCATTTGCTGGGGCATGGAGTGGAAGAAGAGGCAGGACGAGGAGCAGAGATGGGAACATTTGTGGATGCTGGATGAAAAAGCAATCCTAACAAGGACATGAAGCCCTTGGAAGAGATCCCCTACTTCAAAGAGCTCATCGGTGCCATCTCTGTACCAACCAGTGAAGGCCTCATGGGACCTTTGACCATGGTGTTGGCCACTGTCCTCTGTGTAATAGAGTCACCTCCTAGCAGATACTTCTCCCTTTTAGCAGATTTTCACTTTTGGAATTATCACCCACAACATAATCACATTTATAAATGCTTTGGCCCTTCTAGAGCTTGGCACACGCAAGAATCTCAATAGTCGGCACATGATTAGGAGCTCCCATAGCGTGTTGGGAGGACACTGCCCCCAGGTCCTCCCTCCCACCCCACTCCTTCTCCACCACCCACCTCATTGCAAGACAGATTCCAGTTTCAATTACCACTGAAATGGTCACTATCCAGGGTCTTTTGTGCAGGCCACAGGGCTGGCTGCTGCACATAAGTCACATTCTCTGTGAGCTTGAGTAGATGGTTTTGCCTCCCTACGCCTCAGGTCCCTCATCTGCAGGATGGTGGTGGAGGGGAGGGGAGGTTGCTATCACCTGCCTTGCCAGAATATTGGGAGGATGGACAAGGTAATATATATAAAACACTTAACAGTTTCTGGTCTATAAGGGTGCTCAATACATGGTAACTATATACTGTGGAAGTTTAAAAGGTGTATGTATTTATTGTATGTATGTATTTACATATATGTATATCCATATACAGACATATAGAGATGCGATGATTTTTCACAGTATCTGAAGAGATACGGAGGGCACTTTCCTAAAGGAATGAATCCCATAGGATAGTTGAAGCATTTGTTCAAGGTCAAGAATAAATCGATGGGGGAGTGCCTGGCTGGCTCAGTCGGTAGAACATGCAACTCTTGATCTTGGGATCATGAGTTTAAGCTCCATCTTTGGCATAGAGATTACTTTAAAAAATTTTAATTAAAAAAATTGACGGCTTGGGTTAGAACCCAAGGTTCCCTTTTCCTAGGACCAGATTCTTTCCAGCACAGCGTGAGGCCCAAGTACATTTCAAGAGCACCTGTGTATAAGTACAAATGAGAATCAGGAAATGAGCTGAAAGCATCTATGCGCAGAGAAGGGAGGGGAAGGAAACCGTCAACTCTCCTTCAGGTTGCTACTTCTTGATGAAGTATGTCCCCTTGTTACGAACCCCGACATAGAGGCCACTTCATAAGCTATCGATCATATTATTCTTCCCTCCTCTGGGCTTTCTTTAAATTCTTGGTACGTTTCCTTCAGAGAGGAAGCCACAATTGAGTTTGCTGTTTCCAGTAAAGGACTGACCCAGCTGAGGTCAGAGCCTTTGAGCCTTGCGGTCTTTGTGCCCCAGCACCCACACCTCCTGGGCTCTCCTCATGTATCCTTGGGGCGCCCCGAAGAGCATCGTGCATCCAGTTTTAACGGCCAACGTCCGCAGGTCCAGTCACACAGGACTAGGGGGCAGGGCGAGCAACGAGGACAGAGGATGGGCCAGCAGGCGGCCAAGGAGGAAATGGGCCAACGGGCTGATGTCCTGGAGCAGCCAGGAAGACGCAGAGGCCCACGCCCAAGGTGTGTCTGAAAGGCAGCAAGAGCGGGGTGCCCATGATCCAGGCCAGCGATGCTGCTGACCGACACGGCTCCAGCTGGCTTTCTTCCTTCTTCAGATTCTAACGTTTTGACCAAGAAGAGTGTAAACGGAAAGGCGTGAGTTGGATGTCTCAGAGCACGGAGGCAAATAAACCCAGAAAACGAAGAGAGCCAGAAATCCTCGGCTAGGGCTAGCCGGCTAGCTCAGGGGATGGCGATCAGAGCTCCGGGAGGGGGCAGCGGCCGCCGGCGGGGGGCGTGGTTTCTCTGCCCAGACAGCTGACCGACAGGTGTCCCTCCCCCCGTGGGCTCCTGTCCCCCTCCCCCACAGCACTGGGGTGCAAGAAACCGTCAAAAAACCCCAAACTCCATATCCAGGAGCTAACAAGATTCAAGCTGAAGAAGATCAGCTCACCGGCTTAAGGGAGTTTTCCTTGAGCTTTTAATAATGGACAGTTTTTTGCTTTGCTTTGCTTTGCTTTGCTAGACTTTTAACAAAGAATAAGATGTGAGAGAAAGGGACGGGCAAAGTTACCTTGAGACGCTGTATCCAGTTTTGCTCCCTGATGCTGCGATGTGAACCCTGGATTCTCAAGAGTCCTTGAAAAACAAAACCAAACAAAACCAGGGAGTCAGACCACCCTTGTGTTTTCTCCTGCTGGTACCCACCAGAGAAGCAGGCAGCAAGGAGCCCCTCAGCCCCACAAGTAACCCCGCCTCTGCCTCGGCCTCCAGGGCGAGAAAAAGCCAGAGACCCAAATTAAAGTGTTACCTTGCTGGCAAAAGGAGTGTGAAGAACTGCTGTGGCCTTTTCCAGCAACCCCAGTGAGCTCATGTGTTTTCCTTGGGAGGTGTTAAATATTACCAGCGAGAGGGCATTCTGTGGGTATTTAGGTCAAACGCTAGGATTTCTTTCACCCCTTTAGAATTTGAGCCCAAGTCCGGGCATGTTACATTGAGATCATAAAACTGGCACAGCGAACTTTCTGGAAACTTTACATAGTAATCACTAATATTGTTAAAAAAAAAAAAACACAAACCCGTCTGATCTCAGAGAGAGCTGCATTAATCTCTTTCTGTCCCCCTGAAATAATCCCTGTGTGAAACTTCCATGGAACATCAGTAACGTGCAGTGGCTTTTCTCTCCCCACTTCCTTACACCCCACTTGCTGTTCAATGGAGGCTGGATCCCTGACTGGTTGCGGATTAACTGACTGGCCAGGTCACTCCCCAGAGAATCATTATTATCCCAGAATTTTGTTTTAAGACAAAGGGAAAGTCATCACTTTTGAGCTTCCTTACCCAGGCAGGTCTCCACAGGCCATTTGGAAATCCTCAGCCTGGCACTAAAAGATGATTTTCAAAGAAGCCAAACTGGAAGAACCAGAGTAGGTGGGTGGTTGCCCTAGGGGGAGGTGGGGGCGGGGGGGGGGGGTTTGCGCTGGGGGTAGGGGGAAATGGGGAAATGTTGGTCAAAGGGTGCAAATTCCCAGCTATAAGCTACAGAAGATCTGGAGATCTGCTGCAAGCATGGTGACTGTAATTAATAGCAGTGCATTATGTACTTGAAAGTTGCTTAGAGAGTAAATCTTAAATGTTACCACCGCACACACATCGTAATTTCTTTTTTTTTTTTTTAAGATTTTATTATTTATTTATTTGAGACAGAAAGAATGAGAGACAGAGAGCATGAGAGGGAGGAGGGTCAGAGGGAGAAGCAGACTCCCTGCCGAGCAGGGAGCCCGATGCGGGACTCGATCCCGGGACTCCAGGATCATGACCTGAGCCGAAGGCAGCGCTTAACCAACTGAGCCATCCAGGCGCCCCACACATCGTAATTTCTGAGGGGACGGAGGTGTTAACTAAACTTACTGTGGCAATCATTTTGCAATATATACATGTATCTAATCATCACATTGTATACCTTAAACATAACATATTGTTATATGTCAATAATATCTCAATAAAGCTAGAAAAAAGTGAACAAAGAAATAAAGACCAGAATTGAAACAAAGCCTAAGTAAATGATAATTCCTAGGGTTTCTTCCAAGAGGTGCCCAGTGTAGAGAAATCACTATTTTTTAAAGATTTTATTTATTTATCTGACACACAGAGCGAGCACAAGAAGGGGGAGCAGCAGAGGGAGAGGGAGAAGCAGGCTCCCCGCTGAGCAGGATCACAACTCGGGGGCTCGATCCCATCATCTTATTTTATTTTTCCTTCCCTTCCCCTATGATCCTCGATTTTGTTTCCTTTTTTTTTTCTTTTTAAGATTTTATTTATTTATTTGACAGAGAGAGACACAGCAAGAGCAGGAACACAAGCACGGGGAGTGGGAGAGGGAGAAGCAGGCTTCCCACTGAGCAGGGAGCCCGATGCAGGGGCTCGATCCCAGGACCCTGGGATCATGACCTGAGCCGAAGGCAGACACTTAATGACTGAGCCACCCAGGTGCCCCACTCGATTTTGTTTCTTAAATTGGTATTTGTCTTTCTCTGACTTATTTCGCTTACTCTAATACCCTCTAGTTCCATCCATGTCATTGTAAATAGCAAGATTTCATACTTTCTGATAGCTGAGTAGTATTCCATTGTGTATATATACCACATCTTCTTTATGCACTCATCTGTCAATGGACATCTGGGCTCTTTCCGTATTTTGGCTATTGTGGACATTACTGCTATAAACATTGGGGTTCAGGTGCCCCTTCAAATCACTGTGTTTGTATCCTTTGGATAAATACCTAGTAGTGCAATTGCTGGATCACAGGTAACTTTATTTTTACCTTTTTGAGGAACCTCCACTGTTTTCCAGAGTGGCTGCACCAGTTTGCATTCCCACCAATAGTGTAAGAGGATTCTCCTTTCTCCACGTCCTCGCCAACATCTGTCGTTACCTGACTTGTTAATTTTAGCCATTCTGACAGGTGTGAGGTGGTATCTCATTGTGGTTTTGATTTGTATTTCCCTGAAGAGGCTTACCATGTTCTTTGATAGCTAGACAAGAGAGCATTATTAAACAATCAGTTCCTGACCCCCCCCCATCTGTAAATTTAATGCACTCTCAATGAAATACCAAGATTTTTTAAACAAACTGACTCTAGAGCTGATGTGGGGAAAGAAACATGCAGGAATATCCTGGAAATGTTTAAAAGAAATGTAATGAGGAAAGTAAAATACAAGCCTTAGCAGATATTTTGTACGTTCTGAAGCTACATTAACATAAATCATGCAGTACTCATACAATGAATAGACAGATCATGGACTACATGAGGAAATAAAAACCACAAATACATAAGGCAAATTAATGTATAAAGCTGGGATCTCGGGGCGCCTGGGTGGCTCAGTCGTTAAGCGACTGCCTTCGGCTCAGGTCATGATCCCAGGGTCCTGGGATCGAGCCCCTGCATCAGGCTCCCTGCTCAGTGGGAAGCCTGCTTCTCCCTCTCCCACCC
>NW_023270387.1:18433953-18557759 GCF_011800145.1 Mirounga leonina | reverse complement strand
CCCCCCCCCCCCCGCTTGTGTTCCTGCTCTCGCTGTCTCTCTCTGTCAAATAAATGAAATCTTTAAAATAAATAAATAAATAAAGCTGGGATCTCTAATGAGTGGATTATTTAATGATTATTTGATAGATGGCTTAGGTACAATAAGGTAAATATTTGGGGAAGAAATGAAGCTGGAATCATACTTTACATCTAATATCAGAATAAATTCCCAATGAATCGAAGATTTGCATGTGCACCATAGGACCATAAAGGTACAGAAAGAAATCTAGGAGAGTACTTTTGTAACCTCCATTGGGAAAGACCTTTCTAAATGTGACACAAAACTAGAAGCCATAGAATAAAATATTGACAAACCCAGTAATATCAAATAAAAAGTCCACATAGTGAAAATCATCATGAACAGAGTTTTAAAAAAAGGCAATCTAGGGGAAAACAATATTTGCAACTTATATGTTAGATTAATGAACCAATAGAAAAATTGGGCAGTTCACCCCAAAAGAAATACATGAACAAAATGTTTTCTCATTATTAATAAAAAAAAAATACAAGTGAAAATTACAATAAGTTAATAAGCCCCTTTTCAAAGTTCAAAGCTTTCATAACACACTGCAAGGGCTCCCATATATTGCTGGCAGGAGTAGAAACTGATACAACCTTTATGCAGAGTAATTCCTCAAAAACTTTAAAAATTATAAATTTATATGTCCTTTGACCAACCAATTTCACTTCTGGAAATTTATAGGTGTACAAAATGATATACGTACATAGTTATTTAATGCATCGTTGCCTGTTCTTTCAAACAATTGGAAACAACCTAGATATCTATTAATAAGAGAATGGTAAAATAAATGATCATAAATTTATCCAGCAGAATAATATATAGCCATAAACAATAATGAGGGAACTCTTTTTTAAAATTTTTTTTAAAGATTTTATTTGAGAGAGAGCGAGAGTGAGAGAGAGAGCACGAGTTGGGTGAAAGGCAGAGGGAGAAGCAGACTCCCTCCTTAGCAGGGAACCTGATGCGGGGCTTGATCCTGGGACACTAGGATCTTGATCTGAGCCGAAGGCAGATGCTTAACCAACTGAGCCACCCAGGTGCTCTGAGGGAGCTCTTTATGCACTAAAATTGGATAATCTTTAGGATATATCATTAGATGAAAAGAGCAAGTATGGGACATTGTGTAGCACATTCTGCCACTTACTGAAAAAATGAGCAAAAAGAATATATAAACATATTTGGCAATATACTTAGAAAATAATGCTGGATGTTATGGAGGTTGTCTTTGGGGAGGAAAAATGGGTGTTTGGAATAGTGGTGGGAGGTAAAATCTTTACCATACACCTTTTTGAACTTTTTAAATTTGAACCAAGTGAATATATCATCTATTTTAAAAAACGCCAAATACAAGTTTAAAAGAATTGACAGGATAGAAAGAGCAACATGATAGAAATTAACGGACATGCCTAAAATGCATAAACATCAATGTACAAGAAGAGCTCAGAGTATGCTCTGAGCAGAGTGACTTTGGTTGTGTGATATGATGGAAAGAGCTTGGAATAGGGAGTTATCAAAGCATAATTTCCGAAAATACTAAAAAAACAGGATTCTCTTACAAAATAGAATGAACGCTTGTCAATGATTTTATCTAAATGATTAACCTGTGAGGGCATCAGGGAGATGGAAGCACTGATTTCAAGAGCAGCTGAGGAAGTGGTAGAACCCTCAGGGACAGGCACACCAAAATAAGTTTTTTAAAATAAGAGACAAATCTAATTCATGTTCTCCTGGGGAATAAAAGCATCTTTTCTGAAGGACAGAAATCATTTGTATCTCTACAAATAGATACATGTTGGGGGCGCCTGGGTGGCTCAGTTGGTTGGGCGTCTGCCTTCGGCTCAGGTCATGATCCCAGGATCCTGGGATCGAGCCCAACGTCGGGCTCCCTGCTCAGCCGGAAGCCTGCTTCTCCCTCTCCCTCTGCTGCTCTCCCGGCTTGTGCTCTCTCTCTCTGACAAATAAATAAATAAAATCTTAAAAAAAAAAAAAAAGATACATGTTGGACCCATACCTACCAGTTAACCTGTAACTTCACAGAGTCTGAGCCCTGAATTCATTTAAATAACAAAATCAAACATCAGTTTCTTCTCCTAGAGACAGAACTAGGAGTTTATTCTCCTAGAGACGGACTAATTTGCTGGGCCCAGTGCAAATGAGAATTCAGGGCCCCTTGTTAAAAAATTATGAAGAATTTCAAGACAGCAACAGTTGAGCATTAAACGGAGTTAGTGGGCTCTCCTAAGTGCAGAGTTCTGGGTGACTGCACAGATTGCTACCCATGAAGCTAACCTTGCCAGGAGAACTAGATAAACCCCCGGAGAGCTTTCAAATAATGCCCCATGATGACACGAGAGGACATGCAGTCACCCTCTTGCTTTATTTTGGGTCATTTTTCATTACAGAGTGGAAAGAACCCCTTCATTGTTATGTGATCTTGGGCAAGTTACTTAATGTCTGTAAAGCTCCCTTACCTCGCTGGTAGGTGAGGATTAAAAATAATCCTTGCCAGAGGGGCTGGGGGGAATGGTGAAATGGGTGAAAGGATCAAAAAGTACAAACTTCTGGGGATGTAATATACAGCATGGTGACTGTAGCTAGTAATTCTGTGTTGTATATTTGAAAGTGCCAAGAGAGTAGATCTTCCAAATTCTCATCACAAGGAAAAGAATTTGTAACTATGTGTGACAATGAATGTTACCTAGACTTCTTGTGGTGATCAATTCCCAGTATATACATATATCGAATCATTATGTTGTACACTTGAAACTAATATATATGTCCATTATATCTCAATTTTAAAATTTCTAGTAGTCACATCAAATGAGATAAAAAAGTGAAATTACTAATACATTTTATTTAACCCAACATATTAAAATATAATTGTGATATGTAAGCAATATTAAAAATTATTAATTAAAAAAGCCTTGCCCTATATACTTCTTAGGGTTGTAATGATTTCTAAATAAGACATGCATCTGACGGTTGGATACACTGTAAAGTCCTATACAAGACTATGCAAATATTTAATATCAGAGTGGAGTTTTGGCAGTTCAGCCTGGCAATTCCTTCTGATTCTCTTTCTCATTTTCTTTCTTTCTTTTTTTTTAATTTTGATTGATTGATAGATTGAAGTATAGTCGGCTCACAAGGTTACCTTAGTTTCAAGTGTATGACACCGTGATTCAACAAGTCTGTATGTTATGCTGTGCTCATAAGTGTAGCTTTCATCTGTCCCCATACAACGTGATCACAATACCATTGACTGTAGTCTCTATGCTGTACCTTTCGTCCCCATGATTTATTCATTCAGTAATGGATTCTCTTTTGAGAGTCAATTCTCTTAACTTAGAGAAAGCTTCCTGGATAAAATGACCTTGGATTGCATTATAAGGGGAGGAAGAGAATGGGATGTGGCTGTCAGGAAGTGGGAAGTTGTCCAGACATAAGTGACAGTTTGGACAAAGGCTTGGAGAAAGGAAAGGGTGAGCCCATCCCAGGAGACCCCCAGATTGCTAGCTTCATGGCCTGACAGGAGACGAGATCTGACACCCGAAAAATCGTGGTAACTCACCTAGTCTGTGAAATATCAGGGCAGTGACTGTCAAAATTTCCCCAAAACACATCTGAAGGCAGAACAAAGAAAATAACTCTCCAAAAAGACCAGTACAGTTCGGACACTTCTTTTATTTATTTATGGGGGGGACACTTCTTTTAATGCTTGTGTTTATCTTCATAATTTCATGAAAATTTTACATGCTATTCTATCACATACCCAAGGTTATTTTAATATTAGAAACAATAGTCCCCCCACCAAAAAAAAAAAAAAAAAATCTTGGGTAAAATTGAATTCCCTCAAGATGTCCCATATTTATTCTGTGGTTCCCATAACCCAGAGGCTTAAGTATCCCAGTCTAAAAGACATTATACTATTCGCCCCTTACTGTAATATTGTTCATGACATCTCGATGATCAAGGCTACTGCCCAGAAGCTTCCGCACTTGACTGAGGCCCTTTCGGCACTTCAGGGACCAGAACTCCTTGGATGGGATCCAAAAGAGGACATGCCTTCTGCAGAAGTCTCACTCGGCGGCCACGGTTACATCCAGCCTTCTCTGCAGTCCTTTTTCTTTGCACATACTCCCACCACCCATGAGCCTCCAACCTTACCCCTTCCTGATCCCCAGAGGGCTAACTGGTTTAAGGGGATTTATGACTACTTGAGTTTTCCTCAAATTCTTTTGCCCCATTTAGTTTTTCTGCTGCATAACTGGGTATGGAGGTGGAGCTATAGGGCAAGGGAGGGGTGCACTGTAGACTCAGAACAGAGCATTTTCCGTGAAAGGGAAGAATAGTCTCTAAAATCTTCCAGTTGCAGACCACCCAGGCTCACTAGCTCCTACCTACTGCACTGAGCCCCTTGAACCATGCACATATTTCTGCTCTCCAGAGCCTCAGCCTCCGGAGCAGAATTATCATTTGTTTATGATTAGGACCAGGCTGCTGAATGCAGAAAGTACACTCGAAAACTCAGATGGCAGCCCTTCCAACTGATCTAACAAGAGCTTCTTGTGTATTTCCTTTTGTTAGCATCTGTGTATGTTGCTCAGAGACTTGATGATGATTTGAAAGAGCAAAGTTTATGACTGCCTCTGTGTCTAAAAGGAATTAGGGTAAACTGATGGTTCTTCCTTGATCACTTCTTCCCATCCTCAGAGCTTGTTTTTATTACCAGGGGCTGCTGGGTTGCAAAATGGGAGATCAGAGGAGCATGTAAAATATCTTTCCCCATTTGCGTCAAAATGGTGGAGGTTGGGGAGGGAATGGCAGGTGGGGATGGCCTTTGGTGGTTGGTCCACAGCCAGGGCATCACTGTCACTCCTCTGCAGAGGGCTCCCTGGCAGGACTTTCACCTTCACCTCCCCGCAGAACTCTTGCCAATCTGAGGACCAGACTCTCGATGTGGCTCTCTTCTCCCTACTCAGAAGGAGGAGGAAAAAGGCGGGGAGGAGGAGGAGGAGGAGACAGGAGCACTAGGTTCTCACCTACAGGACCAGCCCTGCAGCAAGCAACTGAGACCCATGCTAAGCAGAGATGAGAGTCATTATTTCCTGCTAGACTAACACTTGAGAACCGGAGTCTGGAGTGGAACTTAAGGACACAAATTTCCAGGCCCCATCCCAGAAGGAATGAATCAGCCTTGGGGTGGGGATGATAGGAATATGTCACATCAAAATCCCCCCCTGTGACTCTCCTGTGTGAGCAGGGAGGGGACCACTGAACCAGGCCAGCACTTAGTATCAAGTGGCTACACCTGCTGGTCTGAGAAGATTTCAGCTGTAAAAGTTTGGTTCAAGGGTGCCTGCATGGCTCAGTCGGTCAAGCATCTGCCTTCGGGTCAGGTCATGATCCCAGGGTCCAGTCCCTGCTCAGCAGGGAGTCTGCTTCTCCCCTGCCCTTCCCTCTTCTTGTGCTCCCCCATCCCCGCACTCTCTCTCAAATTAAAAAAATAAAAATGAAAGTTTGGTTCAACCTGTTGTTCCACAGTGGACCCCTCCAACCACCCCCCCACACACACACCAACACACACCATAGCCCTACTGTTTGTCCTGATAATGCCGGGAGATCGCAGTACCCTTGATCACCCTGTTTGCTCATTACTTTTTACTATCTGTTAGCAGTCTTGCCCCATAGGGCAGCTCAGGTCCCTCCTGGTGTAGATAACTAATAATCCACATTCAAGCTCATCCCACCAGCGGGTCCCTTCAGTTCCTCAAACTCAACATAAATGCATTTGCTGGGTCCTCCTCTCAAACAGCTCCCTCTCTTGGCTTCTATGTTTCCTTCCAGTCTTAGGATAGTAATTCTTCCTGTCATCCTGGCTTGAAATCAACATTACAATCAACTTCTATCTATCCCTTCCCATATGCCATGCTCCTCTAATCAATCACCACATGTCCTGACTCTCGATTCACAAGTTGCCACTCATCCTCTCCTCCTTAGGCATACTGCCTCTGCCCCAGCTCAGCCCTCTCTACCTCTCCCCTGAAATGCTGAATGCCTTGAAGGTGAACTTTGCATCCCCAGTTGGTCCCAAGGCACTCCACCCACCTCCTTCAACCATTTCCCATCCCACCACCTCCCTTTAAGGGGTTTACAAGTAAATCTGACCCATCTTAGTAAAGTCTATGTTACTCCCCATCAAAAACCTACAAGTTTCCTGTGCCTACTGAAAAAACCCGAGACACTTTTTCTATGACTTGGCCCAATGCCACCCTATTGGGCTACCTTCACCCACAAGTTTCTTCACCTTCTACCTTCACCCCAACAGTTTCCCCAAACTGTTACCACTTGGCAGATCCCTCAAAATTGCTCCCATTCCTCCTCCCATTCCTCCTCCTCTACCCCTTGCCATGTCTTTCCTACTCCTGTATTGAAATGTTATCCATCCTTCAGGGCCCCAGCTCAAAAGTTACCTTCTTCATGAAGTCTTCCATGATCACGCTAGCCCGATGTGACTTCATGCTCCCCAAGACGAGTATACTTTTATGACATTTTTTTCATGCACTGTTCTTACTGACATTATTTGGTTGCATGCCATAGCTCTCTTACTAGACCATTTGTTTCTTTAGGGTATGAATATCCCCTATTGTGTCTAATCTAATGCTTTGCACACGAAGTAGCTCAAAAACCAAGTGTTGGGGCGCCTGGGTGGCTCAGTCAGTTAAGTGTCTGCCTTCGACTCTGGTCATGTTCCCAGAGTCCTGGGATCGAGCCCCGCATCGGGCTCCCTGCTCCTGGGGAGCCTGCTTCTTCCTCTCCTGCTCCCCCTGCTTGTGCTCTCTCTCTCTGTCAAATAAATAAATAAAATCTTTTAAAAAAGGGGCGCCTGGGTGGCTCAGATGGTTAAGCATCTGCCTTCAGCCCAGGTCATGATTCCAGGGTCCTGGGATCGAGCCCCACATCGGGCTCCTGGCTCAGCAGGGAGCCTGCTTCTCCTTCTCCCTCTGCCTCTCCCCCTGCTCATGCTCTCTCTCTGTATCTCTGTGTCTCAAATGAATAAATAAAATCTTTAAAAGAAAATCTTAAAAAGAACCCCAAAAAACAAAACAAAACAAAACAAAAAAACAACTATGTGTTGACAGACTGAATAAAGGTAGAAATTAATAATGGATTGTGTTGGGCCAAGGAAGGCGGATTGTTGGTACACTCATTATTAAATATTCAATATTAAATATTGGAATATTTCCATTCTGGTAGTGCATCTTCTGCACTATTTCATGCTGGGAAGTGTCAGCAGCTACTGCTCTAGACTCCTAGTAGCCCCCAGCTTCCCTGAATCCTCCTCTGAGAGCCCTGAATCCCCTGCATGATCCAGCACCTACAGAGGTAATGCTTAACACAGCAGAAAAGTCTCCAGAATGAGTTGATGCCTCCACAGTAATTTTGAAAACCACCCCACAGGGAGGAGCAACATGATAATCAAATAGGTCTAACAACATTGACATTTGGACAGGATACTGCACTTGCCTGGGCACAGAAGGAACTAGAAACATAGAGATGATTTCTGCACATCTTAGAATAGGAATGTTCCAGTGCCTAGAAATCATATTAATGTTTGTGTGATGACTAGTGAAGCGGGGTGGGTATTTCTATTAGTATTAATAACAACCAGCATTTGACAAAACACTTTTACTAATCTAATTTTCATAAGAAGTCTTGGAAGCAACTGTTACTACCTCATTCACAAGTGGATAGATAGTAGCCGAGGACCAGATAAATAGCAGTGTGCCCAGGTTTCTACAGTGAGAACACAAGCTGTCGGAGTTCATAGATCTTCTGCACTATTTTGTACTGCTTCTGTATCAGGCAGCAATAATATGGTGCCCCTTGATAGAAAGAAAGAGAGGAAGAAAGAAAGAAGAGAGAAAGAAAGGAAGGGGGAAGGGAGAGAGGGGGGAGAGAGGGAGGGAGAAAGAGAAAGAAAGAGAAAGAGGGAAAGAAGGGAGGGAGAGAAGGAGGGAGAAGGAAAGAAAAAAGAAAGAGAGAAAGAGGGGGAAAAACCCAACTAATAAGCAGTAAGCAGGAATATTTTGAGGCCTTCATAGACCTTTTAGAGGCCTCATACCACATTCTATTAAGCATATTAAAATATACCTAATCTTGGGGCTCCTGGGTGGCTCAGTTAGTTAAGAGTCCGACTCTTGATTTCCGCTCAGGCCATGATCTCAGGGTCGTGAGATCGAGCCCTGAGTCAGGCTCTGTGCTGAGCATGGAGCCTGCTTAAGATTCTCTCTCCCTCGTCCTCTGCCCCTCCCCTCCATCTGCTCGCTTTCTCTCTCTCTAAAAATAAAATAAAATATATCCAATCTTTAACTTTTTTAACTGTGAAAATCTTGTGATTTTTTTATAATCTTACTTTTCAAAATTTGGCCTAACAATGATTTCTTGGCAATTAGGAATTCTGCCAATGATGAAAAACTAGCTTGCGGATTGTTCTCGAATAGGTAAAAATCTTGTGATAAGTGTAACAATTAAAGAAAATGGCAAAATAACATCTTCGTAGACTTAGTGAGGTCTATCAACTTTATTTTCACATTTTTCTTTTTGTACTATGAAGCTGGTTACATGTTTTTAGATCTTCAGCATTGTTAGGTCTCCACCACCAGCCCTAGAGACAAACAGCCCTGGTTGAAAGTGTTGGAGGAGGGTCAGCCTGCAAACTTAACCGGGACCCTTGAAGTACCATGGAAATGCCATCGGCCACCTCCTCCCCAAGCCATCTACATATATCTTCATACAAGGTGCAGGCTGTTGCTTCCATGGTGGAGTTAATTTCAAATCCCAAGTGGGCCTCTTCCGGAAACCCCTCCCCACTCTGGATTTGGCCAAGCCACTGGGAGATGAGCAGCAGATGGAGAGCTGGGTGACACCAGGTGGGAAGCAGTGCAGCCAGTGGGCTTGAGGCTGGTCAGCTCCCTGCCTCACCCACCCCGGGCCCAGAGAGAGAGGCACAGAGTGCTTACCAGCGAACACTGTTTATTTGGGCCAACCTGAGTGCATTCCTCGCCCAGGGTGCCATCAGAGAGGATGCTAAACAGTCCCCCTTTGCTTCTGGGGTTGCTATGACAACCAGGAATTTGCAAATCAAACCGAACCTGGAGAAGAATTCTGTCTTTGGCCCGAAGAGTTAGGGGTTCCAAATGGTTCTGCTTACAGTTCCTGGTGTCCCCTTTGACATCTGCCAGATGGAAGGATCTCTAAACTGGGATTTTGGAAATGTCCCAATGGAAAGGTTATTTCCAAGCTGGCTGAAGCTGCATTAGAAGGAATGTAGGTGTGATTGAATGAATTTTTTGGCAAGAAAAGCTGGAAAATATTACAGTAGGCCCCAGAGAGAACCTCATTGTTCTCTGGAAAAATCTCGTATATTTGTTTAGCGTTCTGTGGTTTACTAACTACATGCACATAAATTATGTCGTTGGATCTTCACATCTGCCTGGTGAAGTAGTCAAAATGGATATTATATTTGACCAAAGACAAGGAAAGTGAGGCTCAGTAAGAACAAGATCTAACAGCTAACAAGCAGGAGAATTGAGATTTGAATCTGGGCTTTCTTATTTGAGATTTAGCAATTTGAATTGCACAATGATCTCCAAAAGATAGACTAGGTCACACCTGATCTGGACAGTTTTGGAATAGTTTTTTGTTTTTTTTTTTAAAGGAAGTGCTATTGTAGAGGACTACTTTTTCTTACTGTGGTAAAATACATGTAACATTAAATTTATCATCTTATGGACTCTGAAAAACAAACTGAGGGTTCTAGAGGGGAGGGGGTGGGAGGATGGGTTAGCCTGGTGATGGGTATTGAGGAGGGCACATTTTGCATGGAGCACTGGGTGTTGTGCACAAACGATGAATCATGGAACACTACATCTAAAACTAATGATATAATGTATGGTGATTAAGATAACAATAAAAAAATAAAAATAAATTTATCATCTTAGCCATATTTAAGTCTACAGTTCAGTGGCATTAAGTATATTTGGATTGGGACCCCTGGGTGGCTCAGTCGGTTAAGCGTCTGCCTCAGTTATGGGAGGGTCAGGTCATGATCTCAGGGTCCTGGGATCCAGCCTCACATCCCGCTCCTTGCTCAGCAGGGAGTCTGCTTTTCCCTCTACCTGCCGCTCCCCCTGCTTATGCTACTCACTTTCACACTCCCTCTCTCTGACAAATAAAATAAATAAATAAGGCCACACTATGTCCTTCATATAAGTGGAATCATACAGTATTTGTCCTTTTGTCACTGGCTTATGTCACTTAGCATAATGTCCTTAAGTTTCATTCATGTTGTAGCATGTGACAGAATTTCCTTCCTTTTAAAGGCCAACTAATATTCCACTGAGTGTGTACGCCACGTTTTGTTGATGGATTCATCTGCCGGTGAACACTTGGGTCACTTGGGTTGTTTCCACCTTTTGGCTGCTGTGAATGATGCTGCTATGAACATGGGTGTGCAAATACCTTTTTGGGTCCCTGCCTTCAATTCTTTTGAGACTATATCCAGACGTGAAATCCCTGGGCCATATGGTAATTCTATGTTTAATTTATTTGAGGAATCATCATACTGTTTTCCACAGCAACTGCACTGTTTTATATCCCCACCTAGAGTCCACAGGGGTCTGGATCTCTCCACATTCCTATCATCACTTGTTATTTCCTGTTTTTTGTTTGTGTGTGTTTTATGTGAGTGTGTAACAGATGGGTGATTTTTAAACACACGGTTATCCAGGTCAGTTTTTTTCAGAGGGGTTAAAGAATGATCCTAGGGAAACCAGGTTAGCTTCTACTTGACACGCCAGCCCTAAGCCCAGCCAGGAATCTCACAAAAGCATTCAGTGGTCACCAGGGAAAGCACTCAAAATACTTGGGCACATCCATGACTTGCTCTTAGGGATAATGAACCAACTCAAAGCACAGAGCCTCCTCGTAGGAATTTCATGTACCTTCACTGTGCATGCAAATTCATTATATGATGCATTTATATTGGATAAAGCACCCCCCTCCCATAACTGGAGGGTCTGTGTGACTCCACACACAGGCGAGGGTGGGCATCTCCATGGATAAAGATGGAGGTGCAGAGTTCCAAGAAGGCTGATATGACCAAGGGGATCAGTAGGCTCATCTTCCAAATGACTCTAGAATCATAAGACTTCACTTCATGTCTGTGAGCTTCCTGCTTTATTGTTTATCCACCCCAGCCTCTTCGGAGGCATGAGTTAGATTGTATCTTTAAAGGACTTTGAAGCAAGGGCTCTGTGAGTACAAGATGTAATATCTGATTATGTACAGAGTTATACTTTTTCCACCTGGCAAGAACTGTTGGATTCCCTATAATGTGGTTCAGAATAGTGGGGAAATCGGGGCTGGTGAGTTTGGGACTGGGAACCATGTCTGATTCTCCCAAACTTGGATGTTAGAGTTTTATCTACCGCAAATGCCATCTTCTCCATGAAGCAGTCCCTGATGACTACACAGGACAAAATAATAGTTTCCTCCTTTTAAATTTTACAGCATTTATTTTGGACAAAGCACCCCCCTCCCATAACTGGAGGGTCTGTGTGAGTGCACGCACAGGCGAGGGTGGGCATCTCCATGGATAAAGAGGTGCAGAGTTCCAAGAAGGCTGATATGACCAAGGGGATCAGCAGGCTCATTTTCCAAACGATTCTAGAATCTTAAGACCTCACTTCATGTCTGCAAGCTTCCTTCTAATATTTTACAGCACTTCACTTATGTCTGTCTCAGGCCAAAGGCTACATTTTATCCTAGGCTCCTAGTTATTTAAGACCACATTAGGGGTACCTGGCTGGCTCAGTTGGTAGAGCATGCCAACCCTGATCTCTGGATTATGTTTAAACCCCATGTTGGGTGTAGAGATTACTTAAAAGAAAAAAAAAAAGAACACATTATACATTCCCCCTTGAAACTGGATAGCCCTTAGAGGCAAAATCCATTTCTAGCTTGCACATAGTATAAAGCAAATGTTTACCAAAAACTCCCTCGCAATCTTCTCTTACTCCTGACATATCGGTCAGAGCTGTGTTACATGGGCTTTCCTGGAAGTGTTTTGACTTTTTAGCCTCTTTAGCTGAGGTGTGTTGAGAATGGGGCTGGGTGATCCAGTGAACCTGTGTTTGTGCTCCACACATCCTCGGGGAAGTCAAGGGGAGAAACCTCACCCTGAGTCCTGTGTCTGGGTTCTGCTTCCTCTGTGGGCCCTGCTGTATCGATCATGCGTTCACATTAAATACTCCTGGATCGATTGATGCTCTACCCCAACTGGGAAACAGGGGGCACAGAGAAGAATGACCAACTCAAATTAGGTCACTTCAATTCCTACCGTTGACACTCTTTTCTTTTTTTTAATTTTTTTTTTTAAAGATTTTATTTATTTGCGAGAGAGAGAATGAGAGACAGAGAGCATGAGAGGGAGGAGGGTCAGAGGGAGAAACAGACTCCCTGCTGAGCAGGGAGCCCGATGTGGGACTCGATCCCGGGACTCCAGGATCATGACCTGAGCCGAAGGCAGTCGCTTAACCAACTGAGCCACCCAGGCGCCCAACACTCTTAATAATATTTACCTCACAGGCGCCTGGGTGGCTCAGTCGTTAAGCGTCTGTCTTCGGCTCAGGTCATGATCCCAGGGTCCTGGGATTGAGCCCCACATCAGGCTCCCTGCTCTGCGGGAAGCCTGCTTCTCCCTCTCCTACTCCCCCTGCTTGTGTTCCTGCTCTTGCTATGTCTCTCTCTGTCAAAAAAATAAATAAAATCTTTAAAAAAATAATAATAATATTTACCTCACATTCATCAAGAACTTAAGAGTTTACAAAGCACCAGCGAGTGGTCCTATTTTCTTCAGACAAAAAACTAAGGCTCAGGTTAAATAATTTGCTGGAGGTAACTCAGGAAAGCCAAGTCGGCTACAATCCTGGTCTCCTGACGTCACTCCTCAGGCTCTGTCCACTACTCTCCACTGCCTCTCAGAGGGCTGTTTCCGGCCACAGCTGTCCTATTCCTCACCCCTGCTCGTCGAAACAGTATAGTCAGGAGAGATGCCAGACAAAGCAAGAGGCTGCGAGACAGTGACGTGTGTCATGGGCTTGTGGGTGTGTGGCCGTTGGGAAGGTGGGAGATGTTTCTCCTTGCCGCCTGTCCCCTCAGCCTGGCCACCACAGACATCAGTCTTGCCACTGAACAGCTGTTCACAGCTGCAAACAGCCCTCAGCATCTCATCCCACAAAAATATGAGTTCCCCACAGGACATGGGGGGCATATTCAGGTTTCACAGATCTCGTCCTCACTTTCACACTGTGGTTTTGACCTCGTCCATTTCTAGAAGAAAAAGAAAGAAAAAAAGTCCCAGCTCTTCCCTGAGCCTTATCACACCTGTTCCTGCCATCAGACACCATGGGTTTTTCTGTTCTCATTCCTGACCTTTTAGGAAGAGGCTGTACGGTAATCTTCCACACTGCCGGAAAGAGAACAGGGCTGGTCGCTAGGCAACTGGCCTCAAGCTTGGCTCTGCCTCTAACTTGAGTGTGACCCTGAGATAGCGCATCCCCGGGCTGGGGCTAAGTCGGCAAAATGGGGAATTTACCAAAAGGAACTCTACGGACCCATCCAGCTTGATAGTGGAGACGGCAGCGGCATGGAGGGGAGCTAATGCAGGCTTTCAGGCTGGAACACATCTTTGAGGCCTGAATGAACGAAAAGGGCATGAGAGCTCATGCGAGGTGGGGACAGCAAGTCACCATTCCCCAGCTGGAAAGATACGAATTATTTCTGTCTTCTGGTTCGGCAGTTTGCATTCTCTGCTACGTGCTTGCATGTCACAGAGGGAAACATGCTGCTGGGGTTCTCAGAAAAATCACCAACGTCTCTGTTTGGCTGCAGAATGAAGCCAGACATGGGTCTGGTCACCCGTGGGATCGTAGCAGGCCTGCATGAGACAATGGTCTAGGACTCAGACTAAGGCTCTTAATATCTTGCATGTCACCACCTAGCTGTGTAGCCCTAGATGAGCGGCTGTTCCTCTCTGAGCTTGTGTCCTTTTCATAAAATAAACCAGTTAGAGGGGATGCTCTAATACTGCTTTAGAGCCAACATTCTGAAATTTAGTGCTTAATCTTATTCCTCTCTCATCTGTTTCTCTATGACGGTTTGCCTTGTGGGTATTTCTCAGTATTATTAACCAGAGAAAAACCTTTTGATTTTTTAAAGGTTATTTTATTTTATTTTTTTAAAAATATTTTAGGTATTTATTTGTCAGAGAGAGAGAGAGAGAGACCACAAGCAGGGGGAGCGGCAGGCAGAGGGAGAAGCAGGTAGAGGCAGAGAGAAGTAGGCTCTCCATCGAACAAGGAGCCCGATGCAGTACTCAAACTCAGGACCCTGGGATCATGACCTGAGCCAAAGGCAGACAGACGCTTAACCGACCGAGCCACCCAGGCGTCCCAAAACTTTCTGGTTTTCATCTCAACTCAGAGATGGGAAATGAGGTGAGGAAGGGAGAAAGCTACAAATACTTTTACTGCCCCTTTTGTTGCGTGGTTCTAAGGAAATGCAAGACTTCACCCTTAAAGGAAAGAGATGCTATCTTCCCGATGCTGAGGGGTGAAGGGGGCACCAGTAGATCCAGTTACAATGTAGGCTGGAGTCGGGGCACTTACTGTTGCATTAATTAAGGGAGAACAGAGAAGGGAGCTTTTTCTGGGCGCTAATGGGCCCTGTGCTAGGTGCTCTCTCATACAGCCTCATGATCTTCTGAACAACCACAAGAGAAATCTTACAGATGAAATAAGATAGGCTGAGAGAGGTTAAGAAGCTTGCCCAAGCTGGGCACAGTAAGGAGAGTAGTGAGAATTCGAAATCAGCCTGTCTTCGGGCACCTGGCTAGCTTAGTCTGTAGAGTGTGTGACTCTTGATCTCAGGGTTACAAGTTCGAGCCCCATGTTGGGTGTAGAGATTACTTAAAAATAAAATCTTAAAAAAAAAAAAATCAGCCTGTCTTCGTCCAAAGTCTGAACTGCCTCTCTGAGGGTGTGACTTCAGCAGGAATTGGAAGTAGATGTAGGAAGGATTTGGGAAACCCCAGATCTAGCTGACCTCAGGGAAAAAGAGGGCACATAGTACAAAGACTGTGACTCTAAATCCTTAGGCTCAGCAGCCACATTATCCTGTGTTTCATCTTGGCTCTTGATTCTCCCACTGGCCCCCTCAAAATCCCAAAGGGGTCAAGGTACAGGCCTGTGCATCCTGCCTCCTCAGCTGGCCATACAGATCAAAGTTGGGGACTATCTGCTCATGGTGTGGGATGGAGCAGGGCCCAGCATTCAGCACCTCTGCCCCACTCCCGGGCCCTCTGCAGGGAGAAGTGGGGCTTTCTCTACCTTTGTGAGAACTTATTCCTTAGCCTCCACCAGCTCATGGGGTTCCCCAGGCACAGCCTCAGGTCTGACCCCAAAAGCCAGCTGGGGCCTCGCACTGTCCAGCCATAAAAAGAACCAGCACACTGAATAGCCAGGTCAAGAAGTATCCTTGCGAGACGGGAAAGAACATAGAAAGATAACCTTGTTTTAGTAGAAAAAGGAAATGAGACAGAAGTTGGCTCCTTCTTACTTCAGGGAATGGAATCCTATGAACTCAACTTATTTTGCTGGAACAAACATTTACTGAGCTTGTGCTACACTGTGGAAGGAGCTTTCTTCGAAATCTCCTTTCTCCCTCAGAACAGTGTTAGGAAAAGAGGAAAGGAAGGCTCTATGAGGTCAGGTGACCTGCTCAAAGCCACTAAGAACCAAAACTTTTTGCCTCCTAGTCCAGAATACAGCAATTATACCACAGCTGCCTTCTCCTAAATGCTGTCCCGAGCCTGTATCTTCATCCGAGAGAACTGGGCACAGGTGACACTGGAGCTCGAAGGGACGAAAAGATGCGTGGTCCCTGGTTCCCAGGCGTCCCCAGAGAAGAGGTAGCAGCACAGATCTCCCTCTTCCTCACTGTGCTCCCCTCCCCCTCTGTTAGGGGGCTTCCCCTGGGAGGTCTTCCTTGACATCTCCTACACTAGGCACAGGGTCCTGCTATCAGCTCCATGAACTTGCCCGTTCAGAGTACTTCTCACTGCACTGCGTGACTGGTTCTTTGTTATCCAGCTTCCTTAACTCGCCATAAGCATCTGGAGGGCAAAGACAACTTTTGCTTGTGCTCAGCACATAGTAGGTACTTAATAAAGATTTACTGAATTAAATTTTTTAAAGTTCTTATTTCTTTATTTGAGAGAGAGAGAGAAGTGAGCATGAGTTGGGGGAGGAGCGGAGGCAGAGGGAGAAACCAACTCCCCGCTGAGCAGGGAACCCAACACAGGGCTCCATCCCAGGACCTAGAGATCATGATTTGAGCGGAAGGCAGACACTAAACCGACTGAGCCACCCAGGTGCCTGAATTATTGATTGAAAGAAAAAATAGAAAAAATAGATGGATGGGTGGATGGAGAGATGGATGGATGGATGGATGAGTGGATGGGTAGATGCATAGATGGTCTACCATCCCCTTAAAGTTACCATGTCTCAAGTGTATCTTTCCCTTCCTGACAAGTTAACTTACTTGACTTCCCTAGTTTGTTAGTAGTACCATCGAAAGATAGTGAGGGGGGCGCCTGGGTGGCTCAGACGGCTCAGCGTCTGCCTTGCGCTCAGGTCATGATCTCAGGGTCCTGGGATCAAGCCCTTGCGTCGGGCTCCCTGCTCAGCTTCTCCCTCTTCCTCTGCAGCTCCCCCTGCTTGTGCTCTCATCTCTCTCAAATAAATAATAAATAAAAATCTTTAAAAAACAAAAGGTAGTGAGGTATAAGGGCTTTCAATTTTATGACTTTACATCCTGCCTCAGTCACTTACTAGCCATGGAACAATAAGCAATTGATTTACTCTCCCTAAACCTTAGTTTCCTCATTGTTATATGGCATTGTGAGGCTTATTGATGATGTTTCTAAGCCCTGGAATATACTAGGAGGTCAATGAACAAATGTTATTAATCTTAGCATATATAACAATATATGCAATCACTTATAATTATCTTTGGTGCCTCTTTTGTTTTCCACCTCCTCTCCTACCCACAATGACCCACAATGACCGTCGGCTATGACCTGTGTAATCTTTCTTCCAAATATCTCCCATGTTCGTTTCACCACCCTCCTGTCTTCTCCCCATGTGATGCAACAG
This sequence comes from Mirounga leonina, assembly GCF_011800145.1. Classification (NCBI taxonomy): domain Eukaryota; kingdom Metazoa; phylum Chordata; class Mammalia; order Carnivora; family Phocidae; genus Mirounga; species Mirounga leonina. Next base: position 18,540,417 of record NW_023270387.1, on the reverse strand, counting down.
GTTCTAACCAATTTCTCTGCTTCACATTTTTTGTTTAATGTTTCCTGCACCCCGTGGTGGCTCTAAAATTCCTGTACAAAAGAGGTGTAGGGTGGCGCTCTTGGCTCCCCATAGAGTTGGGGGGGAGGGGATAAGGCACTTGTCTTGAAGCTGCATGTGCATCCCACTTTAGAAAACATTGAGGGGCGCCTGGGTGGCTCAGTTGGTTAAGCATCTGCCTTAGGCTCAGATCATGATCCCAGGGTCCTGGGATGGAGCCCTGCTTCTGGCTCCCTGCTCAGCGGGGTGTCTGCTTCTCCTGCTCCCTCTTCTACCCCGCCTCCCCGCTTGCTCGTGCTCTCTCTCTCAAATAAATAAATAAAATCTAAAAAAAAAAAAGGAAGAGGAAAATATTGAGAAAATGTTAACTGTCATCCTTAAAGCATGGGGGGAGGGAGTCTAATGGATATGAAAGGGGTGCTAAAACCTTCCACCCTTGGCCAAACATTGGGGTCACCTCTGGGCAAAAACTGCCAATTTATGTTTCCTACAATATGGTTCTCATCAAAGTCCCCCTTGCTAAAATTTTTTCAAGGAATCTGTAGAAACTGCAGAATAGTTTCCAGAATCTTCTGCCTCACATTCAGGACTCCACCATTTTTGCCTCAGGCTAACTGTTCTGGGGCATTTTTCCTCAACACCAATTTTTTATTTCATGTACTTCATCTCATTCGATGCCCCCTGAATACACCACACTGTTCCTATTTCTACGTCATTGTCCAGAAATGCCCACCAATGATCCTCCCCAGGTCCTCTCACCTAATGAGATTCTTCTATTCATCCCCCAAGGTTTGACTCAAGCCTTGTTCTCCCAAGGAAACTTCACAACCATCCAGCCTACAGCGCTCCCTCCTTCCTGAGAATTCGCAGTGTTTCTTACTGTCAGGATAATTTACTCGGGCACTTAACTACATAATTTTCTTGTATTCTTGTTGCAACATTTCACATGTTGATGTTTTCTCTCCCACTGGATGGAGAGGTCCATTTAGGGTAAGGACTGCCACATACCTCTTTGGAGTCCCATGGCACCCAGCCCAGTCACTGTGGGACATAGTGTAGGTAGGCAATGGGCTGCTGAGTTATGAGCCATCCCGAGGCACTCTCCTCTTTGGGCCCACAGATGCAGGATAATAGAAAAGAGCCTTCAGAGAGAGGGACAGTCATCTTCGGGGATGCAAAGACTCTTTCCAAGGAACATATGCCAAATATCTACTGTTTCTAAGACTCTGGACCTGGGAAAACCAAGTGTTTATGACCTAATCTAAGGCTAGTCAACCCACTTCCTATGCTGATGACTAATGACTTGGAATGAAGCCTTGTTACCTTCAGCTTGAGCAATGTAGGTTTAAACACACGCCTGCTTACACCCACAGGCATCTGTCCTCCTTTGCATACCAGCCCTCAAGCAATAAATGGTGTCTCCCGGTTCAGAAGAAAGTCCACAGTGCTGAGGGGATTAAAGATGGGGCTTTAAAACTTTTGCAAAAATATCTCCTTTAGAAAGAAAGAAAAAGGAGGGGTCTGGGTGAAGAATATCCAAGAAGTCTTTGTACTATTCTTGCAACTTTTCTGTAAGTCTGAATTATGCAAAATACTTAATAAAATTTTAAAGCAGAAATAACAAAAAGTCACCTTCCCTATATATTTTCCCTCCCACCTTCCTCAGCCTTTAAGAAGAATAAACATTTTCTCAACACATTCACATATGAATTATAGTTGTGAATATTTTGATTTCCCCTATTAGACAAGAAGTATGAAATGGAAAATGAAAATACTCAGAGCTTTAAAATCTTTTATAATATAAAAAATAATATTTTATAATATTAAATTAGAATATTAATAGTACAAGAGAGGTGTTTTTATCTTATTTTATTTATTTACTTGAAAGAGAGAGAGAGGGCATGAGAAAGAAAGCACTAGCTGAGTGAAGGAGAGGGAGAAGCAGACTCCCCGCTGAGCAGGGAGCCAGATCAGGGGCTCCATCCCAGGACCCCGGGATCATGACCTGAGCTGAGGGCAGACGCTTAACCGACTGAGCCTGAAGAGGAGGGGTTTACTATTTTGTGACCTGCAGCAAGATATTAATCTCTTAAGTTATGGTTTCCTCATCTTTAAAATGGAACTAAAAATGCCTATCCCTTAGCATTGTTATAAGAATTAAATGCACAGATAAACGTTAAATAATTAATATAATTCCTAATCTATAGTTGGTGCCCTGACATATTAGTTCCAAATATAAAAAAAAAAAATGTCAATAACCAAGCCTCTATTCACTTTGTGTCCTCACCACCTAAAAAAAGCACCTGGCTCAGAAATAAGTCAAACAGAGAAAGACATGTATCATATGACCTCACTGATATGAGGAATTCTTAATCTAAGGAAACAAACTGAGGGTTGCTGGAGTGGGGGGTGGGGTGGGAGGGATGGGGTGCCTGGGTGATAGACACTGGGGAGGGTATGTGCTCTGGTAAGCGCTGTGAATTGTGCAAGACTGTTGAATCTCAGATCTGTACCTCTGAAACAAATAATGCAATATATGTTAAGGAAAAAAAAAAAGAAGAAGATAGCAGGAGGGGAAGAATGAAGGGGGGGAAATTGGAGGGGTAGACAAACCATGAGAGTTGATGGACTCTGAAAAACAAACTGAGGGTTCTAGAGGGGATGGGGGTGGGAGGATCGGTTAGCCTGGTGAAGGGTATTAAAGAGGGCACGTTCTGAATGGAGCACTGGATGTTATGCACAATGAATCATGGAACACTACATCTAAAACTAATCATGTAATGTATGGGGATTAACATAACAATAAAAAAATTAAAAAAAAAAAGCACCTGGCTCAGAGTAGATGCATAATAAATAGTTACTGAAGAAGGGGGGATGCAATGAATAAATGCTGGAATTCTAAAGCAACCTACAGCTGATCCCAAAGCCCCTTCAACAGCCCCTGCTTTTGCTATCCCTTCTGAGTGACCTTGTGAGAGTCCCATACCTCTGTTTTCCTCATCTATGGAAATGGGTTGGTTTTCATTAAAACCAAAAAGACTAGAGAGGGCTATACAGCTGCTGGGATCGAAGACCCCTAGAAAGAGGACTGGAAAAAAGGGGGCAAATGTATGATCAGGCAGCCGGCCAGGCCTACAGGGGTTCTTCTCTCCTACAGCAACCCCACTCCTCACAGCACTGGCCCCAGCTCCCAATTATAGACACGGGTGAGGCCGAAGGTGAGCCGTTCCCCATGGCTGAAGGAAAAGCCACAGCGCTAGGGATATCCAGAGTCTGGGAACCAGTGAGTGCAGGTCCAGGACTTCTCAGAGGCCAGGACACGTGTGCACTGCATGAGCCCCAGGCAGTGGAGACCTGAGCGTGGCTGCTACTGCCCTTTTCTTCTCTAGTCCCCGCCTGTCCCGGCTTCAGGGTTCTCAAGGGCAGACTCCAGAGTCCCACCCCGGAGCGCTCGGACGCCCCCCTCCCCTTGGCCTTAGGCCCCTGGAGGGCCTAGAGGCCAGGTCCCTGGAGCCCCAGAGCGCGGCCCTCCCGCGCCGAGGGAATTCCATGCCTTCTGCCTTGTTCTGAAAGGGACTGATGCCTATTTTGGCCAGCACCACGCGCAGGGCAGTTTGCTCCAGTGCTTCCTAGCGGACCGCTTCCACGGAGTTCCGGGCCCCCACTCCCCGGGGGTGAAGGCTAGCTTAGCTCTGCCCGGATCTGGATCTGAGGATGGGCTGCTCTACTGTCGGCAGAAGGAGAAAGAGCGAGCGCGAAAGGCCAAGGGCAGGCCAGGCAAACGGTGGCTGGGACGCCAGCACAGGCAGCGGAACCAGGAGAGCAACAAGCAGCCGGCTGCTAGGCTGTCTAAGCTGTCCCCTCCACGCCTAATCGTCCTCCTGGTCAGCCTGCGGTTTCCTCTGACAGAACCAGACAGGGAGCGCAGAGGAGAGGGGAGAAGGCGCGAGGGAAGGAAGGAGAGGGGGGAGGAGGTGAGAGAGGGGAGGCCAGAAGAATGTAAATGGGAGAGAAATGGGGAGAGAGAGGAGATGGGGGCGAGAGGGAGGGCAGATCCGTGAGAGAAGTGGAAGCAGAGGGGGTGAGCGGGGGTTGGGGGGGACGAGGAAAGGAGATGCAGGAGAGAAGTGGGAGAGGGACAAAGTGGGAACCGAGACGGAGAAGCCCGGCAAGGCCTCTCTCGGCCCTCCGCTCGTGGCCGCGGGGTCGCCGCTCCTCCGCTCCAGCCGGTGCGGCCCGGCCCCCTGCCCTCCCGGCCCGCGGGCCCCGGCGGCGGGCCCAGCGCTGCGAGGGCGGGCGCGGGCGGGGGCGCCGGGGGGTGGGGGCGAGGGAGGGGCTGCCGGTGGGAGGCGACCATGTGGTTCCAGCTCACTCTCCCCACCCGCCCCGCTTTCTTCACTTCTTTTTCTTTCCAAACAGGGAAAAGTGTTCCGCGAAGCGGTACCGTCTTTCCGCCTGGCTCTTCCCTCCGCGACCCTGGTCCCCGCTCCCGTCCGGGCGCGAGCTGCCGGGCGAGCGCTGGAAGCCCCCTCTGCGCCGGGGGGCGCGGGGACCGGGCGCGGGGACGGGGCGCGGGGACGGGGCGCGGGGCGGGCTCCCGCGCCGGCACATGGCCGCAGCCGCCCCGCGCGCACCCCGAGGCGCCGCGCCCAGCTCGTCCAAGGTCCGTCGGCTGCGCCCGGCCGCCCCGGAGCCCAGCAGCGGCTGAGCGGGGAAGTGCCCGCGCCCGGGCATCGGGATGAGCCGCCGCCTCCTCCTCCTCCTCCTCCTCCTCTGGCTAGGTGAGTGCTCGCGAGCGCGGGAGACCCGCCGGCGGCCCCGGCGCACGCAGCCCCGCGGCCGCGCCGACCCGGGCTCCGAACGCTGGTCCCCGCAGCCCCCGCGGAGAGCCGGCGGCTCGGTGCCTGCTCGGCGCTCCGGAGGCGCACATCTGGCAGCCGAGGCCCGCCCAGTCGGCCATCGAAAATGCCTCACACATCTGGGCCCGGGAGCAGGCTGGGGGCTGGGGGCGTTTGCTGGTGGAGTTTGGCCGTGAACCGTCTGAGGTGGAGGGGTTTGCGATGGGGGGTGGCTGGTGTTTAGTTTCGGGAGTATCGGGGAGGGGGGGAGCGGGAGAGTTGGGGGAGGCAGGAAGGTTTCTTCAGGAATTTTTGTGCCAGGTTCCTGGGGGGGGGGGGAGCTTTTTTGTTTCAAACAGGCGCCTCGAGGGCTCAGATTAGAAACAGATGTGTCGGAGGGGAAGCGCGAGGGAATGGAGGAAGAGACGGAGGAGACAGAAAGGTGGAGAGGGAAAAGGCCAGGGCACAGGCAGGACCGGGGACCGGGGGGAATGACCCAGGGAGGGCAAGAGGAGGAAGAAGCGGAAGGGGTTGGGAGCTCGAGAGAAAGAGGAAAACGCGAATATGAAGCAGAAGCGCAAGACTGAGGGAGATTGAGCAGCGGAGTGTCAGGAAGACAGAAAAAAAAAAATGGAGTGGAAGAGGACAGGGAGAAACAGGTTCTGGGGCGAAGAGAAGAGCTCTCAAGGTGTCCACCAGGGTGTCACCCAGGCGGGACTCCTGAAAGCCCAGAGGCCCTGGGGCACATTCTCACTTGGGCTGGCAGCAAGCAGGTTTGCGGGACAGGGCAGGACAGTAGCATAAAGGATGTGGGTGGACGAGAGCCGGCAGGAAGACCAGCAGTGTCTGAGGCGCCAGGGGCCCGGGAAGGCAGGCAGGAGAGCCAAAGAAAAGCCATGATATGCACCAGGGAAGCGTGGGGGCTCCCTGGGGACAGGATGAAAAGTTAGCCAGGGTCCAGAAGACCAAAGAGCCAGTTGGGTGTAGTTAGAGTGAACACTGCCCAGAACCTCAGACTGAACACTGCTCAGACCTCCTGAGAACTAGTCCTGGTTTTGAACTGACCAGCTGGGTGATCTTGGACAACTCAGTACCCGGGGCTTCGCTTTCCTTAGCTCCAAAGCAAGCAAATTAGACGGTTCCTAAATCCCTTGTAGCTCTGACAGCCTGAAACACCAGGGGTGTGACAGGGCCTGATGTCTAGAAAAACCCCCCACACCAAAGTGAAGAAGCCCTAAAAAGCTACCCTGATGTGGATTTCTAGAGCTTTCTCTCGCTTTTGTTTTTAAACCTACAACCTGACTAGGCCACAAGCGTGTCTTTTCTAGGCCAGCCTCGGGTTGGTAATCACCCAGGTAGAGGAATAAAAAAGGTGCATTAGCCTGAAGTGTTGGCTCATACTGGCCAAGTATTGCAATCCTGCTCCTATGCACAGCTGGTGTAGCCCGATGGCAACTTTGTCACCCTTACTGGCCTCTGGCCCTAAGCTGTGGATCACCAGATGTTCACTAGACTCGAACTTCAGAGCCCCCTTACCAAAAACACCTGGAATTCTTTAAATACTTAACCCTGAGCACTTGATATGAACTGTCTTGTTAACGCATTTACCCTTCACGCCAATCCTATGGGCTACACACTGTTATTTTCCCCGTTTTACAGCTGAAGAAGTCAAGGTGTAAAGAGGTCAGATAACTTGCTCTAGGCCATAAGCTCATAATTAAAAGAGATGGGATTTGAATGTAGGTTGTTTGTCTTGAGAGACTGCTCGCTAACCCACCCTGTGTACAGCCTCCTGTCACTAGAGAAGGACTTAAAATGTTCTTCGTTAGTGAAATCCAGTTTAGCCCTCTAAAGGTCAGGGTGAACCTGCCCTCAGGGAGGTTCACTGGGGAAGGAGGGGTGTGCGGAAGGGATAGAAAACTAAGCTAAGCGTGTTTGAACCCCGGCTCTCTATAAGCACCATTGGGGCACAGTTGATAGTGGAAAGTGAAAAGTGACTTTTGTCCCGCACGGTCAGTTGAAATCAAGTGGCTGACCTTGATAATAGTCATCCTCTTAGTTCTTGAGAAAGAGGAACTGAAAATAGTCATCAAAAGATGTCACTGATTCATGGTCCCTTCTTTACTGAGTGCCGATTATGTGTGACCATTCCTTTGGTGAGAAAACAATCTGTTGGGCTGATAGTCTCTTTATCATAGAAGCTGCCTCCATGATTTCTTTGTTGGTTCTGTCCTTATAAAATTAGTGCAAACGAAAGGCCGCGTGGAAGGGAAAACGTAGACTACAGACTTAACATTCTGCACAGCTGGATATCTGTCATTCACACCTACTGTTCAGCTTTTGCCACATCTGTGTTCTTTGTCAGACATACTCAGACTTCTGACACCCCAGTTCAAGTAAAAAGTCACAGAGTTGATGAGCTGAAGGGTCCGGATGAGGGACAAGGCAGGAGACCTGAGGTGATGTTGGTGATCCAGAGACCAGCCACTGAAGGGACCCCTCTATGCCTGACATTCCTTCATGGGTCAGAAGCCCCTAGGGAAGCACTCCTGTGGGCTGGATGAACCTTATTTGCTAAGTGGTTTTGAGCCATGGTATGCCTGGCACTCGAGCAAAGTCAGAAAGAAAACCCTCAGAGTTGCCTGAATCCTAAAATCTTCTACTGGTCCCTTAAAGGAACAGTTCCAGGGCTGCTGCTGATCACAGCATTTCTGGCCTCTTCTAGAGAATGCACAGTACTGAAGGGGAATTGGGAGGGCTAAGAATTCATAATCTGAGCAGGGGTGGACCAGTTGACTTCATGCTTTCTGGACCTGCCAGTGAGTGAAATCAAATGCCGCACCTCTCTAATGTAAATGAACGAGTAATGCTCTGAGCTCCATGGAGGACAGAGAGGGGATACTTCATGGGCTCCCCCAGCCCCAGCCCCTCCTCTGGCCACTGCCTCCCCCTCCCTCATGCTTAGGTCCTCGTTATTCCACCTTAAATTCTCACTTGGACTCCTATAATGGTTGCCGTATTGGTCTCCTGCCTGAACGCTCTTCTCCACCCTACACATAACTACCAGAGTGACCTCGTGAGGCAGCTGGTATAATGCAAAGAATTTGGACTTAGGAATCTGGCAAACTTCCTGGGTTCTTGTTCTGACTTTCTTGTCCCTAAAACAGAGGTAAGGAGATCTTTAATTCAAAATTTCTATAATTCTATGTCCCTTCCTTCAAAAACCTTTGGAAATCACCATTGCTTATAACATCGAGTACAAACACTTCATTCTCAGGTTAAAGATATTACACAGTGTCAATCACAACTCCTCTCCTCCCAGCCCAGGCGACCCTGCAGGGAATCGGGATTCTTTCCTGTGCCCTAAACATGCTCCATGCTTCTTTCTGTTTCTATGCTTTCGTTTATGATAATCCCTCCACCAAAGATGCTCTCTTACTCTCTGCCCCTGAAGATCAAAATCGTGTTCACCTTCCAGATCTCACCCCAAATACCACTTCCTTCATATGCCCATCCACGATTTCCCCCAACCAAGTTAGAATCACAGTAGCCTTTCTGTTAATGTGGTTTTGCGTGATGGTGATCCGAATGCTCATCTTGTGGCCCAGTGAGAGCCTAAGCTCCATGCAGACAGGGGGCTGTCTTATTCAACTGTGTACCACTTTCAGTACCTTTCGTAGACTCAAAGCTGTGGACCATTTGTTAAGATAATCAGATTTTTGAAACATGTGGAACACTTAAGTTCAAGAGAGGTGAAGGATGAGGGGGATTATTACTCTGTGGAATGACACAATTGTGAGGAGCCTAGTTTTTTGTTTTTGTTTTTTTAAGATTTATTTATTTATTTGAGAGAGAGAGCGAGCACAAGCGGGAGGGAGAGAGACTCGAAAGCAGACTCTGTGCTGAGCACGGAGCCCAATGCGGGGCTTGATCTCATGACCCTGAGATATCAACCTGAGCTGAAACCAAGAATTGGACATTTAACTGACTGCGCCACCCAGGCGCCCCATGAGGAGCCCAGTTTTAACTCAACTTGCTTTTGGGCTTTCTTGTCCATTAATGCAAATAGGACCAGTACCATTTAAAAAAAATTATACACAGAACATTACATGGACAGGGACCAGATAATATATCTGTTACACAAACTTATTTTGTTATGGCAAGTTCATTAATACCAGATTCAAAATAGACTTTTCATTGAAAGTTCTGCCAGGATGGGGAAGGAGCTTTGTTTCCCAGGAAATGAGTTTGAGGAAGGCTTGACTGCACAGTCCATTGGTCTGTAGTTCAATGACACGTCTCAGTAGGATTCCATGCCCTGCCTTCATCTTCCCACATCAATGATGATGGTCATAATAATGATACATTCCCAGTAGGCTCATGTCTTGTCTCATCCTGTTTTTGTCTTGTACTCAGCTGGGCAGTATACACATGAGTGTATTTCATGAATGTACCTAATGGTAATGAACTAGACAGGCATTTTTAAAAGATGGAGTCAAAGATTGTCAGAACTGGGGGAAAGCTAAGAGACTATATAAAAATCAAAGGTTCTTAAAATTTGGAATCACAGACCCCAGTGAGAATCTAATGAAAATCATGAAACCACTTCTTAGAAAAAGACACATATATGTTGAACTTTGTCTAGAACTTCTAGGGACCTCCTGATGCCCCTCCTACCCAAGTAAATCCTTGATCTAAACCTACCCCCCCTTTTTTTTCCTACCCCCATTTTTATGATGAAGAAGGAACCTAAGTTCAGAGGGACTTGGCTAAAGTTAAACAGCTAGCTTCGTAGAAGGGCCATGACTAGAACCCTTATTCCATAATCTGTCCTTTCACACATTCTTGAAATAGAAAAAGTCTCTTCTTCCTTTTCAGCCCATGTAGTTGAGCTCTAAGATCACAATTGCTCTTCAGATCCTTCAGTTAAATGAGCTAAATGCTGAATAATTGGCATTGGTTTTTATGTTGAGAAACTGTCTGAAAAATAGGGCAGATGTCGTAACATTTCAGCTTAGCCATCTTAAGTGGAAATCCTGGAAACTTCTACAGTGCCTTGTAGAATGTCTGGTACATTCAGGAAAAGGGGATTATGCCCAAAGTCCCAAAGGGGTGTGTGTGCAATGAGCAGAATGGTAAACCAATAGCTCTAGCTCCTTCATAATTTTGCTAGGTTATTCTGGGAAAGTCATACCACTCTGAGCCTCAATTTCTTTCATTTCTTTTTCTGTAAAATGAGATTATTAGACTGAGGTTATCTCTATGTTTCCTTACACCGCTAACATTTTCTGATTTTTTTTTTAATTCTGAGAATTTGCTGGTTGGTTTAGATGGGGTTGTGTTTAGGAATACATGGGTGTTGCCATGAGTATCTGATTTTTTCCAGGCACCATTCACTCATGGCAATTGGTTGCATGTGATTATAAATCTAGAAGGGCCAGCTACCTAATGTGAAGAGAGCAGTAGTGAAACTATATTGTATGTAGCACTGTTCACCAGGGGGCATCACTGAAGGTCAGGGTGGATGATCAGAGACCTATACCCCAGAAGTTTAGTAACTGAAATATTCACCTAAAGGACCTCATCCTAAGCAGAGTTAACTACACAACAGGCCCAAGCACGGACACCTGGGTAGACTTCTGTGTAGAGGGCCTAATGTGTGTGAAACTATTCGCAAAGGTTAAGCATTTCCCTCAGTTGTTAAAATTAAGGCATAATTCACATATAACAAAGTGTACCTATTAAGTGTGCCGTTTAATGGGTTCCTTGCATGGTTTTGAACTTGTGGTTGGGTTTTGAAATATGAATTGTGTATTATTAGGTTACTTGTCATACCTGAGAGGGGATTATATGGGTAAGATTATTATTATTATTATTTTAAGATTTTATTTATTTGAGAGAGAGAATGAGATAGAGAGAGAGAGAGCATGAGAAGGGGGAGGGTCAGAGGGAGAAGCAGGCCCCCCGCTGAGCAGGGAGCCCGATGTGGGACTCGATCCCGGGACTCCAGGATCATGACCTGAGCCGAAGGCAGTCGCTTAACCGACTGAGCCACCCAGGCGCCCCATATATGGGTAAGATTATTATGACAGTAGAATTCATGTCTAACATTTGTGCAAGGTTTAACAATTTGCAAAGCATATTAACATACTTTACCTCATCCTTAAATCACCCTTTGAGGGTAAATGTCAATTATTATGCCATTTTTCAGATAAATAAACTGAGGCTTAGAGAAATCAAGTAAGTTTCTCAAGGTTACCCTGTTAGTAAACGGTTGAGCCAGGACACCATTCCAGCACTTAAGATTCCAAAGACCATTTGCTTTTCATTTCCCCGGAGGGACACAGTTCTGAAATCAAGGCTTCTGTGTTACCAAGAAGCAGAGGCTTTGTTTGTAGGATGCCAAATGATAAATTCCACAGTGGAAAACTCAGTGAGAACATTTATCCCCCACCTACCCCTTCCCCTACCCCATTCAAATGGTTAATCTTGGTTGTTTGGGTTGATGACTATTGTTTATGGTTTAGAATTCCTGCATATATCTTACAGGGATTACTAGCTCTTCTGATTAATCAGAAGACTCTTGTAGTACTCGAGGTTACTGTGGAGACCTTGCCCTGCTGTGGGGTCAGATTCATGAGCTATTCTTATTAGCACATAGTCCTGAGACTGTGGGTGATGAAGGTGTATGATTGGGTATGACTTGCCCTATATGTTGCTTTTCTAGTTAAATTCCTGTTTTCAGCAGTTTTCACTTCTTTGCCGCCCACCTCCCCCCCTCCAAAAAGAATGCAGACTGTACCAAAAAAAAAAAAATTTTTTTTTTTAGTTATCTGAACTTCCTAGCTGTCTGGATTCTGGAAAAATAAAAGTTTATTTCCTTTGGCACCATATAGACCGAAGTGGGAAGGAATGCTGAAGTCAAACAACCTTTATTTTGTTAGTGACAGGGGGATCGCTGTGTGTCTAGCATCAGCCAGAGTCCGGTGGCGATAAGATTGAAGGCTGCTTCATTTCAGTAGAAAGCAGGAGAGAAAGCCATTTCCTTCCTGCCCACGGGGCAGAGAAGAGGGGCAACAACCATCTTCAGAATGGTTCCCCAGTCAGTGCGGAATATGGGAGGTTTTTCTGAAGTGAGGCAGCAAGGGGGATCTGGAGAGTTCAGGTCGGGAAGGCGACAGGGGAGGAGAAAGGACAGGAGCCGGAGGAACAGGAAGGTATAGAAACAGCAGAGAATGAGAAGCTAAGCTAAGCCACTGACGCCTTGGTGTTTACGGAGCAGCTTCTCTGAGCCCATGCTGCTTCGTGGGTGTTGGCAGCTGCTCGCTGGCCTCCCTTACACGTGTACACAACTTCTACCTCATCCATAGACTCTCACGAAACGGTTGTAGAAGGGAGGTGCATTGTCTGGTTCAGGCCCCATCCTAGGCTCCGAGATTCCCGTTAATGCGAAAGGCACAATTTCCACCATCTAAGAACTCAGCCCAGTGGGGGCGACATATGCCTGAACAGGGAATTACAGATAGATGAAAGTGCTAGCTAGCATCGAGGAAAGTACCAAGATTTCTAGGAGTCCCAAGGAGGAAGGAACTTAATTATGAGCTGTCTTGTGGAAATAGGGTATTTCTTCTCTGTAGGTCTTCAGGGACTGGGCCTGATGTTCCTCTGTCCCTCACAGCACTTGCACATCATGAGGCTGGTGCTTAATAAACAGCTGGTGGGTTGATGGATCACCCCCATCAGCATCAGAAAGGATATTTAAGCGGTGTGTGTCCTTGGCATTCAGCCAGGTGCTTCCTGGAGGGACTGAACCTCCCGTTGTCCTTGCCTCTTGAAAATTATGGGCTCATTCTTCATCACAGCCTGCCAGCTACATAGCTACCTCTACTTCTGCATCCCTCAGGGGATGTTAAAAAAAGAAAAAGAGAAATAAATATATCGATGAATTTGGATCTCTTAATTAAGAATGGTGGTCTGCTCACCCAGGGTTGTCACTGGTATTTGTCCACATGGAAAGCAAATGGGATCAAGCCAAGAAGGACTTTTCTGTTCCAAAAGAAATCCATTGTATCGAACAGAGACTCGGCCCCTGCCGTAGTCTTCCTTTTCTTGGTGGGAGGGCGGGGAAATCAAATCTCGGAGGGGGAAATTGCTTTGTGACTTCATTGTTTAAATTTAGGCTTGGGTTTGTCGGGATGGCTCAGACTTGGAGCAATGAGCCTCTAACCCAGCCTCTGTCACTTCTCATTACTTCCAGTGACAGTTCCTATTATTTCCAATCACTCTTCCAGGGAAGAGTGGGGGAGGCAGAGAAGGCTTCCGTGTGGACCAGCAATGCAGCAACTTCTGTAAGAGCCAGGCCCCGGGGTCCTCAGACCCCCCACTTCGGGATCGCATGACCTTCACCTTCCCGCCCCTACCTTTCCCCCCAGTCCCTACCTCTAATAACAACGTCATAGGTTTGTCGTGACAATTAAGTGAGGTAATGCATGTAAAGAACCTCGGCGCTCTGCTGGGTACAAAGTAAACAAATGGCTGTGGTCATGACCGTGAGTGTCCTTGCTGGGAGAGGGTCAGCCCATGGGGATGGGGGCAACGTGGGCATATTCTGCCTGAAGTCAGTGGATGCCAGGTCAGCGAGGCCGGCCTTTAGAGCTTCGGCCACGGCTGCTCTTCCACCCTGTAGATAAATCCCTAGATGTCCTTCGGGGAACGTCGCCCAGCTCCGGGACCCCGAGAGGTTGCACAGACTCTATCTGTGCCCCAAATGACTGCCTGCATCTACTCTGGGAGAGGAACATTTTGTGTCACTTGGCCCTGGGCAAGAGGTGCCCTTCCTTACCCCATTGGGCAGAGTATCTGTAGGCTGCGGGGCCGGTATCTCGGCGTGCCCCCTTTGCCCAGGCCCTGCCCTCCCTGCTGCACGCTCCCGAATGCCTGTGCCCTCTCGGGCTGCCCCGGCCGAGCCAACACGGCGTGCCTCATTTCTGCTCTCGGTGTCAAGTCATGTTTTATTGAGCATCTGCTATGTCCTCGGCATTGTGCTAGGGACTTCTGTACAAGTAATTTCTTATATCCTCTGATGGAGGATAGCACAATGGGGATAATTCGGTGAGGCCCGAATTATCCCCATTTTACAGGTCAGAAAGGTGAGACTTAAGAGGTTAGGTGTTCTGGGGCGCCTGGGTGGCTCAGTCGTTAAGCGTCTGCCTTCGGCTCAGGTCATGATCCCAGGGTCCTGGGATTGAGCCCCGCATCAGGCTCCCTGCTCAGCGGGAAGCCTGCTTCTCCCTCTCCCGCTCCCTCTGCTTGTGTTCCCTCTCTCTCTGTGTCTCTCTGTCAAATAAATAAAATCTTTAAAAAAAAAAAAAAAGAGGTTAGGTGTTCTAGCATACGTTCTGTCTGTCTCCTCCTTCTGCCCTGATCAGGGGAAGGCGGGAGTGAAGAGACCGGCGAGAGCCGTCCGTGTTGCGATGCACAGATGGAAGGTCGCTCGGGGACCACCAAGGTGCGCCCGATATTTGAGGATGTGGCCTTAGAAGGAGGTGTGAGTCCCTGCCTTCTCCCCTTTTCAGGCAGTCATTTGTCCCAACCAAAATTAGACTGCAGTGCACCCAACGCCCACAGGCAAGACGTGTTGAGTTATATTTCCTTTTTAAATTTGGGAGGACAGGAAAACCTCAAGGTGAGAAGGAAAATGTCTGTTTTTTCCACTGACCTGAACAGCAGAGACTGTGACATCCCTCTTCATTAAACAGGGCGAAGCCGAGTGTCCCAGATTTCTGCAGACCTAGAATTCCCGCTCAGAATGATCCCTGGGCCAGGCAGGTAGAGTCTGGGTTACCAGCCGAGGCCTGCTCTCCATCTGCTTCCCTCTGATGGAGTTCCATCCCCCGGGCTGCTCCAGCCAATAGCCAAGTGCAGCCGGCTCCCCCGCTTCCCCTCTCCGCCCCGCAAAGGAGGAGAGACGGAAACGGGGCCACCTCTCCACAGCCACCCTCTCTGCTCCACTGCCTCTCACTCCCCGTTCCCGGAGTCCTGCAGCTTGCCAGGCCCTGAGGAATCCAGCGACAGCCCCTCACATGCCCGCCACCTTAGCCTGACCTTCCCCTTGCTCTTTCTCTCTCTCTTTGGGCCCAATATGCCCTGCTCTCAGATCTGGCACTTAATGGCAGAGAGACACAGAGAGAGACATGCATACAGAGAGAGAGAGGCAGTTATAGAGAGATGAGACAGAGGGAGAGACAGAGACACAGAGGCAGAGACATGGAAAGACAGAGACAAAAAGAAGACAGGAACAGAAAGATGGACAGAGAGACAGATACACACACACACACACACACAGAGACAGAGAGAGAAAGAAGACAGATTGAGAAACACACACAGAGACAGAGCAAGACAGGGACAAACACCCAGAGAGAAAGATACAGAGGGAGAAGAAGACAACACAAGTGTGAACTCTGTAAAGCTCATCTTTGGTGTGCACCTCTTTTCCTTTCTGTCCCCCATCCCACGTCTCCAAATTCACACGCACACCCTCTGCAAAGAAGTCCTCCTGAAAGGTTCTGCTCTCCACGGACCCCAAGTGAATGGTGGCTGTGTCCCAGTCTGCCCTCAGACCTCGCACCTTGCTCGTCAGCACCTCCATGCTGTCGGCCACACATTTCCCTTTGCCTGGCTGCCTCTTCACCCCTTCCCTCTGATTGGCGCCCACCTCCCCTTCAAGACCACAGGCTCCACCATGGTCTCATCCGCGAAGGCCCCCCTGACGGTCCCGGGCAGAAAGTGCGGCTCACCCGTCTGCACTCCCGTGGCACCTCGTTGCTCCCATTGGAGGAGGTACGCCACATCGTACAGTAGTCTGGGTTCTCCATCAGTGCCGTGGGATGGCAAGCAGGGGACAGGATCATACTGTCTGCGATACCAAGCCCAGTGGCTGGCACTCAGTCGATACTTGGAAAATGGATGAATGAGCAAACAAACTTGGGAATGAAAAAGTTAATGAATGTAAAATGTAAGCTTATAAAAGTAAAGATGTGACCTCTTCCTAGAGTATCTTTAATGAGGATTCTTTATCATCAAAAAGACCCCAACGAGGAAAGGGTCATCTTAGGCATGGATCAGAAGATGGTGGATATATCTGCAGGTAGAGCGGCCTGTCCAGCCTGCCTCCCACCCCCTGGGGAGGGCGACCACACTTAGCTGCTCCCTGAAAGGACCTACACCCTCTCCTTGGAAGGGGATGGTCAGAGCTGTGCGGTGAGCAGGTCCATAGGTGGGAGGTGGCGAGACACCCCCAAAACCCTCTGCTCTACATCTGGTGGTGGGGAGCCTGTAGTCATTCAGGCCTTTTCCACTTGGGTGATTTATTTTCCATGTACTGTAATAATTTGGGGAATATGTGGCTTTTCCTTCCAGCATAATCTGAACTTTTAGCTTCATTAGCAGAGAAGGCCAACCCAGCCATGCTGGCCGACTCATTCCCTGGCCCTTTTTAGGCCCTCTGGGGGTGAACGGCTCTTTCCTGGGTACATAGAGTTAAAAGTCTTCTTCTTTCCTTTCTCCTCTGTCTTGGCGGATTTACCCTGCACATCACTGAGTCAGGGCGCGCAGGAGAGACCCAAGTCAGTTAATAACGACAGAAAGCACTGGTGGGATTTAGAGATTTTCAATAAAATTATTTTATTTTATTTTATTTTATTTTCCCTCTTCGTTATTTTTATTTTATTTTATTTCCAGGCTTAGCGCTTATGCATATATTAGCTCTCCATGACAGCATGGTGAGGCAGATATTGTCAGCCTCTATTTTATAGAAAAGGATCGGGGGGGGGGGCGCCTGGGTGGCTCAGTTTATTAAGTGTCTGCCTTTGGCTCAGGTCATGATCTCAGGGTCCTGGGACCGAGTCCCGAGTCGGGCTCCTTGCTCAGCGGGGAGTCTGCTTCTCCCTCTGCCTGCCGCTCCCCCTGCTTGTGCTTTCTCTCTCTCTGTGATAAATAAATAAAAATCTTAAAAAAAAAAGGATCAGAGGTTAAGAAAATTTCCCTAGTTAGTAGCAGAGCCAGAACAAGAAGCCAGTTCTCCTGGCCCCCAAATCACTGCTCGTCCCACTCCTCCGCAGGACCAAGAGCTCCCTTACGAGTGGCAGCAGCATCCCACAGCACTCAGCAGGACTCTTCACTGTCCCCACCCCGTCCTCTGTGGTCCCATGGCCGCCGCAGCTCACCTAACATGCGTGCACTCGATGAAAAGTTGTTGCCAGATACAGCTACTCTCTACTCTGGGAAGGCTTGAGACTTAAAGATGCACGGTGGCTAACCATCCTGATTTGCCCAGGACTGCGGGGTTTCTCAGGCACAGAACATAGGACTTCCAGTGCTAAAACCATGCCGGTCCCAAGAAGACCATTCTACTGGTCAACCAAGTTGCTACTCGGAGGGGTTTCTCAGCCACAGAACATAGGACTTCCAGTGCTAAAACCATGCCGGTCCCAAGAAGACCATTCTACTGGTCAACCATCTTGCTACTCAGAGTGTGGTCCTCAGACAAGCAGCAGTGTTCTCACCGGGAGCTGGTTGAGACAGGCAGGATCTCAGGCCCCTGCGGTTCTCAACCAGACCCTGTAGGACCTATACAAGATCCCCACAGAACATAAGAAACATCTAAGAAGCTATAGAGCAGGACCTAAGGCGCCTTTGACAGGAGCTGGGGAAGTGGAAGATTCGCACCTGAATTATCTGCCCTGGGAAAAGCTTGGCCATAACCTCAGGGATGTGCATTGACACACAAGACGTAGGCTTATAGGCTGAGGAAGAAAGGAGTCCGGGGTCCCATGTGTGACCCAGTTGGGGTGAAAGGCTGGAGAGTGTCTTGAAGCTGTATGGGCATGACGGGATTCATGGCTAAGCTCTTCTGTTTGTGAAATGGTGATGTTCTTACAAAGGCTCTGAAGTTTCCGGGATTCGCCCTCCCTTGGACTGGGGAGAGGCTAGCGCCGTCAGGAGCAGGCAGCGCATTAACCAGAGTGCACGCGTGGGCAGCAGGCTATGCTTGTGGGGTGGGGGACTCAGACCCACGAAATAAAGGCACAGGGGCACGGCATATACGAGAGCCACGTGTGGCAAACGGCGGGCTCTCGGGACTGAGTTATTGGAGGAATAAGGAGACTGCAAAAGCGGTATTCACAACCTGTGTGTTTGTTTTCCTGTTGGGTGCCTGGCTCCTCGTCACCAGAGCTGAACCCAGCCTTGCAAACAAGAAGCGATTGAGTCTGTACTCCAGGGGAGGAGGCGGTTTGCCAGATCCTCCTAGGTCTCAACAGCTTCTCTAGACCTTGGCTTTTCTCAAAGTAAACCTGAGTCAAAGCCATGGTTCAAGTCCTTCGCGTGGTGGTGGTGGTGTGTTATTTTCTGCAATCCTTGTGCTCTCGAACTGGACTGTCAGATGTTCAAATCACAGGCACCGGGCAAGGGAGGAAAAGACATTTGTCTTTCTGGGCTGGCAGAGCGGCCTCAGACTAAAAAGAAGCATAACCCACATTTGTCAACTTTCTTTCTATTCCAAGTCACACGCCCAGTGGAGACTCTGAAATAAGCGCAGCCCCGGGGACGGAGTGACAGGCAGGCCTGGGGAGATGAATGTGTGCAGCCGTTCAGTTAGAGCTGTTTCAGACAAAGCTGATTTCTGCTGTGATGTGAATCCCACCCTGACACCAAGAAAGCAAACCGTCACTTGTCTTATAATAGGGAGAGATGTCTCTGACCTGGGTTGGTTGGTTGTGTAACAATTTCTTCTGTGTGTGTTGTTTTCCCTGGGATCTCGAAGGGTTCGGTTGTGGGTGGATTTTAAAGAAGATACAGATTTCCAGTATGGAGCAACCCTTGTGTGCTTGGTTCCGTGGGTGGAGGTGGACCAGTACATGACCCAAGACCCTGCTCATCAAGGTCTGATGGGGGAGGACCAGACTGACAAGAGGAGAAAGGAATGGTGAAAGATGTTAGGCAGAATGTAATGAAATGCCAAACTGTTAATGTTTGGTACAGACCGGAAGTGAAGAGGAGTTTTGGAAAAGGAGAGTCAATAAGGGGTGAGGTCTTACTTCAGCCAACAGTGGAACAAGAATGTGTACAATGTGGGGTGAATACATAGTGACTTGAAGGCATTGCCTCTGGGAGCCTCGGGGAGGGGATCTTGGGGAGGAGGCAGGAGGCCGGACAGGCAGAGCCTGGAGCAGAGGAGCGGGGGAAAGGACATGTGATGGGGGGCAGAGACCCACATAAAATAGTTGTTCTGTCTGACTCTGGAAATAACACACATTCTTAGTTTACAGGCCAATTTGGGGGCCTGCCTCAGGTGGTTGAGAAGTGACCTTGAGCAGCCCACTCTCTGGGCCTTGGTTTTCACCCTGCAAAGTGGGGAGAGATTTCTGGGTCCTTCCAGCTCTGCAGATGGAGGGGTCTGCGGCATTCCTTTGTGGGAAGCTGCAGCCCCAAGCGATTCCTGTTGTTCTTTTTTTTTTTTTTTTTTAAAGATTTATTTATTTATTTATTTGAGAGAGAGAGAATGAGAGAGAGCAAGCACATGAGAGGGAGGAGGGTCAGAGGGAGAAGCAGACTCCCTGCCGAGCAGGAAGCCCGATGCGGGACTTGATCCAGGGACTCCAGGATCATGACCTGAGCCGAAGGCAGTCGCTTAACCAACTGAGCCACCCAGGCGCCCGATTCCTGTTGTTCTTACCTGCGCCCCTCAGCCCCCAGGCTCCCCACTGCTTCTCTGGCTGGGCCCTCACTGCTTTCCCTTGCACTGGAATAGACCCCACACAGTCTGACCCTGCCCAGGTCTCTGTCCCCAAGATGCCAAACTCACTGCAGGCTCCAGGTCTTTACATTTGTTCTTCCCTCCTCCAGGGATGCTCTTTCCCCTGATTTTTGCAAGGCTGGCTCCTTGCCTTCTAGGTTTCAGGGCAAATACCGCCCCAAGTGAGGCCTTTCCTGAGCCCCCCCCCACCCTCCCTGGTCTAACCAGAGCTCTGCCTGCTCACTGTCACATTACCCGGTTATATTTGCTCTGTAACATTTATCACAGTCTGAAATATTCTTTTTACCTCCGTTCATGCACTTACCTCTTGTTCTTTTCTACAAGAGTCTGGGCTTTGCCTGTGTCATCGACTTCTGTTTCCTCCGTGCTAAGAACAGAGCTAGATGCTCAGTACAGGTGTGATGAACAAACACGTGTGCTCTTTCCTGTATGGCATGCTTAGCAACAGAGAAAGTTTATAGATGCTGAAAGTCATCGTGAGCTCCTATTATGTGCAGAGATCATCGCATGTTATTGTATTTAATCCCGTTAGCCACTCTACCGAGTAGGAACTATCAGGATTCCATTTCACAGAGGAGAACACGGAACCCTACAGAGGTTAAGCTCTTGCTGAAGGTTGTGGAGCTAGCGAGCCATGAAGTTAGGGTTTGGCCCCGGGTAGTTTGACTATAAAGCTGGTGCCATAAATTGAGTACTATTCAAGTCTTCTAAGCCAGTGTTTCTCAGACTTTCAGGTGCTTATTACTCACTTGGGGATCTTGTTAAAATGCAACTCTGCTTTAGTAGATCTGGTGGTGGGGGGCGGGGAGTGGTGGGCTCAGATTCTGTTTCCCAGTTCCCAGCCAGCTCTGCTGGTCTGTGGAAAATACTGTTCACGAAGGAAGGGAGAGATGGAGGGAGAGAAACTGAGGCTTACAGAGGTTAGGCAGCTTTCCTTAGATCATATGGATAGTTAATAGCAGAGCTGGGACTCCAGCCCTGTATCCCCACTGCTAGCCCCAGGCTCGTCCAGCAGCTCACCAACCCCAGGGATCTGGAAGCCTGTGCACATCTTCAAAGACTGGTTTGCAGGACTACATCCTCCTGAATTAGAGATTGCGAAGAGCGCGCATGCTGCTATCCGCTGCCCCAGCTGATCACAGCCAGCTTGGTTGCTGCCGGCCTTCCCATGATAGGCCATGACAGTTCTTGCTTTGAGAGACAAGAGTGGTTCCCCCAGAATCTCCAAACCTCCCCCTAACACACGCAGCCTCGAGGTGTGATCTCCAGCACACCCACTACCGCTCACTCTGCCTCACGGGAAAAAAATGTGCCCGTTGCTTGGATTTAGCATGTTTCCTCAGGCTGCTATAGGGTTTGCCATGGTAGCCGCTTTTAGAAGGGACGTCAGCTGATTACTGCAGCCTCCACCCACCCCCACCCTTCCCTGTTCCTTTCCTCCTGACGCACAAGATTAAATGAAAACCTGTTGAAAACTTTTATATCTGTCTGTTCCAGCTTCCACCTAGCAGAAATCCCTTTCTGGAAGATGAGCATCTGTCCTTCATTGGAGAGAACAACAGGAAGCTCAGTACTTACAAATGCTTCCACTCTGAGCTAGCGCTTAGCACTGGGAAGGACTTCTCCTCTGTGATGGAGGCAGCCTTCCCGGAAACTGCCCCCAACTGAGGCTACAAAGATTAATAACGGTCACAATGGCCTTGCAAGTAAAGGGCCCTCCACTTTATAAAGTGATATTTTAAAAGGCATTGTGCTAGACATTTTCACATCCGTGTCACCTCACGCACTGCACTTCTCACAACCACACCCCGAAGTACGTAGTCTCAATCCCTACTTGACAGATACAGAAAGTGCAGGGACGCCTGGGTGGCTCAGTCGGTTAAGTGTCTGCCTTCGGCTCGGGTCATCATCCCAGGGTCCTGGGATTGAGTCCTGCATCAGGTTCCTTGCTCAGCGGGGAGCCTGCTTCTCTCTCTACCTGCCACTCCCCTTGCTTGTGCTTGCTCTCTTTCTGTCAAATAAGTAAATAAAATCTTAAAAAAAAAATCAAAAAAAAGCCCCAAAACCAAATACAGAAACTGCAGCTCAGAGGAAGGGGTTTAAGTGACTGGTCCCAAGACACACAGCCAATAAGCTGCAGAGACAATGTCCTTTCTACTGTATTATAGCCACACATCTTTCTCCTACCCCAAGGCCCTGTGAATAGCGGAAGGAGGTCTTTTCATGTATGTCTCCCCTCCTGCTCTGCTCTTTCTGAAACAAACCCTCCAGTTTCCTTGAACTGTTCCCCCTAGCTATTATAATAGTAGGGCTAACCATAATTAACCGAAGTCATGACATGTGTCAGGCACCCAATATGTAGACTGAATTAATCTCCATAAGAGCCCAAAGATCTCTCTATTTTATAGATGTACGAGATGCCGAAACCCGGAAAAGTAATTTGTTCAATGTCACTCAGTAAGTGACAGCAAGCTAGGATTTGAGCCTGGGTCTCCTAGGCTGTGAAAATGATGGAGAAGGCTGGGGTGAAGGGATGGAATGAGGACAGTGGGAATCCGAGTGGGAAATGATGCAAATTTGGCTGTTCTCCCATCCTAACTATCTGTATTGTGTTGGCACGCTTGGCCTCCCCTACAGACTAACTTAGCACTAAACAGGGCCCTTCAGGGAAGCCTGATTTGGCAGGAGAGTGGGGTCTGGAGGTATTGAGGGCATTGGTCTAGGGAGGTTTTGTTTTGTTTTGAAGATTTTATTTATTTGAGAGAGAGCAAGGGGAGGGACAGAGGGAGAGGGAGAGAGAGAATCTCAAGCAGACTCCACGCTGAGCACAGAGCCTGCCTTGGGGTTGATCCCACGACCCTGAGATCATGATCTGAGCTGAAATCAAGAGTCAGACACTCAACCGACTGAGCCAGGCGCCCCTCTGGGGAGGTTATTTGACATCAATCCTAAGTACTTAAAAAACCCCAGCCTCAATTATTGAGATACACCAAACATACAATAAACAGCTCATATTTAAAGTCTACAGTTTATTATGTTTTGGTATATGTATATGCCCATGAAACCATCACCATAATCAAGATATTTTAAATATATGTTGTAAATCCAAAAGGCTGGCAGCCCTGGTAATGAATTTTTGAGGTTCTGATCTTCAGGGGGGTGGGCAGTAGATGAAAGCCATTTGAGCGATCCTAGAGCAAGCCTCTGTCTTTGCATTCAGAGCCCTTCCCTGGAAATCGCTCCTTTGGGGTGTTTTGCTCCCTTTGATGCAGTGTGTATTGGGGGTGGGCATTCAGGAGGCAAGGACAAGATGAAAACCCATCTTCAATCCCTAGGAAGCCTTGGGGAAGGTGTTGACCCAGATGGTCCAGATGGGGTAGGACCCTTCAGCCTCTTAGACCTCCTGATTTATTTTGATCCAGAGCCCACATTTCCAGCCCTGTTTGGCTTCTCTAGATTCCCATGTACCTTCCATTTGGGTTCAAGCAAAAATTAGCCATCAAGTTCTTGGGGCTGAAAATAGAACCCAGTGGGACTGGTCTTCCAGCTCAGGCCTCAAATTTCAGCGTTCTCAATTCAGCAAGAATGAGATGTCCCACCAGAACCTCCAAGAGGAGACCCAGAAGACAGGAGCCATGGGGTCAGTGTCCACCTCCCATCTTCCCCACCCTGTCCTTGCCTCCTGAACCCCCATCCCCAGTACACACTGCATCAAAAGAGCAAAGCCCCCCAAAGTAGTGAGGATTTCCAGGGAAGGGTTCTGAACGCAAACACTGAGGATGGCTGAAATGGCTTGAATACTATCTTTACCCTAAGATTGTCCTCATTCCCCCCCAGTTGGAGTAATCTCTGTCTGCTCTAGACTGCCATGAACTTTCCATTTTGTCAGCAAGCACCTTCTACCCTTTGAAATATAATTGTTCACACACGTCTTCTTTCACTGTAAGCTCTCTGAAAGCACGATCCTGGTTTGCTCCTTCTTTGTATCCCCTGCTGTATCTCACCCATGGTACGCAACCATACTTGCTGAACAAATGAATGAATGACCCACCTGTCCTAAACTTCCAGGAACAGCTATGTTGCTCTGTAATGGGAGGACTCAGAGCTGAACGTACGTTACACCAGATGTCACATGTGAAGTATTACACCCACAATGGTTGATTCTCACTCGTGTGATTTAAATAGAGCCAAGGAGATACATGCACTGTCTTCTTTACATACTCTGTTAATTCTAAGTGAAGGCGAGGCTTGAGAAAGCTGGCTAGGCTCATAGAGGGAAATCAATTGCTGTGACTGGGGAGGCTATCTCTCAAGCGAGACAAAGCTCCCGCCTCCAGTGGTTCCAGCAGGTGCAAATGAGTCAGAAGAACAGGTAGTAGAAGGGGAGAGAATAGTTTGGAGGAATGGGATGTAGGTCTCAGCAACTGGGGTCCCATTTGCTCAATCTCGACCTTAGAAAAAACTCTACAGGGCTGGGGTGCTCATGGGCCATCAGTCTAATTCCTTGTCCAGAGATCTCCATTCCTTATAGACAGATGTGGAAAGGTGGTTAAATTTCCTTCAGGTCACTTGAAAAGGAATTCATTGACAGATTAGACAAAATTTGATTTGAAAGCATAGGCATGCCGGGTTCCTGGGTGGCTCATCGTTAAGCATCTGCCTTTGGCTCAAGTCATGATCCCAGGGTGCTGGGATCGAGCCCCGCATCAGGCTCCCTGCTTAGCGGGGAGCCTGCTTCTCCCTCTCCTGCTCTCCCTGCTTGTGCTCTCTCTGTCAAATAAATAAATAAAATCTTAAAAAAGAAAAGAAAGCATAAGCATGACTAAGTCAGTGTATCTCAGACTTTTAGATTTCAGGGACCAAAATAAATTTGGACAAGACATTGGGGCCCACTTTTCAAATATGGCTAACTACAGATATGAAACAAAAATATGAACTACCATCATGCTGTTAAAATTGTTCCTAAAAAGAAATGGTATTTCAGCAACAACAAGAATAACAAAAAGACAAAATGACAACCATACAAGAACAACTCTTTCTACAACAACTAACAACAACTATGTCCTGAGTGCTAACTATATGCTGGGTGCCATTCTAACTATTTTATTATTACTTCATTTTATACCATACATGTTGCATCATTTATATTTTTTCTTCCCTATGAAGCTCTGAAAATTTCATATGGACCCTTGGTGCTCATTTATACCCTAGATTTAGAAAAATCACCAGATGAAGGACGCCTGGCTGGCTCACTCAGAGGAGCGTGCGACTCTTGATCTTGGGGTCGCAGGTACAAGCCCCACATTGGGTATAGAGATTACTTAAATAAATAAATTTTAAAAAGGGGGGGGGAAGAAAAAAGAAAACCACCAGATGAGAAAACTTCTTGAGGCAACTCAACAGCGAAAGGAGTCAAAACTTCTGTGAACTTTGAAGTTTGCTCCTGATGCAGAGGCCAGGACTTGATCCTTCAGAGTAGCTCTTGATGCAGGATCCAGACGAGAAACATCTTCCTCTGAAGTTTCTTTGATATGTGGGACCTGAGTTTTGGTTCCAGTTGCAGCTGAGACTCACAAGCTTGCAGCCTTTATTGACAAATGCAATGGCCCAAGTAAATCACAATCCAGCCAAAGCTAAAGTGCTTCCAACTACATTTGTGGGTCAGGAAAGATGGAGGAAATGCTACCACTTTTGCAAGTTAGAGCCTCCACCCCCCCCACCACCCCTTTTCCTGCCTGAACTTTCAAAAGCTTAATATCCCACTATCATGTTTCACAATGAACACAAACCAGATGGCTTAGGCCAGGGGAAGGAATGCTGGATTGAGTAACAGGGTATGAATTAAATAACCCTAAACAACCATTAAAAAAATAACCCCAAAAAACCAACCCTAAGTGTTTTCCTAATTTCTAGATTAAAGGAAATCCATGGGGCCTGAAACAGAAAGAGAATATAAACCACGTTAGGATGCTGCCTCTAGACAGAAGGGCCTTCTTCAGAAAATGAACGGGCCAGCGAGGTCATCCACTGCAAAATCTCCCCAGAGACCAAACACATCTCCAAAAGAAGGAAGCAAGTGGGAGACTCTGTTATTTATTTTTCCAAAGCTTAATATAAAATCAGTTGAAGGAGACCCAGTGTCAGGCCTAGATGAGAAATAGTACATTTCAGGAGGTAGCGCTTTAGTATCCAGGTGGGAGAGGTGCCAGATTCAGGATAGAATGTGCTTAAAGTCCAGATGATCTTTGCTTGTGTTGCTCCTTCCTCTGAACCATCTCGTTTCCCTGAATAGGAAAGAAGGCCATAGTTGGCACCTCCTATTCCATGTGGGAAAAATTTTCAAACTCCTTCCTACTCCCAGAGAGCTGCATTTGGAGGGCAATATGAGGAAGCGTATTGTAGTGAGAAAAGCAATGAAGTAGGTGTAAGAAGAGCTTACTCTGAAGGTAAGTCCTGGCCTCTATGTCAGGTAGAGAGCTTAAGGTTTGCAGAAGTTTAGACTCATAGAGCTGGAATTTAAAAAATTGATGGGTGGGCGCCTGGGTGGCTCAGTTGGTTAAGCGACCACCTTCGGCTCAGGTCATGATCCTGGAGTCCCGGGATCGAGTCCCGCATCGGGCTCCCTGCTCAGCAGGGAGCCTGCTTCTCCCTCTGACCCTCCCCCCCCTCATGTGCTCTCTCTCTCTCAAATAAATAAAATCTTAAAAAAAAAAAATTTGATGGGTAGGTGGGGAGCCTTTGGAGAGCTCCATTTTGCTGTTGCTTATGTCACTTACCGCAAGCAAGCACGACCCCTGCAAAATGAGGACACAACTCCCATTTCACAAAGGAGGAAGGCAGGGCTCTTAGAGTCGGAGAAACTTGGCCAAAGTCACAGCCCTGTATATATCTTGTTGCAAAGCCTGTGCTCTTTTCCCTTCCTAACCACACCAACTCTCCAGATGAGATCATATACGTTAAAATGTTTGTAACGAGCCAGGCCCTGTGCAATCATTCCCTTGTGGTTATTAGGCACAGACTTCCATCTGGCGTGCACAGAGACTTGTCAGCTCACATCTGCATGTGTCCATGAATATATTCATATAAGACTGCTTTACAAACATAAGCAAGTTTGCGGTCTGACTAGCATAAGAATGCTTCAGCAATAACAGGACGGAACCAGGGAGTCTCCCAGAAATCCAGGCTATGCCGTGGCTTCAGCCATAGGAAAAGCAGGCCTGGATCATGAACAGTTAGTTGCTTATGCTCTGACTCATGCCGGCACTGATCTTCCGAGCATTGGTGACATGGGGCTCACTTTGGAATAATCCTGGACCTGCCGTCCTATCCCAGAAATGAGTTCTTTCTAAGAGGTTAAGGCAAACCGTATCTGCTCTCACTGATCATTACTCTGGGAAATCTGGGAAAAGAGAGTGTTGGCTTTGAGGAAATGCTAAAGAGGAGAGAGAGGCTCCTGGTCTGTGCCCAAGGGTGCAAGGGGTAATGTGTCCTGCCCCCTGGAAAGGTGTCATCAAACGGTGAAGAGGAAGACTGTGGCCCCTTCAGATGGTCCCTCCGAGAAGGCTCCTCCGTCATTAGTGGGGATACAATCAGCACAAACCATTTTAAAGAACAGTTTAGAGGGGCGCCTGGGTGGCTCAGTTGGTTAAGCATCAGATTCTTGATCTCGGCTCAGGTCATGGTCTCAGGATCGTGAGTGAGGTCGCCCCCATGTCAGGCTCTGCCCTGAGCCTGGAGTCTGCTTGAGATTCCCTCCCTCTCCCTCTGTCACCCCCTCCCTGCTCGCACTCCCTCTCTCCCTCTCTCTCTGTCTAAAAAAAAGAACAGTTTAGAAGTCTGCTTCAGGAATTAAAAACACTCACAGCCTTGGCCCAATAATGCCATCATTGGGAACCTATGCTAAAGATAATCAGATAGAGGGCACCTGGGTGGCTCAGTTGGTTAAGCGACTGCCTTCGGCTCAGGTCATGATCCTGGAGTCCCGGGATCGAGTCCCGCATCGGGCTCCCTGCTCGGCAAGGAGTCTGCTTCTCCCTCTGACCCTCCCCCCGCTCATGCTCTCTCTCTCTCAGTCTCTCTCTCTCAAATAAATAAAATCTTAAAAAAAAAAAAGATAATCAGATAGAATGTATGTTTATGACAAAAATGTTTACTGCAGGGTCGCCTGGGTGGCTCAGTCGGTGAAGCGTCTGCCTTTGGCTCAGGTCATGATCCCACGTCAGGCTCCCAGCTCGGCGGGGAGCCTGCTTCTCCCTCTCCCTCTGCTGCTCCCCCTGCTTGTGTGCTCTCTCTCTCTGTCAAATAAATAAATAAAATCTTTTAAAAATTTTTCTTAAAGAAATTTAAAAAAATGTTTACTGCAGTAAAAACACAGGCACACACTAAATGTCCCCAAATAGCATAATGGCTAAGTGAATTATGCATCATTAATCTATACAGTTGAATATAATGCTGTTAGCAAAACATAACAAAGATTTTCATGACTTGGATAATGCTTTTGCTATTGTGTTGAGTAATGAAAGTGATGAAAGCGCTACAGAACTATACATATAGAACAATCACTGCTTTGTGTGTATGTAAATGCACAGAAAAAGGACTGGAAGGAAATTTTACTGGTGATAGTTCTTTTCTTCCATTATTTTTGTCCTTATTTGCCAGGTTTGTCATAATAAGTAGGTGTAAGTTTTATTTATTTATTATTTTTCTTAAACAAGATTGGCCATATTATTTTTTTTTAAGATTTTATTTATTTATTTGATAGAGAAAGAGAGAGAGCACAAGCAGGGGGAGTGGGAGAGGAAGAAGCAGGCTTCCCGCCTAGCAGGGAGCCCTATGCAGGACTCGATCCCAGGACCCTGGGATCATGGCCTGAGCCGAAGGCAGACGCTTCACCGACTGAGCCACCCAGGCGCCCCAGTAGGTGTAAGTTTTATTTTCTAAACATTACTTTAAAAATGGCTTAAATAAGCGTCACTCCTCCTTAACTGGCTTTGTCTCTTGCCTGAATAAGCCCAGCAGACTCCCAGCCGCCCTTCCTCCTCTCGTCCCACTCCCTTCCCAGCCCAGCCTGTACGGTCTCCAGGGTTCCCCTCTGGGACGTGAAGCTGACCAAGGTTAATGCCCTTGGCTTAACACGGGCTTCGGCGGCCTGTTGCCTCTAGACTGGAAGACAGGGTTCAAACTCCTTCGTGTGGTTTGCTGTTTCCCAGGAGGCAGACCCTTTCAGATCTTCTGGTCTACATGCCCAGTCTTCCCTCTGCTTAGAACACCCTTTGGCCTCCTTTTTCACCCGGGGAATGTCTTACTTGGCTTTGATGGCCAGGCTCAGAGGTGAGCTTGTTGCTGTTGGCTCTGCTCCCGAAGACTTGGTCCATAGCACCATTTTAGCAAATATCACTTGTTGTAATAAATGTGTCTTCTGTCTCTTGCTCCCTCCCCCTGCCTCTCTCCCCACGTAAGACCATATGATTGTGAGAATGGAGTTTGTCTTGGTATGCGTGCTGCCTGGCACAGAGTAGGTGCCCAGGGATGAAGAGATAAAGGAACTGGTAGGTGAGCTGCGACAGAGGAGGCAGTGGGGGTTCTCATGCCAAGGAGGTAGTCTGTAAGATGGCTGCGGACCGACCTTCCTTCCTACAAGCAGCAAGGAAAAGCAGGCTTCCTTGCAGTAGAACAGATTTCAGTTAGCCAAAAGGAGGAACTTGCACAAGTTATTACTGGAATAGGTGAGTGACTGGGGGCAGGGGGGTTGGAGGAAGGTGATGCCTTCCGAATAGGGTAAAAACCTCCCTGTCTGAGAGGAGTTGGGCACCGCCCTTCTTGGAGCCTGGAAGGTAGACTAGGTGACCACAGCCACACCTGGGTTTCAGGGCATTGTCCAAGGAAACAGGGTCGGAAGCTCTGCTTTCTCCCAGAGCCCACTGTGATTCTGCTATAGGCCTGGGCAAGTTTCCATGTCAGCTGGACTTCCAAACCCAGATCTGCAATTTGAACCTAAGGCCCTGCAGACAAAGAAGACTGTGTTAAGAGTAGGGCCAACTGCTCCCCACGCCCAGCAGGGCTCTTGGCTCCACAGCACTCATTAGCATCTGAAGTTCACATAAATATATATGAGGCCTGCGGGTTCCCCTGGGATTCCCAGAGGCCCCTCACAGCCAAAGCGGAATCTCTCCCTCTTTGCACCTCCTCCTGGACCTTCCGAGCCCAGCTGCCTCTGGGGAGCCCAGTGTGTGAGGCTATTCCCCAGCAGGGGCCCGACAGCTCATTTTCAGGGTGCAAAAATAGACACTTGGTCCTTTGGGGGACCAGCTCTGTTCTGCCCCTCCCCTCCTTATGTAGGGCCAAGGTCTCTGAAGACCAGGGATTTCCCCACAGCCCTCTCACATGCCCTGATCCTGGTTAGATGCTGCAAAACTCAGGACTGAGGGAGGTGAGGAGACTCAGGGCTTTTTGTTCCTAAAGGCCTCCTTATCTAATGGGATACACAAAATAGAGAAGAAAAAAAAGTAGAAACCTGAGATAGCACCAACCTCAGAGAAATATAAGTGAGAACATAAGTAGTAGCATATGAACCCTGTAAATTCCACAGAGGGGGCGGGCCCAGAAGGCAGTGCTGCCGGATCCAATCTCAGAGGGCTTCTTGGAGGAGGTGAATTTTGACCGGGAAAGGGTGGAGTTAGGAAGGGTGCTGACTATTGGGCAGAGACAGCTGGCTGGCTGCCCTGTCCCTCTCCCAGAGGCACTGCAGCACAATGGAAACGTTAGGGAGGAAAACAGCCCCAGGGGTCCTCAGACTCCCAACAACAGCCCTGTCCTATGTAACTAGCCAGCTACCACAGTTGTTTCCAAGACTGGAGGGAAAGGACTTTCAGAGAAAAGCCACAAAATGAAGCCAGTTGAATCCCAATGTGCATGGGGAGAACCTGGTGTGGGTGGCTGTCCTTTGGTGTTTCCGGCTGAAGCTGGAATACCCTGGCCTCAGCTTTGGGGTGCGATGCCATAGCACATGGGGAAGCCCATGTATCGCTTAGTGGACGTGAGGAGGGCAGAGGCTGAAGTGGAAAGAGGAACTAATGGCGGTAGATTTCCAAGTGCTGATAGCATGTTCAGCTCAGGTTCTTTGGGAGAAGTTTCTCCAGTCCCAATTCCTTTGCCCACCTTGGCAGGCTGGTGTCCTTAGTTGAAGAACAGGCATTCTGCTCTCTGAAGCATCCTTCACCCCACGTAGTCCGTCTTACCTGGGGCCTGGTAAGAGAGCCCAAGCTCTTCAAGCCCAAGTTCCTTCTGAAGGAATGTCATCATCCTCCCCGATCTGCAACAGCTTTCTGTTAGACGTGGAAGGAGGCAAATTTCTCAGCCAGGGAGGTGCTCCCCCTCTCCCTGAGATTGGCAATTCCAAGTCACAGCAGATTATATTGGAAGGATCCTTAGAGATCATTGATGTCAACTCATACTACAAGCCCAGAAGGAGAAGGGGGTGGGGACTTATTCAGAGTTGGGACTGTAATCCTTGGTAAGAGCAATGCAGAATAATCTCTCCAACGAAACCATCCTGGCTGCACATACTCTTTCTGACTCCATAGCCATGAAACCTTGAGTAAGTCTTTGAACTCCTCTGAGCGCCTGTTTCCTCAGCTGCCAAAAGCCAAAAGAGAAAGAAAGAAAAGCAGACAGATACCTCTTCGTAGGATGTTCTCTAAGATCTAGAAGACTATTGATAATGATAGCTATCGCTTATTGAGTACTGACTATGTGCCAAGGGCCATGCGAGACGCTATGTCCACATTAGGTGGCATGCAGTCATGTTTGCTGTAATTATTACTACATGCAGACCCCAAGAGTTAACACTGCTCATGGACATGTCTCAC
Source organism: Mirounga leonina (assembly GCF_011800145.1). Lineage (NCBI taxonomy): Eukaryota > Metazoa > Chordata > Mammalia > Carnivora > Phocidae > Mirounga > Mirounga leonina. The sequence goes on along the minus strand of NW_023270387.1, from coordinate 18,508,858 downwards.
TTTTGGCAGCAGACTTCTGAGATGATAAAACTCCTATGGCCCCCGGTTTCTAGAAATCAGGAAGACCTATACTCGGGAAAGCAACCCACGTTCAGGCTGAGCAGTGACTTGCTGACCTGCGCTCCCGCACCGAGGAAAGGTCACCAGCCTTCTCGTCCAAATGCAGCCTGCTCTCCCATGTTTAAACAAGGCCAAGGAGGCAGGCAGGCAGCCCGGGGTTGGGGAGGAAGAAACAAGGGCTGTTTGGGATTCCATGTAGACTCTGGGCTATTGAAGCTGTCAGGCTGATACACAAACTCTGTCAGGCTTATAGCTCTTGGCATTCTGGCCGCTTCCCCCTGATGACCATTTATAGTCAATTCCTCTGAAGAGGGTGTAGCCCTGGGGTTGGACGAAAGTGATGAAGCTGGAGGAGAGGTACCTGGCCCAGGGGAGGCTGGCGGTAACTACTAGAAACCTCCCTACCTCCAAACACCATGGATGTCCCAGAGCGTGGGCTCAATGGCTCCCCCTTCAGGCTTGCGAGGTAAGAACAAGCCAGGACCAAAGGGAGGTTGGATGGTGGAATGAATGGAAAGATCGACGGGGCCTCAAATCAAGAGTATTATTTAGTGGAGTTTTAATGTAAGATGAGCCCGTATGTCTTTGCGGTAGGGAATTCAGTCCCTATGCCCCTGAATTTTTCTTTTATTTTCCCTTGAGATCTAATTTAAGACCGTTTTCTGCAAATTGGAAGCAGCAAACTTTTTTTTTTAAAGATTTTATTTATTTATTTATTTGAGAGAGAGAGAATGAGAGAAAGCACATGAGAGGGGGGAGGGTCAGAGGGAGGAGCAGACTCCCTGCCGAGCAGGGAGCCCGATGCGGGACTCGATCCTGGGACTCCAGGATCATGACCTGATCCGAAGGCAGTCGCTTAACCAACTGAGCCACCCAGGCGCCCGGAAGCAGCAAACTTTTAACAGAGCTTGGAAAAGGGAAACGGCTTGACAGCGTCCATAGTCCAGTCTGGTTGTTGACCAGGTTCTGCCCTTGGCATCATTGTGATTTCCGTGGTCTCTGTGTGGGGAGAGGGCATAGATTCCATGGATCCTAGGAAGACCTCAAGCTCTCTTAGTGCCTAGGAGGAGGAAAGATTAGAGGAGGATCTGGCACCTATCTTGCAGACCTGGGGTTGGGTAAAAAGAGCACTGTCCCCAAAGTCAGCTGGAGGAATTGCTAGGAAGTCAGGAATCTGCAAATAAGGATGTGAAGAGAGGCTTGCTGCAACTGAGGCCACAGGAAAACAGTCCTTTGAGGTGGTCACGTGGGCCTCCATACACCCATAGGAATACAGAATATGTCCCTGTTAACCGTGAGAGGGATATGGGGAGGGGGGCGTGGAGGGGGAGGCAGGATGGGCAGAGGCAGGGATGGACAGGAGTATGGATAGTATTGTGTTAGGTTCTAGACACTGGGTTAGGAGCTTTATACACACTATTTTGGCTTTTAATGTTCATAATCTTGGGAGGTTAGTTCCATTCTTATTTTACAGATGAAGAGGCTCATGGAAGCCAAGTAAATTCCTTGAGGTTTCAGACTTAGCAGTGATGGAGCTGGGATTAAAACCTACTTTGTCAGGCTGTTTTTAGCAGCTTGTACCAAGATCAGTTCCTTGTTTAGGCGACTCCCATGGGGGCAGGGGCCGTTGTAGGTCCTCAGGAAGCCAGATTCCAGACCAGAGGGTATTGCTGTAGATTTAAGGATCCTTCTATCAGGCTGGTATAACCGGAGAAGCCGTCTCCAGCTTGAAGAGGTGTCTGTTTTCCTTAGGAAAACAGCCTGGTCCCTACACAGAGTGGAATGACACTGTCAAAACCTCATTTTTCTGTTTCATTTTTCTAGAACTTTGTAGAGATTACGACTCTTCAGTTATGACATCCTTTCTTCCTTGGCCAAATGAAACCATACTTGATTATATTACATAATTCTTTGGTTAGTTTCAATCCTGGGGATTCTGAGGCCCCTTTTACTAGCTTTAGGAGTTTATGATCACATTTTAAAAACCTTTTAGTGCAAACTACAAGTTCATTCATTTGTCCAAATTTATTGAGCACTTAAATATATGCCTGATGGTGGGTTCACTTCTGGGAACAGGAGAATGATGAAACTTGTCTCTTCCTAGGGGAGGCAGATGCATAAACAAATACAATATAATATGTGCCCAGACAGCTGGGAACAGCACTATATAGATTGTTATTCTCACTCCATTAGTTTTTCATCCATTGAAACAAAAACCAAAAACCAAAACAAAACAAAAACCCCGAGTTTATTGTAAAGCCCAATATTAAGTACTGGGAAGCTTCAGGAGTCTGCTGGGGCAGATAGATGAATAGATAGACTATATGGTACAAAGGAGATAAAAATTTACAATAAATAAGGGCGGGTTTTTGGTAGGCATATGATTACTGATTTGCATAGAAGTAAATTATTTAGTACTTTATCTGGAACAGAGCAAGGACTTGATAAATGGTAATATATGTGGTTAGTATCATCACTATTATTATTTTTGGCAAACATTTGGTGAATCAATTTGGATTTTTTTCCTATAAGACTTATAAAATCTGGGTGATATTGTCATTTTTCCATTTTTCAGAGAAAACTGTACACAATATGATTTAAGTGGCTGCCCCAGACAATTCAAATTTGGAGTAAAGATACAAAAATGAGAGCAAACACTCTGGCTCCCAACATATCCCTCTTGCTAAGGGCCCCTGAACCCACGAGCTGGCCATCCATCAGTCTGGTCTTTTCCACCTCAACATAGACTTACTCTGACTCTACCCCCAACCTCTTATGATCTAATCCTCAAAACATCTGACTTAGACTCTCCTTTAGACTACCTTCAGTAAGCTGTCAGGTCCAAGGAACCAATGCGTCTCCAACTTATTGTGTATATGAATCTCCCCTGGCTCTTGTTAAGATGCAGATTCTGACTCACTGGGGGTGTGGGTGGGGCCTAAGATCCTGCATTTCTAATAAGCTCCCAGCTGCTGCTGCTGGTCCCAGGACCACACTTTGGGTAGCAAGCTGTCTGTCATAACTCCAAAGCCTCTCTTTCAACTATTTCCTTATGCAACCCCCGCCCCGCCGCCCCCAGCTCAGGCCATCCTTAATCCTCTTCAGATGAGCCCCAGGCAACTCCCTGCCTCTACTCCCTACTTCCACCCCATCCTACATGCTTTTGCTAAATTCAGCTTCCTAAAAGGTAACTTCCTTCATGTTATTCCCCTGCCCTAAGACCTCCAGAGACTCCCCACTGACCGGCAAACTAGACGCAAATTTCTCCGACTGAAGTTAAGACCCTCTAAGATGGGGCATCTGGGTGGCTCAGTCAGTTAAGCGTCTTCCTTCAGCTTGGGTCATAATTCCGGGGTCCTGGGATCCAGCCCCGAGTTGGGCTCCGTGCCCGGCAGGGAGTCTACTTCTCCCGCTCCTCCCTGCTCATGCCCTCATGCGCTCTCAAAAATAAAATCTTAAAAAAAAAAAAAAAAAAAAAAAAAGACCGTAAGATTTAGCCTCGGCTTTTTCGGTGTGAGAAATCTCATGCTTCCCATGGATTTATCCTACCCACGATCACCATTACTTCTTGCCTTGGGGACTTTGTGGATACTCTTCCTTCCACTGATGCTCCTTCTTGCTCCCTAGTGTGGCCCTCATCTCAGCACCCAAGCCCTCTCCTGCCCTCAAGCCCTGGGCACCCTCTTCCACATCTGGAAACCATCTCAAACCTGCATAACTCTTTGCCCAAATATGGTTGTGTGTATCTTCCCTTCTGCGCTCCTTCATCTGTCTGCAACCCCATAGCATCTCTTGCAGGGCCTGGCTCCCAGCAAGCCCTCAATTAATTGACCTAGATGCCTGAGAGATCTATTTCTCAGTTCTTTTAATGGGACTCTATTCTATTGGCATTATTTATGTTCCTGTGTTAGATGTGTTTTAACATAGTAAGCTACCTCAAATCCTTTTTGGAAATTGGGGAGTTATAAATCATAAATAATCAGCTGCAAGAATAGACACTCAGGAAACATTTGTTAAATGAATAAATGGATGCTTTCTTCAGGGCAGAGTAAAGAGCAAGTTACTGGCTGCCCTTCCCACTCCTTCCTGCCTCTGGCCCTTTTGCCCCTCTGTCCCCTGAAGGTCCTCCTGCAGCTCTTTGGGGTCCTGCTCAACTTCAAGATGCAGGGGGAGCTCCAGCCCCTCCTGGAACTGCCCCCCCCAAGACAAGCTGTTCTGTGGCCTCCAGTAGCATTCACTACTCCTATCATCCACTAGACTGTGAACCCCTTTATGTCATGGGTCTCTGCGCCCCCTCCCCCTACATCCCTCAGGTTGCAGCTGCACAATGGCCCCCCCGGGCCCAGCCTCGCCTATTTATTTCTCGCTGGGAAGCTTTGGAACCTTTGAGGAGCCCAAACATACATGTCCCACCCCAGGCCTGTTGAATCAGATGGTTCTCAAACTTGAGCGTGGGTGTGAGTCATAAGCACCTGAGGGCTTGTTAAAACCCAGAGCACAGGCCCCCCCCCCCCGCCCCCCAGAGACTACAGGATGGGACTAAGAATTTGCATTTGTAACAGGTTCCCAGATGATGTTGACGCTGTTTGAAAATGGCTCTTGGAGGTGAGGTCAAGCTGTTCTGTTTGTAAAGAAGAAAAATCACAGTGTGCTCAGGCAGGCACCGTAGAAGCTTGATAAATACTTAATGGATTAAATTATTTGCTTCATCTATCTTAGCTCTACCTCCCCAAATGGATTATAAGTAACTTGCAGCTAGAGATCAAGCTTAGAGGACTTCTCTGGCAAATTCCATCTGCAGAGCCCAGGGCTGGGCATTGAGTCGGCATACAATGCATACCTTTGGATGAGTAACAGCTTTTCCTACCCCTTTTCAGCGCTGCTGTGAGGGTAAAGCTACGGAGACCTAAAATCACCTATTTCAATCATTAAGTGGGAGGGCAGCTTCTGTCAACTTCGTTGAAACATTTGTGCCTGAGAAGTTTCCAGGGGAGGAGGCTCAAGCCATTCATTCTGTACATCTCAGGAAATCAGTCAATGGAAGATCTGTCTCTCACCCAAAACATCAGCATAAATCAGCCCCCGTTCCCTAGGTTCTTGTGTTGCGTATCTGTTGTGGTCTCGGAATTTCCCTTATACAGTCAATGTGCATGTGAGGACATCATTAAAACAGGCAGAGAAGGGGCGCCTGGGGGGCTCAGTCGGTTAAGCAGCTGCCTTTGGCTCAGGTCATGATCCCAGGGTCCTGGGATTGAGCCCCTCGAGCTCCGTGAGCCCGCTTCTCCCTCTCCCTCTGCCACTCCCCCCTGCTTGTGCTCTCTTACCCTTGCTCTCTCTCAAATAAATAAAATCTAAAAAAAAAAATTATTTTAAAAAATAAAATAAAATGTGCAGAGAAGCCATGTAGCAATACATGCTCCTAAGGACTATCCTTCCCCAAATGTCAGTATTTATTTACCTTCTCAGGAAAATAATAATTAAGTTCATGAGGGTATAGCTGGATTATTGAAAGAAATCCTTATTACCAGCATTTGTTTTATGCTTTGCAGAACGTTTCATAGCTTGTTTAGAAAAATAAGATCATCATCATCATTAGGCAGGAGGTCTTAATAACAAACATGGTAGATGTAATATGAAAATGGATGAATTCCTCGTTTTTTTCCTTTTGGACTAGAAATTGGAAATAATTTTTTGTGAGAGAGAGTGTGCACATGTGTGGGGGTGGGGAGGGGCAGAGGGAGAGGGAGTGAGAGAATCCTCATCTCAAGCAGACTCCCCGCTGAGTGTGGAGCCTGATTCTGGGCTTGATCCCAGGACCCTGAGATCATGACCTGAGCTGAAACCAAGAGTTGGATGCTTAACTGACTGTGCCACCCAGACACCCCAAAAAGAATTTTTTAAAGCAACAATTATTAATCAACTGAGAGTATTTGCAGAGAATTATGGAAAACACTTATTCGTCCTTGTAGACTCAGGGCATCCTCACCATCATGTGGGTGTTCCCACACCTTACCCGGGCCCAGGGTGCTGCCTTCCCTGCCCCTCTCCCTGTGTGCTCCCCCGCCCGGCACAGCTTGGCGTCTCCACCATAACAGCACTTAACCTCACTGCCTTCCAACGGTCGGTTGACCATTTTCTATTTTGTTAAGCGTGAGATAGTTGAGAATGAAGCAGTAAAGCTAATGTAAATTATAACGGACGCAGCACACAGATTTTCGACCTTTGTTGACTCCATCCAGCAAGCTCCGTATTCTGATGCTCCCTCGTTCAGATGGTAGGCGTACTCCGATGATTCCCACACCTGCTGGGAGGGCCTCATTCGTAGCCTGCAGCACTGGGAGCCCAAGCAGATACTAGGAGCCACTAGGGCCCTTTCCACCCACTGGGTCTCTTTCTGCCTCCTTCTTCCCCTCATGCCCAGGCTCGCCCAGGGTGGGGCCAGCAGCTGTCTTCACAGTGGCCTGCAGGTAATCGTGCAGGAGCGCGTTCTGGAAGGTTCACAGCCCTATATTTATCTTCTCACTGTAAGTAGCTGTTAAATAGCTCCCGGGAGACAATGGGGTAATTTTGCTGAGCTTTCCAGACACCGCAAAAATAACACACACCTATCCATATTTAAGCACATTTGTATCTTTAATGCTTTGACAGATCATTGGTCTTTCCCACACTTTCTAAAGGTCTTAGAGCCAAGCCTGGATAGGAACTACTTCACGAACTTCTTGAGAAAACGACTGTCTTTTATATTTGAAAGCCCCAGTGCCTAGCACAACTCCTGGCACATAAAGGGGGCTAAAGAATTAGATACAGGAGGGGTCCCTGGGTGGCTCAGTAGGTTATTAAACATCCGACTCTTGATTTTAGCTCAGGTCAAGATCTCAGGGTCTTGAGATCAAGCCCTGCGGTGGGCTCTGTTCAGTGGGGAGTCTGCTTGAGATTCTCCCCTCTTCCTCTACCCCGCCAAATAAATAAATCTTAAAAAAAAAAAAAGAATTAGATACAGAATAGCAATAGTCATGGCTAATAGTCACTGAATATTTTCTCTGGGCCATACTGAGAAGCCCTTTATGGGACGATATTATTTAATCCTCAGAACCACCTGTGACCTCGGCACTAGTAAGAACCATACTCAGTAAATGAAAACAACCCAGGGCTCAGCGGGGTGAAGTAACTTGCCCAAGCCCTTCAGCCAGAAGTGATAAGGCTGATTTTAAATCCAGGTCCATCTTGTTCCAGAGCCCTCTATTTACCACAGCACGACATAAGATTAACAGTTGAATAAACCTTGATCTTAGAGACTGTAAATATTTGGGTAGTCTACTGGTTTTGTGATTTATTGCAAAACTAAAATAATATACCCAACAGCATAACATATGAAGAAATGGGGTGCCTGGGTGGCTCAGTCGTTAAACGTCTGCCAGGTCATGATCCTGGGATCGAGCCCAGGATCGGGCTCCCTGCTCGATGGGAGGCCTGCTTCTCCCTCTCCCATTCCCCCTGCTTGTGTTCCCTCCCTCGCTGTGTCTCTCTCTGTCAAATAATAAAATCCTAAAAAAAAAATTATAAAAAAACAAACAAAAAATATGAAGAAATAACGAGCAGTGCCTTTTAATGAGTGAGATGGTGGGGTCCACGTGGGTTCATGGGCCCACCCAAAAGCGGCAGGCCATGGCAGCACTGTCCCTGGAGTCCCCCAGTCCGATTTCTAGCAGTGGAGACTGGCACTCAGGCTTTCCACGGTGCCTAAATTCTCTACTATTTTCTTGCTCTTAAATAGCTCTCTCCAGGAGAGAGGCATTTTATCAAGATTACAGCATTGTGTTATCTGGGTGTGCTGAGAGTTAGCTAGCTAACTCATTAAGGGGGATTGCTTACTCTGATAGATGGGATGGCAGGCTATAATTGGAAGGGCACTTTGAGGCTGAGAAGCAGCACGTGACTTGCCTAAGATCCCAGGGTAGGTCGGAGGCGGACGCTATTAGAACCCCAGTCACCTAACCATACCATCCAGGGCACTTCCCCTTACACCATCTTCCTACCCTGATGAAGGCTGGCTGGCCATCAGAATTTAAGCAAAGCAGTGTAGAGTACTTTTCAGGGGAGGTGGGTGGTGGTGAGTGATCTGTGTAGCCGAACCTGAGGGTTTTGTGCAGACGGGACCACATAGGAAGGAGCGGGAAAAAATTCAGGTAATAAATGATTGCAGAAAGGGGCATGGTCTGTGCTGAGCCCACCCCTAAGTCTGGTGCCTTAGGAGAAGACAGTGGTTCCCCACTCTCCTCTGGAGGGCACCCTGGAGGCACTTAGAACAACCAGCACTTAAGCTTGAAGGCCAGAGCTCCTCCAGTCCCTGCACAAAGGGTCCTTTACCTGCACCTCACTTTCACCTGGGCAAGGCACTGAGCCTCTGCGCCTTCATTTTGTCTTTATTTGTGAAATAAATAAGTTGTCCTGGTGATTTCTAAGATATTCTAGCTCTGACGTTCTAGGGTTCTCCTGAACTGGGGTTATTTAAGGTTAGGCCCCATGTTCTAAAGCCTCTCAGAACATTCCGCAACTGTGACCATCACCTCTCCAAGTTCTTCTGCCTTTTGTTTTGGAATGCAGAGCCAGCTGATAGATTGGTCCCAGGTATTTTACCTCCATGATTCCTCCATTCTCCCAGGACTAAATGTACCCCTCAACTCTTAAGGGGCGCCTGGGTGGCTCGGTCGGTTAAGCGTCTGCCTTCGGCTCCGATCACGATCCCGGGGTCCAGGGATGGAGCCCCACCCACATCGGGCTCCCTGCTCAGTGGGGAGTCTGCTTCTCCCTCTCTCTCTGCTCCTCCCCCTGCTTGTGCTCTCTCTCTCTCTCTCAAGTAAATGAATAAAATCTTAAAAAATTATATAAATAACTTAAGGGGGCACCTGGGTGGCTCAGTTGGTTAAGCAGCTGCCTTCGGCACAGGTCATGATCCCAGGGTCCTGGGATCGAGCCCCACATCGGACTCTTTGCTCAGCAGGGAGCTTGCTTCTCCCCTGCCTGCCATTCCCCCTGCTTGTGCTTGTTCTCTGTCTCTCTCTCTCTCTAGCTCTCTCTGTGTCAAATAGATAAAATCTTTAAAAATAAATAAATAAATAACTTAAACTCCGGGATAAAATATCCACCTTTGCAAGGCCCCAGCTGCATGGGTAGCACCAATGGCAAGACCCTCAAGCTCCTAAATGTAGGGCGATAAGTATCACGGAACAGGCCATTGCTCACGTGGCTTCCATGGAGGGCGGTCCCACTAGCCGAGATGCCTAAAAGTTCTAGAGCTATTTAGTCAGGGCTTTAGGACAGGGACCTAGTTCTGTGTCTTCAAGTTTGCTTCCAATTACAAAGAGAAACTAAGTTCTCACGGACAAGTAGAAGTCAAGTCAGCATAGGGGGCAAGGAGATCATATTGGACACCACCTGTGTGGAGCAGGGGGTGACAGAAGGCATGGTTCAGCCCACGCTCTGTCTTGCCACAGAGCAGGAGAGCTGAGAAGTATGAGGGCTCCATATTCATCCTGGGGAAGGCCATCAGCCCACTTTTTGGCCATGATGGGTGTCTAATCCATTGGGATTCTCTGAAAGGGAACCGAAAAGAACCAGAGGAAGAAAAGCCAAAGAATTAGGAATTTACTCAGCCTAGAGGTGGAAAGAATAGTGTCTGGGAGCAAGTTAAGTGGGCCAGTTGTTTAAAAACAAATGCTTCGTAAATGTTTTTCTGCTCAGTGTCTGGTTGGTTGGCCCCTTCCCTGTTAGTCCATAGTCAATTTCCTTTTGAATGTTCCAGCCTGCCTCTGCTTTATTAAAGGGCATGAAAACGGGTTTTGTGCTTTCCATACCTGGGCCAAAATCTTCTGTGGGGGAACTAAATCCTTGGGGATTTATGTGATCCGAGCAAGAGGACTCAAAGGAGAAGCTGACAGGAGAAAAAAGGAACTTCAGAGAGAAAGATCAGATAAAAGTTTTGAGTTGCGCCTTCCTCCATAACGAGAAAGTAGCTGAAACTCTTATTTGTTCAACCCCCGGAGGTTGTTCTGTGCCTGGAGAGAGAGAAGGGCTCAGTGTTCCAGACGATGGGCAGGCTTGAATGTCAAGGCTTGGTGCAACCCGCGCCCTGAAGCCTGGGAGCTCCATCAGCAGAAGTCCAGGGAGAGGCTTTCATGTCAATTACATTTAATGTCATTGCTCTGTACTCTCTCAGCCAGATGCGTTTCATCGCAAGAGATTTCATTTCCTAGAGAAAAACCTTTAGAAAAAAGAACAAATGTCCTCAATGAACTTCCTTTGAGAGCAGTCTTTATCAGCCCACTGGCTGAAATGCTTTCCCAACATGCTTTCCCTCCAGGCATCTCTTACACAACCTCTGGGCTCAACGTCCCTTAGGGGGCCCTACGGAGGATGTGTGATAGGCGCCATGGCCCTGAGTTTTAGTAATTTACGGCCTGCTTGGGCTGTATGATAACACCACATGAAAAGACATGGGGGAAATATGGAGCCAAATGAGAAAAAAAAAATGACAAGGGACTTGGCAAGTATTTTCCCAAGTTGAGCTTTGGGGAAAATCAAAAGTGGCTGCCCTTCCGGGTGATTTTAGTCTGCTGGGGCTGCCATAACAGAGTACCGCGGATTGGGTGACTTCTTTAAACAACAGAAATGAACTTTTTTGCGGTTCTGGAAATTAGAAATCCAAGATCAAGGAAGGTCTCAGCAGGGGTGTGGTTGGTTGTCTTATCCAGGTGTCTTCCCATGGTCTTCCTTCTGCACCTGTTTGTATCCTAATCTCCTTGCAAAGACATCAAGCAGATTGGATTAGGACCCACCTTAATGGTCTCACTGTAACTCAATTCCTCTTTAAAGACCTTATCTCCAAATACCTTCACATTCTGAGGTACTGAGGGTTAGGAGTCCAACATCTGTGTTTGGGCGGGGTGGGGGATGTAATTCAGCTCCTACAGGGGATGTTGAGAAGAGGAAACAATTCACACCCATTGAAAAGTGATGTAATCTATCCATATGGCTGCGGTGTTACCTGCCAGGTGTGCGGTACTGTGGGAAGGAGCTCAGGAGAGGGAGAAGTTGCCATGAGCCAGCGTGGTTGGAGGAAGTCTGGCCTGAGGAGCAGAAATTGAACTAGCTAAAAAGGGAAGGAAGGTAAGATTTGGAAGAGGGTGGAGTGTGGATGAATAGGAGAGGAGGAGAGCACATTCCCAGCAGAAGGGATAGCCTGGAAGATGGTGCAGATGAGGCACTAAAGAGACATGCTCAGGGGATGTGAACTAGACCAATCTTGTAAGATTGGAGCGTTCATTTTGGGGGACAGGAAGAGAGAAGAGCCTGAGACAGCAGGCTGCGAGTGGAGAGTGGGGGATGGGCTGCAGATAGACTTTCTGTCTGGTCCAGGGCCTTTAAGCCGGCTAGTAAAATGGTAACAAGAATAACATGCATATCGCTGCTTACGACCCTTAAGATTTTTCATGAACATTATCCCATTTCTTCGCCATGAATATGTAACGAAATCAGCAGGGCATCGTCATAACCCTTCTAAAAATTTGGAGATTCAGGTGGAGGGAGTTTAATTGCTTGACCAGATGTAAGGGCCATGATCAGAATTCACTCCAGGTGAATTAATCTGACAGGATGCGTTTTCAGAGCGAGGAGCAGGGGGCCGGGAGTTATTAGAAGAACAGGAGTGCAGTGGTGAAAGCCTGAATTAGAGGAGTGGTACTAGAACTGGAACAGTTTAGGGGCGCCTGGGTGGCTCAGTCGGTTAAGCGTCTGCCTTCGACTCAGGTCATGATCCCAGGGTCCTGGGATCAAGCGCCGCATCAGGCTCCTTGCTCGGCGGGAAGCCTGCTTCTCCCTCTCCCACTCCCTCTGCTTGTGTTCCCTCTCTCGCTGTGTGTCTCTCTGTTAAATAAAAAAAACAAAAAACAAACAAAAAAACATAGGAAAAATAAAGACACCAGGAAATAAGCAAAAATGCCTCTGGGAAGGGTACCACACTTGGTTCTCATCAGATTTCCGTATCTCAGCATGAATTAATTTATGAGATTCTTTCCTGGCTTTGGAAGTAGGACCAGGGAGGACATAAGTACAGCTGTGTTCCCCTATGCCCCCGACAAACACTCAGTATATTGTACTGGAACTGTGTGTGCATATATCTGTCTCCCCCACCCAGACTATAAGTTCCCCCAGGAAAGTGACAGTCTTTTCTTCATCTTTGTATAGCCAATACCCAGTAAAATTCTTCAGTGGTAAGAAGCTCAATAAACATCTTTTGAATGAATGAGAGAGAGTGAACAAGTAGGATGCCAGTAGAGGGGAGGAAAAGAGCATAAAAAGCAGAGGTGAAGGACCTCGAGGACAAGTGTCAGAGACTTCACAGGGGTCCCCAGGACAGCCTCATATATAGTCAGGTAAATCCAGCCTACAAGAGAGCTCTACAAGGCCAAAGAAACTTCACGTAAGTGGCTTTACCCCGGATCACTGCAGGCAGCTGTGGACTTTATGCAGAATTAATAAACTTTATTGTGAAGACTTATATAGTGGATTTTTATAAAGCTTATGGACTTTATCATACAGAATTGCTGGGGAAATGGCATTGATGACATAAAATAACTTATTTCATAGAAGAGGTTTCTAGGCAGAAATGAGTGGTTTCTTCTCTGTAGCCTTACCTGTTTGTGCTCCAGAGGTCCATTCCCCTAAGCTCCTGGGTGCTCTCCCGTCCTGCTTCCCGCTGCCATCCCTATCCTGCGTCTCTGCCTGGCACATGGAAGGGCCCCCTCTTGAATGGACAAGTCTGGCTATAGAAGAAAGAAGATGAGATAAGATGGAAGGACCCAAATACATCAGAGCGACTTATTCTCTTCTCACCGTGTTTATCAAGAAGCCTGCATGGGCTAGGATCACTTGACCTGCTGTCCTTTTGTTCCCCTGGGATACAACTATAATCGAGGGCTCTGAAGTCAGTTTGTTTCAATAAGTAAGTCTTGTGAAAAATACCAAGATGGGTACCAAGCAGCCCCTGCCTTCCAGGAATTTATTCTCTCCATGGAAGAACAGTGTGTTCCTGGTTAGTGTTGAATTTCTCCCATGCCCTTTCTACACTGAGCAAATCCCATTCTCACGCGTGCAGTGGAAGTGCTAAGATTTTTAGACATTAGTGTATGTGCTGCAGAAGCGAGCACTAAAATTTCCAGAAGTTACCACCTTCTCATCAAGGCTCCGTGGGCTCTTCAGAGCCCCGAGTTGTGGCCTATTCTTCCCAGCCATCTCTTCTGGTCATCATCTAGAACCTGCCTCTGATATCTGGCCCATCCCTCACCACGTCCTAGCCCATTTCCCCTTGCTTGAGCACATGCGTTGATTATAGGGGAAATAGACTATAACCCTTGCCTTGCAAAGCAGCGAACAAAGGCTCTGTGAGGGTATAGCCCTGATAGGGTGGAAGTGGCCCTTAACGTGCCACTGATGTTTCAGGGAGAAGCCAAGACATCAGGCGGACACCCTAGATCTCAGCCTCTATGGAATAGAACAGCAGGAGTAGGTTAGTGAGGGAGAAGTCTTGCTAATTTAAAAAATGTTTAGTACTGACCAGATCCGGGGTTATGCACTTAATTGGCTCTCTTCGCACTGAGTATGAGGGCAGAAGATTGGGGGCAGGGAGGTTGGCATTCAGACTTGGAGTTCTTCAATGCATGGTCTGTCCATCTCTTAGAAGGTCTGAATTCTGGGGGTAAAGATCCGCACTGTCCAAGGAAATAATCCTAGGCATCAATACTTCCCACTCACAAGCTAAGTCAAGAGACAATGTGTGTCTGTTATGTGACTGGTAGGAATTAGAACAGGAACCAATGTATTTTATGAACAGGTAAATTTAGGGTGATCCTGTGATGGGGCTAAATTTTCCCCCCTTTCTCTTGCCACTGGCAGGCCCATCCTTGCACGCCAAGCTTCAAGCTGCCAGAACTTCAGACCACTGATGCTCTGTCCATTTTTATTTAGATTCCATCCAAATGCCTTTGTGCAGAGTTCATGCAAACCTGCAACCGCATGGCATAGTGGAAACAGCGTGGTGTAGTGGAAATAGCATAAGCTCTGAGGTCAGAAGGCGCTGGATCAAATGCTGGCTTTGAAAGCTACCTAAAAGCTCTGGGCGCCTGGGTGGCTCAGTTGGTTGGGCGACTGCCTTCAGCTCAGGTCATGATCCTGGAGTCCCGGGATCGAGTCCCGCATCGGGCTCCCTGCTCGGCGGGGAGTCTGCTTCTCCTCCCTCTGACCCTCCTCCCTCTCCTGCTCTCTGTCTCTCATTCTCTCGGTCTCAAATAAATAAATAAAATCTTTTAAAAAAAAAAAAAAGAAAGCTACCTAAAAGCTCTGCAACCCTAGACATAAGAGCAAACACTTATGTAGCCCTCAAAACATACCAGGTACTATTCTATGTGTCCTACAGATTATATTAATTCATTTAATTCTCACCACTGACTCATGAGGTTGTAGTATTATTCCTTTATAGGTGGAGACACTGAGATATGGAAAGATGAAGTAACTAGCTTCTGGGTAGGCGTCAGACCCAAGATTTGAGTGTACACAGTCTGTTTGAGACTCAGTGTCCCCAACCACTACTCTGTACTGCTCCCTGTTAGGCAAATTCCCTTACCCCCATTCATTTCTTTAACAACCATTTCCTGAGCACCTTCTGTGTACCAGCAGTGCACAAGGTTCTGAAGATACAGTGAGGAAGGATATGACCCTGACCCTAAAGGCACCACTGACAGTCTAGTAGGGGAGATGTCGTAACACAGAGCGCTAGGTTGGAGGTGTGCAGACAGTGCTCGGGGAATGGGAAGGAAGGGCAATCAAAAGAGGCTTGCTGAAGGAGGAGACCCCTAAGTCTCAAGGAACCAATGGAAGGTAGACCAGGGGGCCATAGATAAGATAAAAGGGTAGGGAAGGGTGCTCTAGGTGGAGGAAGTCATGAGTGCAAAGACTAAGGTATAACAAACAGCTCACATGCAGAATAAGAAGCAGTTCAGTGCAGCACGGGAGTGGAACAGTTACAAGGGATGAGGTTGGTGCACCAAGAAAAGTCAGATCTCCAAGGGTCTTTCTGCCATGTAGAATTTGAAATTGAACCTGAAAAAAAATTTTAATTTAATTTAATTTTTAAAAAGATTTTATTTATTATTTGAGAGAGCGAGAGAGCATGAGCAGGGGGAGGGGCAAAAGGAGAGGGAGAAGCAGGCTCCCGACATGGGGCTTGATCCCAGGACTCTGCAATTATGACCTGAGCTGAAAGCAGACGTTTAACCGACTGAGCCAGCCAAAAAATGCCCCCCAAAATGGCATTTTAGAAAACAGGTAGTGAACGAATCAGAAAGTATACAACTAAAAGCGAGGTATCCATTTTGCAGGTAACACAGCGCAGGTCCACGTGACAGACCTACCGCACGGCAGCGAGGATGGAGAGGGGCGGAGTCAAAGGCATTTGGGAAGCAGAACCCACAGGACCGGGGTGGGCTGAATGCAAAGCAAAAGAGGAGACAAGGGCCCAGTGTGACTCTGGTTCTGGCTGAGGAAGGAGGGGATGGTACCATTCAGTCAGATAAGGAACACAGAAGGCATGATGCTGAGTTGGGAACCCTTTGAGTTTGAAGTGCCTGTGAGACATCCAAGGAGAGCTACTTTCGCTGGATCTGCTGGATTTAGGGGAAGAGGTCTAGGTGGTAGGGCTAGATTAGGAAATTATCAGCATTTAGGTACATGGAAGCCTTGAGGGTGACGAAAAGATTAGGGGCGTGGAGAGAGATAAAAGGGAGCTGAAGGGGGAAACTGGGGTAGCACCAATATTTACAGAACCTACCTATGAGGAAGCAGAACCAATGATGGAAGCTGGAAAGGAGGAAACCCTAGAGAAGGGGGTATCACACAAGCTAAGGGCAGTTTTAAGAATGATGACACGTCATAGAGCCAAGGGGGTCAACTTCTTGTCTACACATCTAACTCACCACCAAGACGGTCACCTGAGAACAGGGTTGTGCCTGATTCAGCTCTGTCCTCCCCCAACAGCAGGCACTTCATATAAGAGGATTAAGGAAATAATAAGAACCAACATTTATTGAGTGTATACTTGTGACACTAAACATTTTGCATGGAGGATCTCATTTTTTAATTTTTATTTTAATTTTTTTAAAAGATTTTATTTATTTATTTGACAGAGAGAGACACAGCGAGAGAGGGAACATAAGCAGGGGGAGTGGGGGAGGGAGAAGCAGGCTTCCCGCCGAGCAGGGAGCCCGATGCGGGGCTCGATCCCAGGACCCTGGGATCATGACCCGAGCTGAAGGCAGACGCTTAACGACTGAGCCACCCAGGCGCCCATGGAGGATCTCATTTAATCTTTGTAACCACGTTATTAGGAATGATCTCTTATTATTTATTTATTTATTAAGATTTTATATATTTATTTGGCAGAGAGAGACACAGTGAGAGAGGGAACACAAGCAGGGGGAGGAAGAGAGGGAGAGGCAGTTTCCCCGCCAAGCAGGGAGCCCGATGCGGGACTCGATGCGGGACTCGATGCGGGACTCGATCCCGGACTCGATCCCGGACTCGATCCCGGGACTCCAGGATCATGACCTGAGCCGAAGGTAGACGCTTAATGACTGAGCTACCCAGACACCTCAGGAATGATCTTTTTTTTTTAAAATGGAATATTATCAGCCTTAAAAAGAAAGAAAAAGCTGCAATATGGGACAAATGGATAAACCTCGAGGACATTATACTAAGTGAAAATAAGCCAGCCACAGAAGGATAAATACTGCATGATTCTACTTATATGAGCCATCTAAACCAATCATATTCATAGAATCTGAGTAGAGTGGTGGTTGCCAAAGCCTGGGGAGAAGGGGAAATGGGAGTTGCTGGTCAACAGCATAATTTCAGAAATTAAAAAACAATAAAGAGTGGGTACCTGGGTGGCTCAGTAGGTTAAGTATCTGCCTTCAGCTTGGGTCATGGTCCCAGGGTCCTGGGATCGAGTCCTGCATTAGGCTCCTTGCATTAGGCTCCTTGCTCAGCGGGGACCTTGCTTTTCCCTCTGCCTGCTGCCCTCCCCCACCCCCCCACCTCCCGCTTGTGCTCGCTCTCTCTCTCTCTCCCCCTCTGGAAAAAAAAAAAGAGTTGCTCTTTAATTTTGGGGTCACATTTCAACTTTTGAGATCATATGAGTACCCCTAAGGGGAGTGCCTAGACAATTGGATCTTCCTTATCCCACCCCTGACAACCTGGTCCAAGGTCCAACCTGAAGAACTTTGACTAGATCAACTTAATTCTCTCTTTCTGGCTCTACCAAAGATAGTAGCCCATCTTCTGGGCCACAGTGGAGAGGAGAAAATTTGTGTGAATAAGTACTACTATTGAAGTCTTTGTGTGCACTCATGCAAAATCAAAGAAGTGATACAACACAGTCCCTGTCTTAAAAACACATTCCCTATGCTTTGGGGGGTGAGCTCTACACACTGCAAATGAGTATGAGACAGTGTGAGCCACCTCATGAAAAATTATTTAAATTAACTCAGTAATTAATTTTGTATGCTGAAGTGATGAATGGCAATACAGGGTAAATGCCTCAGCAGTGCACCGATGGAAGAGCCCACTGTGAGCCAGAATCTGGTTAACTTGAGCCAGGCTTAGAAAGAGCCCCTGGAGAGTAGTGGTTCTCAAATGGGGGAAACATCTGGCAATCTCTGAAGACACTGCTGATTGTTGCAACTTGAAGGGGGAGAGAGGGTTAGAGAGTGGGTGCCACTAGGGTCTAGGGCACAGAGGCCAGAGATGCTGCCCTACATCCTATAAGGCTCAGGACCTTATAGGTCCTGCAACAGAGAATTATCTGGCCCCAAATGTCAACAGTGCTGAAAAGTTGAAAAACGTTGAAACCAAACCAAAGTTGAGAAACTCTGATCTAGAGGCGTCAGAGAGGAAGCCTTGAGCAAAGGTTGGGGGAGGTGGGATGGCCATGTAGTGAAGTAGCAGATGGTGGAATCATAGAGACACCAAGCTACCCCCCCATACCCTAATCTAGAGGGTTCTCTCTCCCAACTCATGACAACCCATCTTCTGACATACAGCTGACCAACCACAACAGATGTAAGAATCACAAAGTTAAAATCTTAAAATGTTAACCACGGAAAGGGTGCTTAGAGACCCAGTGTAACCCCTCAGGATTACAGATGTGGACGCTGGGCCAGAAAGAGAGGGAAGTGAGGTCCTGCCCCAGCTCTGGAACCCAAGCCCCTAACGCACAGCCCAGTCCTCCCTGTGTTTTGTTTCTGCTATCTAGGAATCCAGTAACCTTTTGAACATCTCTTATCCAGTGTGGATGAGTTGAAAACTGTTCCGCAGCTTAGAGGTTTGCCAGGTATTTCTGTAAAGGATCAGACAGTAAATAGTTTAGGCTTCGTAGGCCGTGCAATTTCCATCACAAATACTCAGCCCTGCTGCTGTAGTGTGAAATCAGCCATGGGCGAGGCAAACCCGCGTGAGTGTAGCTCTATGTTCCAATAAAATTGATTTATGGACACTGAATTTAAATTTCATATAATTCTCATGTGACAAAGAACATTCTTCTTTTATTGTGTTACTGCCACTTAAAAGTGTAAAAACCATTCTTAATATTTAGTTCTCGGCCATACGAAAAATGGGGGGGGCGGGGCAAGGACAGTTAAAGTGTTGCTAGATTTGGCCCATAGGTCAAAACTGCTGATACTTATAGCAAATCCCTCTAGCTTGCTTTTTTTTTTTTTCTTCACCTTTTATAATTATAAATCCCATTTGGGAACTGAAGGTAGCTCCCTATATTCTAGCATGGAAAAACTTCCAAAACCTAGTGAAAATAAAGTGAAAACCATATGTACAATAGAATCCAGTTCTGTTCAAGGTAAAACAAAGTTTTCTATGTCTGTGTGTAGACATACACGTACGTATAATGACACAGAGGAAAATTTAGAAGAATATTCATGAAATCGATATCAGGAATTACGTGGGAGAGGGGAGGAAAATTGAGGAGAATGGGTCGAGGGAGCCCTTAAAGTGTTCCTATTTTTTTTATAAGGAGAGTATATTTATGTATTAGTCCTGTAATTCTTTAAAATTTTAAATTTAAAAAGGGTTAATGTGTATGTCACACTAGGGTTAATGCGCATCTTACCCTAGTTTGATAAATTTGTCCCCGACCTCCCCCCAAAATCCAGCCCTTCCTTGATGTTTTACCTAAGGGAGTTGGGGAACCTCCCACAAGTAGAGAGAGGCTCTAGGCCTTGGGGGTTTTCTGGTCATTTTCTGCTATTTTGGGGTGGGAGGTGAGGAATGCCCTTACACTAAATTAAGTGGGGGGGGGTGCGGGGAGAAAAGAGATAAATTAAAACAACCACAGTAGTGCTCTTTCTGCGGGGACACTGGCAGTCCAGGGTCCTTGGAGGATCTGACTTTGGAAGCCAGAGGGAGAAGGGAGCCGGAGAAGGCTGTACAGCCTGGGCCCCCGGGGGTCTGGGGGGGTCTTGGCGCTCTCTCTCTCTCTCTCTCTCTGCAACCCTGCAGGCCATCAGCCCATGTGGTTGCAATCACGAAGCTGAAGCCGGGCGCCTTCCGCCCTGCAGAAGCCCAGAAGCTTGGGTGGCCCTGTGACTTCTTTGTTAGCGAGGAGCTGGGTCCCATGGGGGCGGCGGCCTTCCCCTTTCTATGACATTCCGGAAATTGTGCGGCAGCCCCAGGCCACGAGCTCCGGGAGCAGGGGCTGCCTGGGGCTGCTCTGGGTCCCTGGGGAGAAGTAACCCTGAGACCTCCGGGCCAGCGCAGGCCAAAGCAAACAGCCAGCACATGTCCCCAGCGCAGCCTCTGGTGAGACTGTTCATTCTTCGGGAGATGGTCATCTCCCCACTGGGACCCTGCAGGCAACACCAGTCTTTTCTCCTCTCACTCCCTCTGCCCCTCCCTGCTTCGAACCGGTTTCCTCTGAACGTGATACCACAGTTGTGAACTTTCCATGTGGGGTTTGAAGGGTCAAGTCCACATTCCCAATGTGGAAGGTTAATTTGCTTTTCTAGTAAAGAAAGGTTGCATGGACTAGAGGACTCCGGGAACTGGACAGGGGAGGTTTACTTATCCAGTTTGGAAGGTGGACAAATCCGGTTTGTCGGTGTAAGCTGCTGGCCACTTCTAAAACCCAGGGCTGTTAGTCGCCCATAAGTAAGATTCCACTTAGGGCAAGTCATTAGTTAAAGTTACACTTTGGGCCCCACATTTCTGAAGTATTGCTTCAAAGGAACAATCTGGGTTCCAGCCACGAAATGTTGCACAGGAAATGCAAGGCTGTGGGCAATCTTCTTACTTCAGGCAACCCAATATTCCTGGAAAATACTCCTATCTCTGACAGACACCACATTTGGGATTTTTTTTCCAGCATTCGATCATCTTGTGGTATAACTGTCTCTCCTTGGCTTGACCATTCATACTTATCGTTTGTAGACTCTGCAAATCAGGGTTGCCATTTTCACAGAACTACCTTACTTTTTCGGACTGCCAGCATGAATGTCGCAACGATGTTTGGCAACTTTCTTGAGTATTTTGCTATTCAACTCGTTTTTTTTAAAAGTAGGCTCCACGCCCTGTGTGGGGCTTGCATTCACGACTCTGAGATCAAGAGTCCCATGCTCCACCGACCAAGGCAGCCAGGCATCCCGTATCTTGTTATTCTTGAGGTGAATAAGGAAAGGGGGAAATTTCACAGGATCAAAACCAGTTCGTTTATTTATTGCCGCTTTCAGATTTATTGCAGCTGGCTTCCACGATCCCAGACCCTCCTTGCAGTTCATTTGTCAAACACTGCGAACAGAGCGGTGGTGCTGGAGTGTGAATGTGAACACAGGATACCCTCACTTAAAAACTCCTCTGGCTCCCCGTTGCCCATGCATCAAGAATACATTCTGATCTCCTTATATGTCATGCACGCTTTTCCTGGTCTGGCCCTATCCTACTTTTCCAGCTCATTTCCAGTCCTTAGGTCCTGTCAATTCTCTACTGAAGTCCCTGGAAATGTTTCATCTTTCCCTGAACATTTCTTCAGGTCATCCCAACAAGTCTGGAATGCCTTCGTGTGCGATTAGAACGTCATAGCACAGAGAAATAGGAAACGTTGTGGTAACAGCTACTTGGGAAATAGATTTCTCCACGTCTACCCTCCAAACAGCTTCCCCTGTTCCACATGTAAGTGGGATCGTACAGTAATTGTCTTTGACAATTCCCCAAAGTAATCATTCGTTTGCTGAGTCCCTATATAAGGGCCTCCGCCCACTTCCCAGCCTGAGTCCTGTGTGGGACTGAATCAGCCTGGAGGAAGTTATAAATCCTGTCTTTCTGAGTTTACTCAGAAAGGTGCTATTTACACCAGCAGAGACCCTGGCTCCGCCGTATTTATGGTTAGCTCTGCTCCTTCCTGAGAGGTTTCTGATAAACACGTCCTCCCTCTTGCTAGGATTATTACTTTCTTTCCACTTTTGTACTCCTCATTATATCAGCTAAGTTGTCTTTCATACTTCATGCTTTAAAACAAGCCCTGCAGGGCACCTGGGTGGCTCAATCTGTTGAGTGTGTGTCTTCAGCTCAGGTCATGATCCCAGGGTCTTGGGATCGGCCCCCATGTGGGGCTCCTTGCTCAGCTCTCCTGCCTGCCGCTCCCCCTGCTTGTGCTCTCTCTCTGTCAAATAAATACATAAAATCTTAAAAAACAAAACAAACAAACAAACAAAAAACAAGCCTTCCTGTGATTAATCCTTACAATAGCCCTGTGAAATACGGCCTATTATTAGGCAATTTATGGATAATTAAACTAGGTTTAGTAAAGTTAAGGATCTTATTGAGGCCCCATTGTAAATGGCAGCATGAGAACTCCATTCTGACCCAAGCCCATTTTGGTGACCATTCTCCACACTGTTTTTAAACCTACTATTTTAAGAGTTTGAGGGAGTAAGTTTGGGGCTTATTTTGTTGTTATTGTCTGTTTGTTTTGTTTTGTTTGGGCTCCTAATCTTAAGTACATAAAATTAAGCTAAGAGGAGTTAACTAGTCCCTCCAAGACTCAAAATATTCTTTTCCATATTTGTTGTCTAACTTCTGTGGCTACCAGAAAATCGATCTATTTTTCTTTCTTTCTTTCTTTCTTTCTTTCTTTCTTTCTTTCTTTCTTTCTTTCTTTCTTTCTTTCTTTCTTTCTCTTTCTTTCTTTCTTTCTTCCTTCCTTCCTTCCTTCCTTCCTTCCTTCCTTTCTTTCTTTCTTTCTCTTTTTCTTTCTCTCTCTCTCTCTTTCTTTCTTTCTTTTTTTTTTTTTTTTTGAAGATTTTATTCATTTATTTGAGAGAGAGAGCAGAAGAGTAAGGAGAAGCAGGGAGCCCAGTGGACCTTGGGATCATGACCTAAGCCAAATGCAGCCGCTTAACCAACTGAGCCACTCAGGCGCCCCACCAGAAAATATATCTTAATAGAATTGACAGGGCAAGTGAAATTTCTGTACCCTTTATATCTGAGGGAGGAGAGCAAAGAACTAGAACTGAATGGTTGAACTATTTGCAGAGAGGAAAAACAATCATCTAGATCCTATTTTGGAATGATGTATATTATTTTTGATATCCATTTGAGGAAGAAAAACAAAGATTTTGGAGGTCTTAGCACATTTTTTCAGCTGGATAGGAGTATCATATGCACATGGATACCGTGATGGTGTTTTAGAAGCAATTTTTTTTTTTTTTAGATTTTATTATTTATTTGAGAGAGAGAGAGCATGGGGGAGAGGGCAGAGGGAGAGGGACAAGCAGACTACCCGGTGAGCAGGGAGCCCGACTACGACTACATGGGGCTCGATCCCAGGACCCTGAGATCATGACCTGAGCCAAAAGCAGCCGCTTAACCAACTGAGCCACCCGGGCACCCCTAGAAGCAACTTTCAACCAAGTTTTAGATTTGTGGACTGTTTTCTGACCCATGAACTACTTTTCTCTCCCCCCAAATTTTCCATAGTTCAACCCCCATCACTCAGAATGCTTGCTCTCCATTTCTCTGCTATTGCGGAGGACACGGGAATGATGCAGGTCACACTTGTTGCCTGCCAGGGAAGGTGGGCTCACTTCTGTCTGGCTGAGAGTATCACTTAGGGGCTTTCATCTGGTGTAAAAGGAAGTGTGCTGACCTGGTCCTTCTCCCTCCTGATCTGCCCAGACACCATCCAGCCACACCATTTTTCTTCTTAACGCTCACTGCTCCAATTGCAAAGAAGTTTTTCTTTTTAACTTTGCCAAAGCTCTCCAGAGGGCAGGACCAAGCTCCTGAGCCTTGATGCCTGGGGCTGCTTCGCAGCACCTCTGAGCCTGTTCTGAGGGATGCTGGTGGCTGGGAACTGACCTTTATCACAAAAGGGCCAGTCCCAGGCCTCCTGGGGGCACTTACCCCCTGTGGGTTCCCCTGCTCAGGACCCAGAGTTTCACATTTCTGGAAGGTAGTAATCTCTACCCCCACCTCTAACTTTCCCTACCTCCCTCTTGAATACTTGTACTTTCTCACCGTCTGCATTCCTAGGAAGGGAGTGTCCCACCCAATCCTGCCTCAGCAGGCTCGCTCTTTTCTGAGTTGGGCAGCGTCCTCTCCTCTCTGCGGTTTAGTGGTTTCGAATGCGAAACAGAGTGGAAGATGAAATTCAATCCTTAGTCCTCTAAATTATATTTCTTTCTCTGGTATTTTGGGCCTGGAGCTTCCATGGAGGAAAAATGTGTATTTTGGTAAAAACGAAGGGGTGGGAGGGTTAGATGTAAAAGTGACACATAGGTTCTGGAAAAAACAGTGCCCTGGGAGTCAGAAGGCCTGAGTTCCTGTCCCAGTTTTGCCATTAACTTGCCTCCATGTGACTTGACACTCAGTTGCCCTAGCCTGTCAGGTCACGTGGCTAGATGAGAGGTCGTGAGGACAATGGTTAAGACCATAAACTCCTTCCTCTCAAGGACTGGCTGGCTGTTGTGTTTAGGAATGTATTTGATTTCTCCAAGCCTCAGTTTAATCATCTATAAAATTGGAATAAAAATTGTACCTATTTTATAGGGTGGTTGTAAGGATTAAAAAAAGACAGTGTTCACAGAGCACTTTGCAAGTGCTCAATAAAATTAACGATTAGCATAGAAGTTCCACAGGGTTCTTCCCACATCTATATATTTTATGACTCAGTTTTTAAAAAGGTCATTGATGATTCTAGTTATTTTTCACCTTTTAACTGGTAGTTCTGTTTCAGTTTTGGTTTTGTGCTTTTTAATAAGCTCCCTTTCTTCCAAATGTGCTGAGAATTTTTTTTTTTAAGATTTTATTTTTAAGTAATCTCTACACCCAATGTGGGGCTCGAACGTACAACCCCGAGATCAAGAGTCCCATGCTCTACTGCCTGAGACAGCCAAGCACCCGAAGAATTTTTTTTTTAATCATGAATGGATCTTGAATTTGTTATGTTCTTCTTCTTGATCTCCTGAAATGATATTGCTTCTCTCCTTTTCTGTAATTGCAATATTTAAAAAAAAATTTTTTTTATTTAAGATTTTATTTATTTATTTGTCAGAGAGAGGGAGAGAGTGCGCATGTTCACACGCACAAGCAGGGGAAGGGGCAGGCAGAGGGAGAAGCAGGCTCCCTGCTGAGCAAGGACACCCCCCCCACCCCCCCACCCCCCCGCCAAAGAGGGACTCAATCCCAGGACCCTGGGATCATGACCTGAACTGAAGACAGATGCTTACGACTTAGCCACCCAGGTGTCCCTACAATGATTTTTTAAATGTTAAACCAATCTTACATTCTGAGGATAAAAGCTACTTGGTCTGATGCATTATTTTTTGTATTTATTACTTGATTTGATTCTGTTGAGGGATGATTGCATCTCTGTTCATGAGATCACATGGTCTGTGATTGTGTGTGTGTGTGTGTGTGTGGTATGATATCTTTATCTGGGTTTTGGGATCAGAGTAATACTGATAAAATGTGGTGGGAAGTATTCCTTCTCTGTTTTCTGAAAGACTGTGTAGAATTGCTGTCATTTTCATGTATCATATGATCTCACTGATATGAGGAATTCTTAATCGCAGGAAACAAACTGAGGGTTGCTGGAGTGGGGGGTGGGGTGGGAGGGATGGGGTGACTGGGTGATAGACACTGGGGAGGGTATGTGCTCTGGTAAGCGCTGTGAATTGTGCAAGACTGTTGAATCTCAGATCTGTACCTCTGAAACAAATAATGCAATATATGTTAAGAAAAAAAAAAAGAAGAAGAAGAAGGTAGCAGGAGGGGAAGAATGAAGGGGGGGAAATCAGAGGGGTAGACGAACCATGAGAGACGATGGACTCTGAAAAACAAACTGAGGGTTCTAGAGGGGAGGGGGCTGGGAGGATGGGTTAGCCTGGTGATGGGTATTGAGGAGGGCACATTCTGCAAGGAGCACTGGGTGTTATGCACAAACAATGAATCATGGAACACTACATCTAAAACTAATGATGTAATGTATGGGGATTAACATAAGAATTAAAAAATTAAAAAAAAAAAAGAATTGCTGTCATTTCTCTAGAAGGTTTATCTCTGTTTTTTGTTTTGTTTAAGATTTTAGTTTTAAGTAATCTCTACACCCAATGTGGGGCTCGAACTTACAACCCCGAGGTCAGGAGTCCCAGGCTCCACTGCCTGAGCCAGCCAGGGACCCCTATCTCTGTTTTTTTTTTTTTTTTAAATATTTATTTATTTGACAGAGACACAGTGAGAGAGGGAACACAAGCAGGGGGAGTGGGAGAGGGAGAAGCAGGCTCCCCACTGAGCAGGGAACCCGACGCGGGGCTGAATCCCAGGGCCCTGGGATCATGACCTGAGCAGAAGGCAGACGCTTAACGACTGAGCCACCCAGGTGCCCCCCTATCTCTGGTTTTTAAGATTTTTTTTTTTTTTTTTTTTGAGACAGAGAGAATGAGAGAGAGAGAGAGCACATGAGAGGGGGGAGGGTCAGAGGCAGAAGCAGGCTCCCTGCCGAGCAGGGAGCCCGATGCGGGACTCAATCCAGGGACTCCAGGATCATGACCTGAGCCGAAGGCAGTCGCTTAACCAACTGAGCCACCCAGGCGCCCCTATCTCTGGTTTTTAAATGTGGAAGAGACTGCCCCCTCAAACCCCAATTCCCTGTCCAAGAAGTCTTATTTACCAATATGGAAAAGAAGACATTATCTCAAAAGGTGGAAGAGTCTAACAATTCAGTTCAAAAAGGGCTTCAACTTGATAAGTTAAGGAAAGGTTTAAAAGGGAAAAAGAATTTTACTGTAATCAAACAATATAACTGCATAGGATATTAAGAGATCAAATATATTTAATGATGGAATTACATGTTTATAGCTTCCCATAATTTTCCTTTATAACATCACATTTACAGGTTTGATGTGATTAGTTAATCATATTAATTTATCACATTAAATATTAAAAAATACTTACAATTAAGTATTTTTCTTTTATTCTTGTAAGTCTGCTTCACACAATTATAAGCTTCATTAGAGGAGAGACTAATTTTGTTTTCCTTACTATTATCTTCATAAACCTGGCTCAATTAGAAAGCTGGTAAATATTTAATTAATGAATGCATAGATAATGAATAAACTCATTAATGCTTTCAGATGAGCTTCCCAGAGAAGTTGTATGTCCTTCTGAAAAACTAATTAGTTCAGCTGACATTCACTGAAGGCCTATTTGGTGACGAGCATGGTACAACTACAAAGATGGATAGAAAAAAATGCCCCCGCCTGGGGAGCTTAATGTCCAGGAGGAAAAGATGAGCATATACATAGGCACAAGACAATATAAAAACTATCATGGAAGTGTCTACTGAGGGACACAGATAAAAGAAATTCACGCTGCTTGAGAAAAGTGACATACTTGGGCTGGTTCCTACAAAGACGGGGTCGGGTTGTCCAGGCAGGGAAGGTGAGACGGGAAAGAACACGAACAACACTTTGTGGCTTGTGGACAGGAATGTGTTCTGTCCTGTACAAGCCCCCACCCCAGCTCAGAGCCTAGTGGGTGCTCAGTATGTGCTCAGGAATTGTCTGCTGAAGGCATGCCCGCTCCTGCTGTAGGAGGGGGTGTAGGAAGCGGGGCAAAGTGGCCCAGGACACATCCTGCAGAACCTTGAATGCTCCCAAGGGAGTTTCCATTTGATCCTGGAAACCAAGGTGAGGCCCCTGGAGGCGGTTAAGTAGGGCAGTGCTTTGCAAACTTTCCCCCCAAGTGTGCCTAAAGGCAGAGGAGCGTGCCCCTGTGTTTCTGGGGACTTGGGAACACAGCCCAGGATAACCTGCCACAAGGGCATTTCACTGAAGTCTTGCTTTCGCTTTAAAACTACAGATGAATTTTGAGTTCTACTCATATTCTTTTAAAAATTACAGGCCCTGGGGCGCCTGGGTGGCTCAGTGTCTGCCTTCGGCTCAGTTCATGATCTCAGGGTCCTGGGGTCGAGCCCCACATGGGCTCCCTGCTCAGTGGGGAGCCTGCTTCGCCCTCTCCCTCTGGCTGTTGCCCCCCCCCCCGCTTGTGCTCTCTCTCTGTGTCAAATAAATCTTTAAAAAAAAAGAAAGAAAAGAAAAAATACAGGCCCTTGTTTTCAATGACTTACTATGACCCTCCCAGAAAATACTGATTACATGATTATTCTACAGCTCTTTGTGGCCCTGTCATACTGGCCATGACCCCCAGGGAGATGAGCATATTTTTTTGAGAAGTACAAAATAGGGAGAACGCTCGTTTTGCTCACTGCTATATCCCCCGCATGTCAGCATCTGACACTTAGCAGGTGCTCAGTAAGTGTTTATTAAATGAATGAATGATGGCCATGAAATGACATGATCTGACCAGATACTCTAAAAAGTGACATGGACAGGGGCGCCTGGGTGGCTCCGTTGGTTAAGCGTCTGCCTTTAGCTCAGGACATGATCCTGGGTTCCTGGAATCGAGTCCTGCATCGGCTCCATGCTCAGCAGGGAGCCTGCTTCTCCCTCTCCCTCTGTTCCTCCCCCCACCTTGTGCTCTCTCTCAAATAAATAAATAAATAATCTTTTAAAAATATAAATAAATAAATAAATAAATAAAAAGTGATGTGGACAGATGGCTGTTAGATTATTTCAGAGACCTAGCCCAGGCGTATTGGCACTTCAGGCCTTTGCTTCCACACAGGCCTGTGTGCCGAATGGAATAGAGCCATGTCCCTTTCTGTCTCCATTCACTCACCTGCGACACCACAGCCCACCAAAAGCATGGAAATTTAAGAAAGTTTGGGGGTGGGGGTGGCAAAAATAAGTCTCCACCTGCCTCTGAATTAATCTCAAAGAATGGGTAACCAGTGAGCTGGGAAAATGGTACATAAAAACAGAGACAGTTGTTAAACTAAAAATAACAACAAAGTAGAGCTGTTTCCTAGGGGCCAATTCAAATAGTATTTTTCTAGAAGTTTCCCTCTCATAAATCTCACCTCAGATGACTCACGCCTTCCTCTCTGCCCCTCTCCTCTTTCCCTTGCAGTCCAACCCTGAGTGATGAATTCACTCCTGCTCGAACATTCTCATCCCTGCCTCTCTGGCGTGGCCAAGTTCTGCTCACCCTGTCACCCATCCCACCTACTGAAATGCTCTGACCCCTCACACTGGAAGTCTGATTTCCTTCACTGATTTTCTTCACGCATGGGGTGCCATCTCCTCTTAGCTCCTGTGGCTTTTGGGGTGGTGCCAATTCTGTGCTGTCTTATAATATTCTTTGATTCTTTCATATACCTTAGCATGGTATTGAGTGCTCCAGAGGGCAGAAACCAGGGCTCCCACGTTAATCCTACCCTCAGGTCTTCCACAGAATTCCTGTGCAAGGCTGGGACATGGGACGTGGTCACGTGGCTGGTTCACTGGCTGAACCAGGAGCTAGCTGTCACGGACGTTTGCCTGCGTGTCTCACGTAGCTCCTCACGGGGCTCACCACCAACTTCTCACTAACAAGAATCTTCAGATCTCTGCTGGCGTTCTGTAGAGTTCATGCCCCCAGAAAGGTCACAGCAGGAGGCCAATGCGACATGCCCAGAAAAGCTGATTCCAGGACTAAAAACCACAGTGGCTTTTAAAGACCACAGAGAAAACAAAAGATTTCAACAAATATTTTTCCTAAGAAGACCTTGGTCTCTGGTAGGGTTTCCAAGTTGCAAACACAGCAAAAGAGATGAGGGTAGAGGGAGGAACTCTGCTGGGCAGAACGGGGCTTCATTTATGCCAGGCATGATGGCTTTGTCCCTAGGATTTCTGTACTTCTTTTGTCCCTAGGATTTCTGTACTTCTTTGTCCCTAGGATTTGTCCCTAGGATTTCTGTACTTCTTTAATGTGTCCTGAGAACCTTGATTTGTTGTTCCCCAATCTGACCAAAATAGCTTAAATATGACAAGTCTGGTGAACAGGAGGGAAAGAAGGTAGGAGGGAGGGAGGGAAGGAAGGAAGAGTGGATGGATGGAAGGAAGGAAGGAAGGGCGGGAGGGAGGGAGGAAGGCAAGACATTAACAAAATTCCCACACACTTTTTCTTCATGGGTTTCCTAAGTCAAAATTAGCAAAATGGCTGACAATTTCCTCTTTCCAGATGAGACTTGCTTTCGCATTTTTCTGTACCCTGCTCTCAGGTAAGGTCCTGTGGAGAAATGTCAGAATCTGCTGGGAAACAGCAGCTTCCGTCTCTTTTCTATTATGCTGAGCAAAGGGTGTTACAGCAGAAATGCGTTCCGACAGGAGTGTGACCACCGTGTCCTAAAGCACATCCCAAGTACAAGGATAAGCAGTTCTGTTCTGGAAGGATCGTCCCAGTGGACACAAAGTTAGACAGCAGGGTCACAGCTGAGGGACACAACCCTGCAAAGACGACTATCTGTTGAACAGAGGAAGAGGAAGGGTAAAAAAACTACAGATACTATCAAGTCTTTAGTCTCAAAAATGGTGCAGAGAAAATGTCTACAGTATCGAAGAAATTACCTGCTCCCACCCAAATCACTTACTGCGAATTTAGGTAACATGGTAGATTGAACACAGGTGCTTTTCTCTGTTTGCTCCCCAAATCCCATTAAGATGAGAGTAAAGGAGCGGCGCCTGGGTGGCTCAGTCGTTAAGCGTCTGCCTTCAGTTCAGGTCACGATCCCAGGGTCCTGGGATCGAGCCCCGCGTCGGGCTCCCTGCTCCGCGGGAAGCCTGCTCCTCCCTCTCCCACTCCCCCTGCTTGTGTTCCCTCTCTCGCTGTGTCTCTCTCTGTCAAATAAATAAATAAATAAAATCTTAAAAAAAAAAAGAAAGTAAAGGAATAAAATGGATGTCAATCCACAAGGACAGGAGAACAGGGGAGGAAATAAAGGTGAAAGAAATGTTGGCCAATGTTTGGATGAAAGGAAGCAGATGGAGGAGAGACCACTGACTTACCAAATTCTCTGGGACCTTTCAAGTTTAAAATATGCAAAGAAAGACTTTTTTTTTTAAGGAAAGAAAACGCTCTAATGACAATTCATAGGTGTTAGCTTTGGGCCACGTTCTGAATGCCAACTGCTTAAATTTGCTGTATTTGTTTCTTCCTTTTTTTTTTCTTTTTTAGCATTTTATTTTTAAATAATCTCTATGCCTGGGGCGCCTGGGTGGCCCAGTTGGTTAAGCCTCTGTCTTCGGCTCAGGTCATGATCCCAGGGGTTGGGATCGAGCCCCATGTAGGGCTCCCTGCTCAGCGGGGAGTCTGCTTCTCCCTCTCCCTCTGCTGCTCTCTCT
This sequence comes from Mirounga leonina, assembly GCF_011800145.1. Lineage (NCBI taxonomy): Eukaryota > Metazoa > Chordata > Mammalia > Carnivora > Phocidae > Mirounga > Mirounga leonina. The sequence goes on along the minus strand of NW_023270387.1, from coordinate 18,477,905 downwards.
CTCCATCAAATAAATAAATAAAATCGTTAAAAAAAAAAGTAATCTCTATACCTAATGCCTAACATGGGGCTTGCTGTATTTGTTTCATTGTTTATTCTCTTTTTCTCATGGTGCCCATGCAATTCAGCTGTCTCCTTGCATAACAGGGGGCACCTGTAACTTGAACTAATAGCGGTTCTCCTCAAAACAGACGCAGGGAGCTGTGACTGTGTGTGCGTGCTCGTGGTGTGCTGATGAGCCTAGCAGAAGGCGGGGGTTATCTAATTAGCTGCTGTGTGCAAACGTCTGTTTTTTTCAAGGTGGAACCTCACGAGTGATCTTGTTCTTCTATCTCATCTCAAAAAATGAATAATATTTTTTTTCCCAAAGGATGGTATATACCAGGTTAAAGATAAAGTATTATAAATCTAGTAAAGCTGAGACCCCATTGCTTATGGAGGGTGAGCCAGTTCATGGAAAGGCCTAAGAACTAGAAGCTATACAGACAGCAAAATGTGGAGCTAAGGCATGTTCTTAAAGCTGGGGGAGTCAGGTGAAAATCTGTTTTAAAAAGATCTAAGGTTCTGGGCACCTGGGTGGTTCAGTGGGTTGAGGGTCTTACTCTTGATTTTGGCTCAGGTCATGATCTCAGAGTCCTGGGATCGAGCCTCGGGTTCCTTGCTCAGCAAGGAGTCAGCTGGAGATTCTCTCCCTCTGCTCCTCCTCTCCCCCACCCCCCACCGACATTCTCGCTCTCAAATAAATAAATCTTTAAAAAAAAATCTAAGTTTCAGGGTGCCTGGCTGGCTCAGTTGGAAGAGCATATGATCTCAGGGTTGTAGTTTTGAGCCCCATATAGGGTGTAGAGATTATTTTAAAAAATAATAAATAAACAAACTTTATGAAAGAAAGAACTAGGTTTTGGGGCACCTGGGTGGCTCAGTCGGTTAAGCATCCGACTCTTGGTTTAGGCTCAGGTCATGATCTCAGGGTCATGAGATAGAGCCTCGTAGTGGGCTCTGTGCTTAGCTCAGAGTCTGCTTGTCCCTCTCCCTTTGCCCCTCTCCCTGCTCTCTCTCTCTCATAAATAAATAAAATCCTAAAAAAAAAAAAAAAGAAAAAGAACTAAGTTTCTCTTTCTGTACCTTCCACAGAAAGCCCCGGCTCCTCCCCCATCCCACAGGAGAAGGGATTTTGGAGAAGCTGATTCAGAGACCCCAGGTACAGCAAGGAGCATAGGGCCAACTATAAACCCAGGGGCTCCCCCAAGTTAATGTCTTCTCTCTGAGACTGTTTGATTTGCATCTCAAATTGGACTCCCCAGCCCCTTTACTCACCCAGCTCAGAGATCCTTGGCAGCCACTGCCCACCTCCCACCGACAGATGGGTGATTTAAGAATTCTTCTCTGGAGAAATAGAACAGCTTCAGAGAAAAAGCCTACAGACACTGACATTTGAGAAGGCCACAGTGAAAAAAATCCTACAATGAAATCCGCTGTGCAAAAAAAATCGTGCTCCCTCACAGCACTTTGGTATCTCTCTCTCCAACATGAGCCATTTGCAAAAAGTAAGAGGAAGACAAATAGAAACAGACTATGCAAGGAACCCTGTGATTAATCTCCTCAGAGACATAAGGGAAGAAATTGTAAGATGTTTTGCAAAAGGAACAGATTGATAGCAATAATAGCAGTATTTATTGAACATTTACTATGTACTAGGCATATATGAAAGCCAACTTAACCATCATAGCATCCTTTAATCTGCATTTAATGCTCATGAGTTGGATACATTTCTCCCCCATTTTATACATGAGACAACTGAAGCACAAGGAGGGTAAGGAAATTATCAAAGGTTATACACCTAGAAAGGAGTGTCTACCAAATATACTGAATCCCTGATTTTTTTTAAACATTTTTATTTATTTATTTGACAGAGACAGCGAGAGAGGGAACACAAGCAGGGGGAGTGGGAGAGGGAGAAGCAGGCTTCCCGCGGAACAGGGAACCCAACATGGGGCTCGATCCCCAGACCCTGGGATCGTGACCTGAGCCGAAGGCAGACACTTAACCACTGAGCCACCCAGGTGCCCCTGAATCCCTGATTTTAACAGCTACCTTATAATGCCCCCCAAGAGAGCCTTTGAAAAAAAATGCTTGGAATAACTCAATCAAAAAACACGAGAAAAAGGTAAGAAAACTAGAGGATCAATCCAGGAGGTCCAACATCTGATATATATATGTGTATACAAACAAGAAGAAAAGGAGAAAAGGAAACAGAAGGAATTATTTTTAAGTAGTGTAATAATATTTCCTGACATTTAAATGAAATCGGTGTTCAGACTAACTAGCCTAACCATAAGTGAACGGGAAAAGAGACTTACAAACAAAAACCCATGTTAGCAAAATCTCACAACTCTCGTGATGAAAATAAGACCCCAAAAATTTCCAGAGAGAAAAAAAGAGGTCACTTACAAAAGATTGGGATTAAAACAGGCATCCGATTTCTCAACAGTAACTTTGGAAGCTGAAAGTCAATGGAGCAATGCCTTCTGAAATTTGAGTCAGAATTCTATCCAACCTAACATTCTATACACAGCTGAACCATGAATCAAGTGTGAGGCACAGAATGCACACGAACTGATGGCAAGTGTTACCTGTAGGAGGGAAACTGAGGGCCAGGTGTGGGCAAGAGACTTATTTTGCACTGTATGCCTACTTGTTCTGTTTGTTTACCATATGCTTATATAACGTTCTTCAAATAAGTTTTTTAAAGCTTTTTAAGTGATCCGAATCATTAGCTGGATTTGGGAGCCACCCATCTCAAATTAGAAAGCACTGGGGTGATGCCTTGTTCTTCACTAGTCCTCTCCCGCAAGCATGAGTACACCTGGTGTGGAGGCAGGAAGAGAGGGACCTCAACCGGAACCTGTTTGCGCTGCTGATGCAAAGATCATCTGGAAGACAATCCTCTGACAAGCCAAAGCCAAGACTCATCATTAGGCCATTTGAATAAACACATGAGTGAATGAATGAATAAATGAGCATGAAGCAGCCATTTGAGTCATTTGGGTGTGGGTGTGTAACAGGAAGAGAGCAAAGTTAGGGGAAATTACTCGGCATTACGAATCCTCCCTTGCAGAGACCTGATGTTCTCCAGGGATATATCCTGGGTGTAGGAAGCCAAATTGCAATTCTGGATCTATTCTTGCCACCTTAATGTGAGAAGCTGAAGTCTGCTTTAGCTGACTTATCTGCATACCATCATTAAGTAGCATACAAATCAAGGTCCAGATTTTTAATTGCCATTATCTATCTCCGGGAGAAGAGAAACTCTGAGACGTTTCCGGTGAAGCATGAGCTATGCCTGATTATAATTCCGCTCACACACTTGATGTAAGAAGCATATTAAAGCCCTCTGCAGTCCTTAAGAGCGTATCTAATACCCTAGTTTTTTTTAAGCCCTTTAAAAAGAGTTGGTGTTAAATGAATAGTATGATGAGTATGGTCAACTTTTTATGAACATATTAGTAAGAATATATTCCAAGCACTTTACCTGAATGATCACAGGTAGATAGCATTGGCCTCTTGGAGAAAGATTACAATATTCTTTAATGTTGGTTACAAGCACCATACGGGGAATTACTGTCTTTCACATTCTACCTGCCCTAATCTAGAAGACAATTCCTCCACAGACACACACACCAAGATCAGGATGGCACAATTTTTATAAAAATTTCTCCATGACATATTCCAGGAAAATGTATTATCAGAGTGATAATGAAGATTATAGTTTACCTTCTTTGTAGAGCATAGGAGGTCTGATGTCAGACTCTTTGAGTTGAAATTTTGGCTGTATCAATTATTAGCTCTGAAATCTTAGCAAATTATTAGGATTTACTCTGTAAAATGAGGCAAAACCCTGCCTCATAGGGCTAAATGATTAAGTGAATGTGTATGCACATTCATTATATATACATACATATATATTCTGCTATAGCATACAGTAACTGGCATGTATTTTTTTTGTTTTTTAAAGATTATTTAAGAGAGAGAGAGCTTGTGCGAGTTGGGGGAGGGACAGAGGGAGAGAATCTTTAAGCAGACTCCCTGCTGAGCACGGAGCCTGACATGGGGCTCGATCTCAGGACTCATGAGAACATGACCTGAGCCAAAACCAAAACTCGAACTCTTAACCAACTGAGCCACCCAGGCGCCCCCAGTACTGTCATATGGTAAGCACTCAATAAATGCTAGATATTAATATTATAAAATGTTTTTATAATTTTCATAGTACTTTCAGATAAACTAACACTAAACTATAGTTCCCACTTATCCTGCATAACAAAACTCAAAATACGGATGGGAAAGAATTGTGAAACCTGAAAAGTGTTATGCAAATATAAAAGTGATAAGATCAAGCTTATTATTACACTTCCATAAAACAGAATGAAAAATTCATGCCATCAACCTACTCTTGAGGAATGTTGTGATTACCAAAAAATTAGTGAATTCTTAAAGCATTTTTAAATCTATACAACAGTGGTTATCATTGTGAGTGGAGAGGCAGAGGAAGTTATTGTATAATTTTTAAAGCTTTTTTGGGACACCTGGGTGGCTCAGTCGGTTAAGAGTTCGAGTTCGGCTCAGGTCATGATCCCAGCGTCCTGGGATCGAGTCCCGGATCAGGTTCCTTGCTCAGCGGGGAGCCTGTTTTTCCCTCTGCCTGCTCTGCCTGCCACTCTCCCTGCTTGTGCTCTCTCTCTCTGACAAATAAATAAATAAAATCTCTTAAAAAAAAGTTTCGGGCGCCTGGGTGGCTCAGTTGGTTAAGCGACTGCCTTCGGCTCAGGTCATGATCCTGGAGTCCCTGGATCGAGTCCCGCATCAGGCTCCCTGCTCAACGGGGGGTCTGCTTCTCCCTCTGATCCTCTCCCGTCTCGTGCTCTCTGTCTCTCACCCTCTCTCTCTCAAATAATAAATAAATAAATAAAATCTTTAAAAAAAAAAAAAAAGTTTCAACTGGGGCGCCTGGGTGGCTCAGTCGTTAAGCGTCTGCCTTCAGCTCAGGTCATGATCCCAGAGTCCTGGGATCGAGCCCCACATCGGGCTCCCTGCTCGGCGGGAAGCCTGCTTCCCCCTCTCCCACCCCCCACCCAGCTTGTGTTCCCTCTCTTGCTGTCTCTCTGTCAAATAAAATCTTTAAAAAAAAAAGTTTCAACTAAATATTTCTTAAAAAAAAAAATAAAGCTTTTTTGAAGTGGGATACGTAGCCTCTAAGATTGTCCCTAATGATTCCTCCTCATAGCTCCTTCTCCGTGAATGTGGGCTGGAATTATTTGGTCACTTATTACAAACAGAATATGGCAACAGATGTCTCCTCTGAGTTCCCATCTTAGGCACTTTCCTGTGCTCCCTTTTGGATCACTCACCCTGAGAGAAGCCAGCTGCCATGTGGTGACGAAGCCCTGTGGAGAGGCCCATGTGCTGACTGAGACCTGCTAACAACCACATTGTAAATTTACAAGTGGATTCACTGAACCTCAGTTGAGCTTTCAGATAAGACCACAGTCCTGTCCAACAGTTTAATTCCACCTCCTGAGAAACCCTGTGCCGGAGCTACCCAGCTGAGCTGTGCCTGGATTCCTGACTCACAGAAACTCTGAGATAAGATATGTTGGTGGTTTTGAGCTGCTAAGTTTTGGAACAGTTTGTTATGCACCAATAGATAATTAGTAAAAAGTATAAATGCATAAAATGCACAATCACAAGTGTACAGCTTGATGAATTTCACAAAAGGAACATGTCCAAACAGGCACCCAAATCAAGATATAAAACATAGTCAGCACATTAGAAGCCTTCCCATGTTCCCTTCTGATCATTATCTCTTCTTCCAAGGGTAACAACTCTCTGGAATTCCAAAAGCATAGATTAATTTTTTTGTTTTGTTTTTGTACCTTATATAAATAGAATCATATGTATGTACTCTGTTGTGTACTTTCTTGTGATCAGCATTACATTCCTATCTAGTTTTTTTAAAGCATACTCTAAAATGCCATTGCTTAATCATAGTATTTAATATGTTCCAAATAATAGTAGAGTGTGAGTTTATTTTTATGCAAAAAATGGGAGCATAAGTAAAGATTAAGAAGAATTTCTGTACGTCATCAAGAGTAGGAAAACTTTGAGGGAACTCACAAGAATACTAGCATAACACCAGATCAATGGAATTTTTGTTAAATATATGTACTGGGATGCAGTATTATATACCACTAAGGGTATGGATGTTAGAGTTAAAATGGCTGGATTTGAACTGTGGCACCACTCTTTACTAATTCTGTGATCTTGGGCAAATTAATCTCTCTGTGTCTCAGTGTCTTGTTTGTAGAATGAGGGTAATAATATTGCTTACCCTACAGGATTGTTAAGAAGATTAAAAATGGAAATGAATATGGGGACACCCAGTGGCTCAGTCAGTTAAGCGTCCAACTCTTGATCTCAGCTCAGATCTTGATCTCAGGGTCATGAGTTCAAGCCCTGTATTGGGCTCCATGCTTGGTGTGGAGCTTACTTTAAAAAAAAAAAAGAAAAAGGGAAATGAATATAAATCAAGTAGCACAATGCTTTGCACATAACAGGCATTCAGAAATTGTTAGCTACTGTTAATAAATGTTTCTATACAGGAGTTTTAAAATATATTAGATGGCAAATGTCTATTATCATTTTTCTCATGTAGGAAGTGATTTCCCTGTAAGTAGAAAATACAGCTTCCTTGATTCTTTTTGTTTGTTTTGTGAATCTTGAAAATAAAATAGCCAGTTAGTTTATCGGCAAAATGTGTTTATCAAGGAATAGCAGAGGAATCACAATTTGGGACATGCAAACCATGGTGAACCACAGGCAAGTCCACAGAACAAGGTGAGGAGTGTTCTTTTACAGTGGAAAGAGGGAAGTTGGGAGGAGCTGTTTGAAAGGAAAGTCCATTGCACAAGAGTGAGAATTCCGGGTTGTGGCGACTTCTCATTGGCTGAGTTGTGGTGGTTCTCACTGGCTGGGGTTGTTGCTGGGCAAAGAGAAAACCTTCCTTCCTCCTGCTGCATTAGGTAAAGTAAGCTTCGAGGAGTGGTACCTGCATGAGCATGTCCACTTTAGAACTTTCCAACTCTACTTTAAATGAGTTTTTTTCTTTATTCATTTTCAAAGTATCATGGCTCAACTCTCTAACCCTAGAAGAGGTAAAGAGATCTTCTCTTTGAAGATCATCTTCTCTTTGTTATTAGTTTATATAGGGTGGTAGATGGGATAAAGGATGGATTGATGCTTTAATTCATCAGTGGATTTTTATCAGCATGATCTCAATTCTCCATTGTCACATATCCCTAAAAACTGACAATTGCACTCTCAGTAGTAAGTCTGTGTCTATTTTTAATTTCCCCTCTGCTGAAGGTAATAAAAGATTTAGATTTAGAAAGAGACTTAGCATTTGGAATGAGACAGAGGCTATAAATAGACATGTCAATGAACTAGGTTAGTGAGGCATCAGCGCCTCAGAATCAAAGGCACACCTTCCTGTCTGATCTGTGTACGGACACAGGCATGCTTGTAGCTTCTCTGCACAGGTATGTGTGTGTTTTCCTGCCTATGTGAACATGAATACATGTATGGAAAATGTACTAGCATGTTCCTGAGAACAGAATTCTGAGGGATAACTGAGCAGCGGGATGATTGATCCCTGTGGACCACTTCAGTATCCTTTCCCTGACAATTATTACTGAAGATATCACGATAAGACATTACTGTTACATAGTCAACCCCCAGTCTGTAGGGCTTTGACACAGCTCACATGCCATTTACATTAGATTACTGACCATTCTGTGGGAACTTGTCAAGACCAAGGGTCTAAGGTGATGTTCCAATCTGTCAAGCACTGAGGTCAGCCTAAGCAGTCAGGCTGCCATTTCCAATCTTTGGAATGCCATCCCCTCATTTGTAACTGCCCAAATTCCAATCTGTTTTTCAAGGCCCAGGTGAAATACTTCCCCTTCTATGAAGCCATCCCTGGCTACCTTGGTGATCTTCCTCTTCTGAATTCCCTTACCACTTCCTGACCCTCACGTTGATCTTGATCACACACTGCCTTAAACTGGGCTTGTTGAATGCCTGTTTGTTTCTCTATTATTGCGATCTCTTCATAGACAAAAGACAATGTCACTGATCTTTGTTTCCAGCAGGACCTAGTATGGTAGCAGGAATGCCACTCGTATTCATTGAACAAAAGAGCACTCCTAGTTACTCCCCTGTGGGTGCCAACTATTTTGTCAATGTTCCTTTTTGTAGCACCAGAATCTGAAGCATTGAGGACAAGGTGTTTTAAGACGTTCTAGGGAAGTCAGGATCCCTGATTATCCTATGATACAGAAGTCAGTATCCCTAAGTATCTCATGATACACAATAATAAAAAGTTTGATACTGACAGAAGTGTCAATGTCTTGGAACAGTGTTGCTGTGATTTCAGATTCTCAGTGATAATAAGAGAATATGAACCACTTCACACATTTCAGCAGATGAGTTTTAAATATGAAATTGTCCAGAAGGCAAGACGGTGACCTTCTGTAAGCCTTCCCAAGCTTGAGATTGTAGATTCCATATAACCAGAACATCCCAGGATTTTGTAATTCTGTAAGTGACTGGCCTAAAACCAAGACTAAAAATCAAGACTGAAAGGACCTGGAGGATTCTTTCGCTGATTCCTCAGTCCCTCTAAGGCATCTGTGATGGATTTTTGTTCCCTCCCTTTGTCTTTTTTTTATTGACTGTCTACTAAGAATTCTTCACATCACCTGAGTAATTGATTTGATTCATAATAAATTCTGCAATTAAAATGAGGTTTTTGGTCTCAGAGTAAACATCCATTTCAGTTGGAAAAAGTGAAAACAGTGAATTTAAGCTATTAAAATAGTGTTATGTTTCTATTGTCTTGGTAAAGTTCCTCTCAAATGTCTGACCGTATTTTCCGATTTCTGTTGCCCTTGAAAATTAAATGTGGGTCGTTTGAAATTTAGCATATAATCACAAATGGCAACAAAGTGCTTATCAAGCCCAAATCCAAGGTCACCTATAATTCTTTGTCAATAATAATCCTTCTTACTAATATAAGAACTGCATTAAAGATGAGGCATGGCTAATCCTCAATAAGTAAATTCTGCCCCCTTGTGGATTAAAACATCCACAGATAGGAAAGAAGTGCTGTAACTGCTTGGGTTAGTTCCTTTTACTTCTTTTAAAAAGCACTTCAACAATCTTTAAAAAGCAATGTTAACAATGAAACAGAATGAGATCATTTGTATCAATTCTGTAAGAGCTGACTGACAGTGACAAAACACACTGACCGATAATAGTGTACATTTGTATCTAAATACTTCGCATCCCATTCAACTAGGACAGTGCCTTGAATATTAAGATATCAATTAATAGGGGCACCTGGGTGGCTCAGTCGTTAAGCGTCTGCCTTCGGCTCAGGTCATGATCCCAGGGTCCTGGGATCGAGCCCCGCATCAGGCTCCCTGCTCCATGGGAAGCCTGCTTCTCCCTCTCCCACTCCCCCTGCTTGTGTTCCCTCTCTCGCTGTGTCCTCTCTGTCAAATAAATAAAATCTTTAAAAAAAAAAAAAGATATCAATTAATATTTCATACAATATTATAGTTAGAAAGGACTTTAAATATTGATTCATCATCCACATATAAGGATCCCTTTTACAGCTCCTGACATATCCCCCGCGTGAATGACCCCGGTAATGGAAAATTCACTAAATGATACAGCTCATTCTCTTATCAGGCAGGACTGTTAGAAAGTCTATCAACAGGGACGCCTGGGTGGCTCAGTCGGTAAATTGTCTGCCTTTGGCTCAGGTCATGATCCCAGGGTCCCAGGATCGAGTCCCGCATCTGGCTCCTTGCTCGGCGGGGAGCCTGCTTCTCCCTCTGCCTCTGCCGCTCCCACCTGCTTGTCACTGCTCCTCTCAGCATGCAGCATCTCTGATGCTTCGGATGTGCTCCTTTGGCTAGTTCCAAATAGGACGAACTGCAACACTCCATATTTGGGACCTCAGGCCTCTGTTAACGCAGCCCAGACTCTTGTTGGTTTTTTCAGCACCCGTATCACACTGGTGGTTAATAGAAATCTTGTAGAGCCCCAGGCCCTCTAAAGCTCCCCACTCTGTGCTTGTGTATAGCTGTAACTTCTAACATTTGTTTGTATTAAACATCATCTAACTTTTGGCTCAGGATCCCAGCTAGCAAGATAACTATATATCTTAAGTGTGTGCAATCAGACCAGCTCTCCTACCCAGCTCTGTGCCATGCACATTTAATCAATGTGGTCTCTGTGTTCCCCACCAGCCAATTTCAAGGCAAAGGCAATGACCTTCGGTGTGGGGAAGAGACTCGAATAAAAACTGGAGATGGGCTCACGTCCCCACAGTGCCACCCATCAGCCGTGTGAACTTGTCATGACCAAGGGTCCAAGGTGATGTTCCAATCTGTCAAGCACTGAGGTCAGCCTAAGCAGTCAGGCTGCCATTTCCAATCTTTGGAATGCCATCCCCTCATTTGTAACTGCCCAAATTCCAATCTGTTTTTCAAGGCCCAGGTGAAATAATTCCTCTTCTATGAAGCCATCCCTGGTCACCTTGGTGATCTTCCTCTTCTGAATCCCCTTACCACTTCTGTGTGGTCCTCAAGTCTCTCTTCTCTAAAACAGAGGTGATGACATTCGCTCACTATGTAGTCATGGGCTCACATGAGATAATGCATTTGAGTGAGCTGAGCTAGACAAACCTAAGGCATTATTAATCAGTAGGTTTCACATGGTTTAAGCGAGGAGAGATGGTGACCAACTTTGCATTCCCACTGCTGTACCAGGGGAAGATCTCAATACAGTTTTTTTGATGTGGATGAATACACAGGATGTATGTACCAGACCGTTTTCACAGAGGGGGAGGGGAGGTGGCTTGATAGTTTGTAATCAGTCTGGGTTTAGTCTGAAGACCTCTTCAACGGTCTTCTACAGTGCGAGGCTCTTTCTTGTCCTCCTCCTCTGTCCTCCCACCTCTAGCTCCCCTGTTTCCTTGCCTCCCTCCCTCACCCCTCCCCCACTCCCTTTTCCTCTTTCCCCCTTCTCTAAAACCAACAGACTGGGGAGGGGAGGAACCCTAATATCTGGGCCCCTGACTGAAGCCCACCTCTCAGGCTGCCACCTCGGTCCTTGCACACCCACACCACCAAATTTAGGGACTCCAGGAACAAATTACTCACCTCGGGGGGAACAAGAAGGCACCGCACTGATTCTCAGATGTCTGAAATCCCACTGATAACCTGCAAGCTTTGCTGCGTTAGCTGTAGGCTGTCTCTAAATATCAAATACAGGTTTGTATTTGAGAAGACATTAGAACATTCATTACTTAATAGCTCACAGTGAATGTGGTTATCCTTTTCCAAAGCTCTCAAAAAGGGAGCTGGCCCTCGAGATTCTGGGTATGGGGTTGAAAAAGCAAAATATACAGAAAAGAAACTTCTAGAACTAGAGAAACTTCCCTAGTTCACAGTGAGGGAACTTGAAAGAGGGGACAGAAGAAGACAGTGCTGCCTTCTGTTCAAGTTGTCCCTCCACCACCTCAGGTCCGTACAGGAAAAGCACTTGTCTGTCTTTCCAGAACTTGTTCAATCCCACTTATCATCAGAGTCTTCCTCAGCCACTCTTGTCAGAAATGATCTTCCAGGGGCGCCTGGCTGGCTCGGTCGGTAGAGCATGCAACTCTTGATCTCGGGGTTATAAGTTTGAGCCCCACGTGGGGTGTAGAGATTACTTAAAAATAAAAAATCTTTTTTTTTTTAAAATGGCCTTCCACACAACATTGTTAACTTTTTTAGGTGTGGTGGTATGTTCTGGTTATGTAGAAGAAGACCCTTAGTTTTAGGGGGTCCTTGCTGAAACATTTAGAAGTCAAATGTCATGTTATCTTAACTTACTTTCAACCAGTGCAGCAAAAACTAGAGAGAGAGAGACAAAGCAAATATGGCCAAATATTAACGGTTATCAAGCAAAATGACTTCCAAACTCCTCACCCTCCTGCTTCATCTCCTCAGCATGCTCTTCTGGTTTTCCTTGTTTTTGGAAGTATATTATGTATAATTATGAGCAATAATAATTACTGTGTAGTGAGTGGGTCCTGTATCCCGGGCGTCAGTGTCACATAATCTACATACATCATATATAATCTTACAACAGTCTTTCCCGGCTGATGTTTTTCTTCTCATTTCACAGGGAAGAAAAAAAGACCCGGAGTGGTCAGGAAATTAATTGGACTAACAGGCACTACTTAAATCTCTGTTGATCTGACTCCCAAGTTCATGTTCCTTCTATTACATCATGCCATCTCTTGAATTGCAGATTGTGTTCCAGAAACCGTCAGGAAGGCACATGCCTCTGCACACGCACACACACACACACACACACACGCATGTACCCACACATACCACCCCTACAGAATTTTATGTATGTCATTTGTCTAGAAATCAAGAGGGCTTTGAGTGAGTCACTTCTCTCTAAGCCTCAGTTTCTTGATCTGTAAAATGAGAGAAGTTGATTTAAAAATATCCAAAGTCTGGGGCGCCTGGGTGGCTCAGTCAGTTAAGCATCCGACTCTTGGTTTTGGCTCGGGTCATGGTCTTGCAGTCGTGGGATTAAGCCCCATGTCAAGCTCTGTGCTCAGCACGGAGTCTGCCTCAGACTCTCTCTCCCTCTCCTTTCTCACTCTCAAATAAATAAATAAAATCTTTTTTTAATTTATTTTTGAGACACAGAGAGAGAGCACATGCGCAAGCAGGGGGGAGGGGCAGAGGGAGAAGCCGACTCCTGGCTGAGCAGGGAGCCCGATGCAGGACTTGATCCCAAGACCCTGGGATCATGACCTGAGCTGAAGGCAGACGCTTAACTGACTGAGCCACCCAGGTGCCCAATAAATAAAATCTTTAAAAAAAAAAAAATGTCCAAAGTCCTTTTTATTTTTCTGACGGACATTCAATGATGTTGATTCTCATGAGGCTTTCTAGATATGTAAAGGAAAACACAAGAAAATTCTCTTCCCATTTAGGTAGGTGAACAGGTCCAATGAGAAAAGTTCGATCAGGGTCCTGGGATGAAGCCCCTCATCGCACTCCCTGCTCCACGGGGAGCCTGCTTCTCCCTCTCCCTCTGCCGCTCCCCCTGCTTGTGCTCTCTGTCTCTGTCAAATGAATAAATAAAATCTTTAAAAAAAATAAAAATGAAAATTTACTATTATCGGGGTACCTGGCTGGCTCAGTTGGTAAAGCATGTGACTCTTGATCTCAAGAGTTGTGAGTTCAAGCCCCACATTGGGTGTAGAGATTACTTAAAAATAAAATCAGGCCACCTGGGTGGCTCACTTGGTTAAGCGGCTGCCTTTGGCTCAGGTCCTGATCTCAGGATCCTAGGATCGAGCCCCGCATCGGCTCCCTGCTCAGCGGGGAGCCTGCTTCTCCCTCTCTGGCTCCCCTTGCCTGTATTCTCTCTCTCTGTGTCAAATAAATAAATAAAGTCTTTAAAAATAAGTAAATAAAATCTTTAAAAAATAAATAAAATAAAATGTACAATTATCTTCTCAATAGCCTCATCTTCAAAATACGTGTCTTATTTCCCTCGGTTATATAAAAGTATACATGCCGAAAAACAAAAAGTTACCCCTGCCCATCTCATTGAAGGTCTTAAAGGCTCAAGAAAAGCTTTAGTAAATGTAAATGTCCTTGAGAGAATAAAATCTTGAACTCAGCTGAGAAAATGATGATCTCATCTGAGAAAATAAAACAACCCTTCTTCTAGTAGAGAAAAGCAAGGGAAGGGAACTGACATTTTAGCGGGGAGATTCCTATGTGCAATCACTGTGCTGGGTGCCTTAGTCAGTGTCTCCTTTAATTCCCATTTTGCAGATGAGAACGGTAAGGCTCAGGGAGGGTAATTCTCCCAAGGTCAGGCTCTCAAAGGGCCTGTGTTACGTGCCTGAGTTGTATCAGAAGCCTTCCCTTAGGGAGAGCTGGAGGCTTCCATGACTGAATCTTGCACACGCACACAGAGGATGTTTGCACCACTGCTATCTTCCAGCACCTTCTCCCACCATCAAGTGCAGGGCGCATCTCAGACGCCCCGTGGAGAGTTCCACTGACCCTTGAATTGTGTGGATGCACTTACACGTGGATTTCTTATAGTACAGTACTGTACATGTGTTTTCTCTTTCCTATGATTTTCTTAATATTTTCTTTTCTCTACCTGACTTTATTATAAGAATACAGTATACAATGTACATAACAGAATACATGCTAATTGACTGTTTATGTTATTGGTAAAGTTTCCCATCCACAGTAGGCTCCTAGTAGTTAAGTTTTGGAGGAGTCAAAAGTTATATGTAGATTTTGGACTGCAAGGGGGGTGGTGCCAATAACCCTGCGTTGTTCAAGGATCAGCTGTATTTCCTTACTTGCAGTTCTGTTAATGTTTCAATTCTCTGAGCTGTAATTTCCTCCTAAGTTAAATTTTGATGATCTCTTATGGTCTTTCTTAACAAAGATGAACCCTTTAATGCCTGGGAGCCCACGGCTAGCTCTTCCCACTCACCCACCAGACAGCGGATACATGTGCTTGGCAGCCCCCTTACCCTTTGCCAAGCCTACACAGAGCCCAGGCCCCTGTCTGCTTAGGTTACAGAACACCGGTGTGTGGTGGGGAAAAAAAGCACTGAAGGAGAAATCTGAGAAATTTGCAGGGATCCTAGTGACCCCCTGAAGTCTGGGGAGCTGAGGTTCAGGGAAGACTAGAGATGCATGCACTCTGATCTTGATTTCCCTGCCTTGGTAAAGCCATTTGTATTCACTGGGCGGCCCCCTCCCCGCACTGCCGTATTTAATTCTGGCTACGGTATAAATAGAACTTGGCACTCTGGCAAAGCACACCACCCACCACTGTGTTCCTTCCCTTTTGGGACATCAACTAAATCTGAGCCTTTGATTCCCTCTAGTGGCTCAAATCGGCAACTTTCATACCTGCGTCTTTGCATTTATTTATTTAATGCATAGCGTCTACTGTATGCACCAAATTGGTGCTGGGTTCTCTAGCTTCGCCAGGGGCATGGGATGCTGGTTTCATTTGATCATTGTATCCAGTGGAAAGTGAGCAGGGGTAGAAACCATAGCTCCTTCTTCGAAGCTTAGCTTAGTGCAGTGCAAACTGGCTAATCTCCCTGCTGTCCTATAGCTGCTTTATGGGGACTGAGGGAGGATGGGTTTTATATGGGTTATGCCTTAAAGGAGTTGTAGGACCTCAGGGCAACTCCTTTATCCCTGAGCCTCAGTTTGCTCATGGGTGAAACGAGTACATGGGTTAAATTTTAAGTCCATCCAACAACTGTTTTTTGAGCACCTGCAGTGTGAGGGGCCCTGGGTTGAGAGCTTTGGGAATGTAGTGGTGAATTGGTACCTAATCTCAAGGAGCTTACAGGCTAGTGGGAGAACCACATGTCCAGGAAGCCACATAAGACATAGGGCGGAAGCAGCATAGCATGGCTGTTGGAGTATGAGCTTTGCAGTGAGACAGATCTGGGGTTGAGCCCCTGATCTGTCCTTTCCTAGCTGTGTGATCTTGAGCAAATTGCTAAGCTCCTCTTTCGGTTTCATCCATAGATTTGGATAATCACCGTTTCTTCATAGGGTTGAGTAATCAATGTACAGCCAAACCGTATGACATACTTCCTAAATGGTGGCCACTCTCATTGAGTTTCAAGTTTCCAACAGAAATAACAGAAACCTTACTGGGAATGTCAGTAAGACCCTATGAGGGGCTTATCCTGTTGGTTCTGAAGGCCCTTTCTTATGCCCCACAGATCTCTGTGGTCTCCTTTGTTTGCCATGGAGCTTGGGAATCCACCTGCTGCTTCTCTGAGGGTGGATGCCTCTGAGGGTCCAACCCTGCCGTGTCAACCCAATCTGCCCCCCTGTTTAGAGGGAACTCTTGGGAAATGAACAGGGAATAAGAAACGTAGCTTATATGCTTCTGTGAGCCATGATCCTTGATCTTTAGTGCTTAAAACCCTCTGAAGTGGCAGAGTGAGTGCTCCTCAGGAGAGAGGACTTCACCAGCAACCCTGACACTTGGGGCTGTTCCAACTTGGAGGTTGTATGATTCTGTTACCTTGTGAAGGTAGCATTGGAACATTGTGAATGGCTTTTCATGCTGAGCTCCTTTATCACGTGCAAGGAGCCAAAGGAGGATCTTAGAGCACATCTTAATGCCAGACACATCATACCTAGAATCCAGGTGAGGTTATTTAACACCGTGGATTTCCTAGTCCATGGTGTCTGAAATGAATAGGAAGGAGAGAAGGCGAGCGAGCCTGGAGCCTAGGGTTGCTGACAAGATACCATTCCTGGAACATGATGAAAATAAGAGGTAAAGAAAGACAAAAGTGGAACTGAAATCCTGTTGGCCAGAGGGACACTGGATGGGTGGAGGGATGGGATCCAAATGTAGTAACTTGGAATTTCACTTTGGATAGGAAGGGTTGCTTCATAGTTTGAAGCCCACATGGGATGAGACTATAGAGATTGGAAGACAGAAGTTGGGGGAACAGAGGATGAGTGTCCCTAAGAGAAGCAGGAACTGCCTATAAGATCCCGCTCGTTCCCTGAGGCATCCTGCACTCACCTGTCGGTCTGTGGGGGTAGCCTGTCTCTAAGGTGGCTCAAGGGGTGAAGTGATATCTGGAGCCTGTTCTGGGGAGGATGCCAACCCCTGCCTTTCCTTTGGTTTCTGTCCTTTTGCAAGCCGGTGCTGGTAAAGGAGAGAAAGTAAAAAAAAAAAAAAAAAAAAAACACAATTGTTGACCTGAGTAATTTCATCATCCATAAAAACGCAAAAAGGTAGGAAAGACAGACAATGCTAAGAGTATAATTCGGGGGGCTAAAGAAGATAATGATGGGGCGCCTGGGTGGCTCAGTTGGTTAAGCAACTGCCTTCGGCTCAGGTCATGATCCTGGAGTCCCGGGATCGAGTCCCGCATCGGGCTCCCTGCTCGGCAGGGAGTCTGCTTCTCCCTCTGGCCCTCCCCCCTCTCATACTCTCTCTATCTCATTCTCTCTCTCAAATAAATAAATAAAATCTTAAAAAAAAAAAAAAGAAGATAATGATGAATTCAGTTAAAGGAGGAGCCAGTGGGAGGTTCCAGGACTTCTGGTACCTCTGGTCCAGGATTCTTCTACCTCCTTGATTTGCCCCTTGCCCACAGGAACACCCAGTAATTATTTGTTGTAATATTTGCTTACCACACATACTGTGCGTTTCTACATTACTCATTAGAGGCTCTCCTCTTCCAGTTTCCTACTATGTTGGAACCTTGGGGACTCACACCGAGATCAAGAGAGTGGCAGAAGAAAAGGTCACTTTGCCCTGTCACCATCAACTGGGGCTTCCAGAAAAAGACACCCTGGATATCGAATGGCTGCTCACCGATAATGAAGGGAACCAAAAAGTGGTAAGTATACAATTGGCCAGAGCCCTCCCCCCAGCCCCACCCCCTGCTCTTCCCCTCATCCTCCCACAGTTGTCTTTCCTCAGTCCTCCAGTTTTCTGTAGGGTCGGAAAGGGTTAGAATTGCTCTTTCATCTGGCTTATAGTTGAAAGACTCTAGAGACCAAAATTATAAACAAGGAATGGTATTTGGGTCTTAAAGATAAGAGATTCTGTGTTCTTTGGGCAAGCAAGAAAGCCACCTATCATTTGCCCAAGGAGAGAATCTGTGCTGTTAGTGTCTTTCCCAAGAAGGGAGCTAAGATGCAGTAGCTTGATTCCCAAGCCTAGTGGCCAGAACCCCAGATCTATACTCGGAAGCCTGTTCCTCTTCCTCCTCTGAGACCATTACCACCTGCCCATGTTTAAGCTTTGCACAAAATCATGACATTCAAGCTCTGAGATCATGTAATATGACAAACGACATATGATGCAGGACATGACTGAAAATGTTTATCACATATATAATTGGCCAGCAAAAGAATTGGTACTGGTTCTGGGGTTGGAAAATGAAGGAGCTGGCCCTGGGTCTTCTGTGCTCAGGATGCTGAGGTCCATTGGTGCTTATGGGCTTTTGGGCAGAACTCGTAGCGCTTTGCTCCCGATGATCCACAGGGCTGGTCTCTGTTGAGAGTGAGAAGTAAGTAGCTACCACATTATCCTGTCTGCCTTGGATGCATTCAGCTTTCCTCAAGCTGGGTTTTCTAGCATAATTCTTCTCATTCCATTTACCCACTGACTTTTTTTTTTTTTAATTTTTTTATTTTATTTTATTTTTTTTTAAAGATTTTATTTATTTCTTTGAGACAGAGAGAATGAGAGACAGAGAGCATGAGAGGGAGGAGGGTCAGAGGGAGAAGCAGACTCCCTGCCGAGCAGGGAGCCCGATACGGGACTCGATCCCGGGACTCCAGGACTCCAGGATCATGACCTGAGCCGAAGGCAGTCGCTTAACCAACTGAGCCACCCAGGCGTCCCCCACTGACTTATTTTTAAAAAGCTTTTGGTTGAGGGGCGCCTGGCCGGCTTAGCTGGTGGAGCATGCAACTCTTGATCTCGGGGTTGTGAGTTCGAGCCCCATGTTGGGTGTAGAGATTGCTTAAAAAATAAAATATCTAAAAACAAAAGAAGACAGCATTTTTGGTGGAAAGTTTTGTGATTTTAAAAAGTCACATAAAATAAGCCAGGGAAACTGACTTTAGACTTTTCTTCCTTTTCAGAACTTTACCTCTTGCCCTACTAAAAAGTGAAAGGTTGTCTTTTCTTCTTCTCTGTCCATACCCCTGATTTCATAAGATGGTTTGTGCTGGAAGAAACTAAAGTTTTCACTAAAGTAAAACCCAGGATCATTGTTGGATTTCAGCTCCTACATCACTTTGTCATTTTGATACTGCTTGTCATTTTGTTCTCATAGTTCGTCATCCTGAGACTCTCTGTTCTCCGTAGAGCAAGGTCACCTTAAACTGAGCATACTTATTCCGGCAAATTCTTAGTCAGTCGTAGACATGATACTCTCTGTTCTGAATAAAGTAAATAAGAGCTGTGTTCCTCTCACAAAAATTTAAAAAGAATGACTGCACTCATCTAACTTTCAGGCAAGTGTTTTCATTTAAACTAAAGAAAAAAAAGAGCTGCTTGTTTATGTAGCAAAGTGAATGTAAGGCTTAAAAGTTTATTGCTGACTAAAGCAGACCACTAACATGGCTTTAAGCAGCCACAGTTCCCTACTTGTCTTTAATTAACACTCCAAAGTAAGGATCGCAATTTATTCAGTCATTCAGAGCACATGGATTTATTTAGCAAATACTGTATGCCAAGCTAGGCACTGGGATACAATAGTGAAGAAGATATCAAAGTCCCCACCTTCCTGGAGTTTACAGTGCAAACCCATTCAGTAATTTAAAAAAACAAAACAAAACAAAACAAAACAAAACAAAACTTTTTTTTTTTTTTAAGTAGAGAGCTCTAAACATTAAGCTATGTTCCAGGTTCCAGTCTATTTAGCACATAATATCTCATTTAATGTAATCCTCATAACTAGGGTTATTAGTCTCATTTTTCACATAAGGAACTCCATACAGCGTGTGCCCAGACACAACACACAAAGTGAGAAAGGGGCTTAAGGTCACCCATTTTGCTGTTTGAAATGAGGCACTGTGATGTCAATATCTGGGCTGTGCGGGGCGCCTGGGTGGCTCAGTCGGTTGAGCGACTGCCTTCGGCTCAGGTCATGATCCCAGGGTCCTGGGATCGAGTCCCGCATCGGGCTCCCTGCTCTGCGGGGAGCCTGCTTCTCCCTCTGCCTCTGCCTCTCTCTATCTCTCATGAATAAATAATAAAATCTTTTAAAAAAAAAAAATACCTGGGCTGTTAATTACCAGCTATGTTACCTTCATAAATAATTTGAAATTATAATCCGTGTTGTGTAGGAAATAAGGAGAATGTGGGAAGAAAATTATTCCAGACAGAAACAATTGTGCCAAGGCCCTGATGCTGGAAAAAGCTTGGCAGTACCGCAAGTTCTAAAAGATCAAAAATCAATTTATTTTATTTATTTATTTTTATTTTTTAAATTAATTAATTAATTTATTATCTATTTATTTATTTATCAGAGAGAGAGAGAGAGAGAGCACAAGCAGGGGGAGCTGCAGGCAGGGGCAGAGGGAGAAGCAGACTCCCTGCTGAGCAGGGAGCATGACGAGGGGCTCGATCCCAGGACCCTGGGATCATGACCTGAGCTGAAGGCAGACGCTTAACCGACTGAACCACCCAGGTATCCCTCAAAAATCGATTTAGGTTAAATGGAGTCACTACTGGATTCCCACTATCCACATACTCAGTCACAAAGGAGGTAGTTGAAGAGATAAATGGGTGAAGAGACAACTTGAGAACTAAGTGACGGAGATCATGATGGAGATAAGCAGAGTGTTCTAGATGAATATAAAGGAGGCGCCATTGGCCGAAAGTAGTTGGAGAAGGGGAAAGGTCAAGGGCAGCTCCTGTAAGAAATCACAGCTGATCTGAGTGCTGACAGAAATCTCCTCATTGCCCCGAGGAAATCACAAGAGTGTAGACACAAAGGCTGGAAAGTTCTGGGAAATCATGAGCAGCGAGCATAGGTGGAGTACAAAATGTGAGCTTGCAGAGGTTGCAGGACCAGAACATGAAAGGTCTTGTATAACAGGTTAGGGAGCTCAGATACTTTCCTATATTGTCATGGAGTTCTTGAAAGATTTTAGGAGCGACAGGAACATAGATACATCTTAGGCGATCACTCCAGCCCTGTGCAATGGCACACTGATTTAAAGGAGTCTTGAGTAGAAGCAAGATCAGCTGAACAATTTCAGACTATACAATAGGGGCTTACACTATATTCATGGGTAGCTGGAATATCAAGATGGGCGTAATACACAAATTTAGTGGGTAAATTTGCCACCATGTTGGGAATGAGTGAGGGTGAGAGAGAAAATACGGGGCGGGGTGGGGGGGCGCCTGGGTGGCTCAGTTGGTTAAGCATCTGCCTTCGACTCAGGTCATGATCCCAGGGTCCTGGGATAGAACCCCACGTCGTGCTCCCTGCTCAGTGGGGAGCCTGCTTCTCCCTCTCCTGCTCCCCCTGCTTGTGTTCTCTGTCTCTCTGTCAAATAAATAAATAAATCTGAAAAAAAAAAAAAGAAAGAAAGAAAGAAAAAGAAAATACAGGAGGGGCTGGACTGGATGTGGTGCCTAAGATAGGCTAGCCAATGACCTGGACACCAAGATTAGCCTTGCATTTCAATCCGAGCGGAATTGGCTCCCTCACTTTTGTCTAGGAGGCTCAAATATGCAGGAACATTTTTGGGCAGGTAGGCAGTTTGGGGAATATTTGAATCTCAGCCTAGGTAGATAACATGTCCTCTAGAACTCTGGAGCTTTCCTCCAGGTTCTAGGGATGGAAACATAGTTAATTTCCAAAGTCTGAGTGAACATCTCCTCCAGGGTCAGTCACAAACACACAACTGAGACTTTCCCCTCTATTTTTTGTATGGAGAAATTAGGGCAGAGATGTTCTCATTCCCATGTCAAACCCCTCTGGCCACCTCCTTTCTCCCTTTCCCCCTTTGATATTGAGGAAGAAAACTCCTGATCAAGGGGTTGAGCTTCCGACTCTTGATTTTGGCTCAGGTCGTGATCTCAGGGTTCCTGGGATTGAGCCTCGCATCAGGCTCATGCTGAGAGTCTGCCTGAGAGGCTCTGTCTCCCTCTCCCTCTGCCCTTCCCTCTGCTCACATTCTGAATGAATGAATAAATAAATAAAATCTTAAAAAAGAAAGAAAGAAGGAAAGAAGGAAAGAAAAAGAAAGAAAAGAAAAATCTTGGATCAAAAACAGAGAAAGAAGCCTACATCTATTTCTGTTCGAGGCAGGTGCATGATTGCTAGGCAGGGCCTGACACAGCAGAGCACCTGCCAGAAAGCTGAGCTGCTCCATCTGCCCCATAAAGTCTTAACAAATTGTCCCGCCTCCTCCTCTCTTTTCTCTTTAAAACTGCGTTGTTCACAGGTCCATTAGGAACATCACGAGACACATGGCCCCACAACAGCTGCAATTCATGTGCTTCATTTTTTGTTTGTTTGCAAAAGGATTACATTTATGTTCACTGTTCTCCCATCACCGCCCCCACCCCGCCGAGCAAGGGCTTAGCCTCAGCTCTACATTTCCTAGAATTAAAACCACAACTAAGACAAAGAGACACACACGTACCTGATATTCAATGTGCCTCTGAAAAAAACTGAGCCAAATCGCAAGGCTGGTACTGAGCCCAACCTGTGTCCTAAATGGGTGTGAAATGCTCATATTAGGCAATGGTTATTTAATTACAGTAAGATTATTTTGGGGTTGTACAATGTCTGCTCTCCAAAGATGTTAAATACTTACCTTAGTTGTCCCCCCACCCCCCTTTTTTTCCCATTAAATAATGGGACAAGATTTGGGGGAAAGGGGAGAAAAGCACTAGGGAGTCAGCCCTACCTGTATGTACTAAGTGCTGTGGTGGGGATATGTCCAAAGGGCTGAAGCTCTCAGGAGGAAGTCAATGATTCTATCCAGGAAAGGCTCTAATACACAGAAGGTAGGCCTTGAGCTTGATCTTGAGGTCTGTGTAGGTGTTGTTTAAGCCAAAGTAAGAGAGGCATTTCAAAAGGAGAGAAGACCACATGATCCAAGACAAAGACACATCAGAGGGTGTTGTTCAGAATCAAGGGACGTCGAGCTTGGGGACGTGGCTATTCAGAGATGCGAGGACAGGGACCAAAGATGAGGCATAGTCCAGGCTGCACTGGCCTTAGGCGCCACCTTCAGAGAGCTGAACTTTAGTCCACAGTGTGCACAAGAGAAGGAAAACAGATGGAGGCTTTCAGCTAGGGGGGCTTTGCTATACAAATGAATGGAATGACTAATGTTCTCTGGGTACTGGGCTGGACAAGCTTGGAAACCTTAGGGGCTTTCATGAACCCAGAACCAGCCTAATAAAAGTGATCGTGAGTGCTTACTATCTCATTCCCACAAAAACCCGATGAAGTAGCTTACTCCCATTTTACAGTTGAGGAACTTAAGGTTTAGAAAGGTAAATTAACCAACCGTAGGTGCAGAGCTGTAAGTGGAGGGGCTCCCATTTGAATGTAAACCAGTTGACCTCCCTACTGGCTCACTCTCAATCACTGTGCCCTGGTGCAGTGTTTTTTCAAAATCAGGACCCAGTAGTGGATTCTAAGCGAGCAGACTGTTTGTTTTGTTTGTTTTTTTTAAAACACAGTCTGGAAAATATCAGTGTATTGCACATATACTATTTCATGAAACTTACGCTTCAGTTGTCTATGTGCACTCTACGGGCGTGCTGGGTTACAGAGGAAAATGTATTTCTTGATGTAAGTCTGTTCAAAGTTTGAAAGCTCTTACTCCGGTAGACTTAAATCAGCCAGTCTACTGTGGACCACACCTACTAAGTCTCTCCAAAGTCAAATGTGACTTTCAAAAGTATTTCCTGATGTTAGTCCAAATATTAACATGAACAAGAAAGAAATCCCCTAGACCTGAAAGGTTCACCAACTTCCCAAATCCCACAAAACCCCCCAATTCCTAAAAATTACCAGCTCTTGGGGTGCCCGGCTGGTTCAGTCAGTAGAGCATGCGACTCTTGATCTCTGGGGTCATGAGTTCGAGCCGCATGTGTGGCATAGAGTTTACTTGAGATAAAAATTTAAGACATTTAAAAACAAATACCCAGCTCTTAACGGATTTCTAGGTTTAGAATCTCTTCATTCTTCCTAGGAAGCACAGACTCGCTTGTGGTGATTATGCACCTACCAGGTAATATGAAAAAGTCAGAAAGAAAGTAACATGAATTGAGTACCTGTGAGGCTTCCCCACCTCACTTGTCCTACCTCCAAACATCAGCCCGCTCTCCATCTTAAGAGGAGGTAAGCTCTAAAGCTTCCAGTTTTTTTCCTGTTGCTAATATATTTCCTCCTCTCCCTATTGTCCCATATTGTCCCACTGAGTTGCCATTTCTATGGCCTGCCACCACCCCAAGAAACGTATCCTCTCTATGCAACGCAACAGGATGTGGGGCCAAGAACACCCTGCAAACATTTAAAACAGACAAGTACCGTATCAGAAGGGCTGCGACCTGGCTCTTCCAGGTCTGAGTCTCCTAAAGCACAGAGTTTTCATTGGATGCTAGGAACCCTATCAAATTATTTGCAAAATAATATGTACTTTTTTTTTCCTGGGTCAGAGTTCATAGGTTTTATCTGACTGGGAGAAAAACAAAAAGCAGTGAGGTAGGACAAAGAAATTCCTCAAACATGGTGCTGGCTAATGTGATGTGATGTGGGGTCCGGGAGCAAGCGGTCAAGAAAGAATTCTTGGGGCTCCATGCTGGGCTTGGAACCTACTTAAAAAAAGAGAGAATTCTTGCGATGTTTTCGGTGCAAAAAGGTTTTTATTAAAGCACGGGGACTGGACCCAGGGGCAGAAAGAGCTGCCTTGGGGCACCTGGGTGGCTCAGTCGACTAAGGCGACTGCCTTCGGCTTGGGTTGTGATCTCAGGGTCCTGGAATCGAGCCCCGCATCCAACTCCCTGCTCTGTGGGAAACCTGCTTCTCCTTCTCCCCTGCCTGCTGCTCCCCCTGCTTGTGCTCTCTCTCCCTCCCTCTCTCTCTCAAATTAATAAATAAATTCTTTAAAAAAAAAAAATTCTAGATTTTGAGGAGCAATTGACTATACTTTTACATTGGGAGGGGGCAGAAATGAAGGAAGTTTCCAAAAGGATTTTCATATGTTAAAAAAGACAGGTCCTGGAGGTCTGGCTGTTGTCAAGCTAAGGTTGCCTTTTGCCAAGGCATTACCATTAAGACCGTTGGGAGTCCTGGAGGAAGGTCATACTCTGCATGCCTCAAGTATTTGTCAGTGGGCTGCAAGTTGTAAGAAGATTTAATTTTATCTACATTTCTTTTGCCTTTGTTCTCCTGATCCCTGGCCGCACCCTGGAAACAGGAGGTTGTTTGCATTTTAAGGGATAAGAATAGGCAAGAAACCTCTCCCGGGCCCTAGGAACTGCTTTCCGGGATGCCCAGGCTCTATGGGAAATGTAGTTATGAATCAGTGAACACAGGAGGGTCCAAAAGAATGACCCCACTGGAGCAGGATAAACTGCAGTTGCCCCAGTTTCAGATTAGGATCTATGTTCCCACCTCATCGAAGGCCCTCTCTAAAGAATGTATTAAACGAGAGAATGCCCTTATGTCTAAGTCTAAGCAGTTTGTTGGGGAGACTCACTTCCTTAATCTCCTTAATCTTTCCGTGAACTTTTCACTGCCGTGTTTTTTTTTTTCTCTTTAATGCAAGGGGTTAATACTTGTAAAGCATTTAGCACAGTGCCTCGAACAAAATAAATACCATGTATGTGTTTGATAAATAAAAACAAAATTCCCCGGCGGAAAGTATTGCATTGTGTTGATGGATTTTCCTTTCTAGGCCTAATGCATATTTTCCTAAGGCCAGAGCCAAGGGCTGTGCTTCGCCCAGAGTAGTCACGAAATGGTCAGTGAGCAAAGGAATGATGTCCTTTCACAGATTTCTGCTCTTAAAATTCTTACTATAAGCCTGTGAGGTCGGTAGCTAAGAATTGTCCTAATTTTCTTTTTTCTTTTTTAAAAGATTTTATTTATTTGACAGAGAGAGAGCAGAAGTAGGCAGAGTGGCAGGGAGAGGGAGAGGGAGAAGCAGACTCCCCGCTGAGCAGGGAGCCCGATGCGGGGCTCGATCCCAGGATTCTGGGATCATGACCTGAGCCGAAGGCAGACGCTTAACCGAGTGAGCCACTCAGGCGCCCCCTAATTTTCTTTTAATACATGAGGAAAATTAGACCTTAAACTTGGCTCCAGAGAACCTTTTAGACTTTGAAGGCCCTTGCCCAAGACGGATTTCAGAGCTAGGATCTAAACCCCAAATTCCTAAAGCTAAATCCTTGCTTTCCCTTTGTCCCCTCCCCTATAATTTACAGCTTCTATTGAAAAGAATGCAGACATTCAAGACAGAACTTTTGTCTGGGAGTAAACACTGGACCTTTGACTGAAATCGTGCATTTCCTGTACTTTCCAGAATATTCCTCTGCATGAAGATGATGTTCTGAGGGACCTCCCTTCGTGTCTTGGGGGTGAGGGGCAAGTGTTCAGGTTGGGGTAGGAAGAGATCCTCAATTGGTAGGATAATGAGTAATCAGACCTCTTCAAGACTGCTCCCCCTACCCCCACCCTCCTACTGTCTCCCCCTGAGGCGGGTGGTTTCAGGGTACAACTCACTGAGTCTTTATGAAAGAGAGGGTAGGAGAAAGACGAGTTGTCATCCAGGGGTAAGGCTGGAAATGTGAGCAAAGGCGGGACTTGAATAGTCAGCTAAACAGATGACATCTAGTCATCGATTTCACTCTGAGGTTGGTGCTATTGTAATGAGTTCTAATCTTTGTGTTTAGACATCCACTATTTGGAGACCCTCATTTCCCCCTCCTTTTCTTAATCCTATATTCGTGCCATCAGGGATCTTATCCAGTCTCGTGTCTTTAAATAATCATCCACAAGCTTAGAATTCCCAAAAGTGTATTTCCAGGCCTCCCTCCTGAATATCCAACGCATTTATATGCAACTGCTTTACCCCATGCCTCCTTTGGGTGTCTGAAGAGGTAATCTCAAACGTAGGAAGTCCAAAACTAAGCTCCTGATCCACCTCACCCTGCACACTCTGACTTCAAACCTCTTCCGCTCCATCTTCTCTCTTGGTTGATAGCTGTTCTCTCTTTTCATAGGCTCATGCCCAAACCGGAGAGTGGCCCTGAACTCCTCTCTTTCCCTCATGCCACAAATAAACATTTTTTAAAAGATTATTTATTTGACAGAGAGAGAGAGAACAAGAACAAGCGGGCGGAAGGGGGTGCAGAGGGCGAGGGAAAAGCAGATACCCCGCTGAACAGGGAGCCCAACCCAGGGCTGGATCCCAGGACCCTGGGATCATGACCTGAGCTAAAGGCAGATGCTTAAGGGGCGCCTGGGTGGCTCAGTCGTTAAGCGTCTGCCTTCGGCTCAGGTCATGATCCCAGAGTCCTGGGATCAAGCTCCACATCAGGCTCCCTGCTCCGCGGGAAGCCTGCTTCTCCCTCTCCCACTCCCCCAGCTTGTGTTCCCTCTCTCGCTGTGTCTCTCTCTGTCAAAAAATAAATAAAAATTAAAAAAAAAAAATTATAAATAAAGGCAGATGCTTAACCGACTGAGCCACCCTGGCACCCCAACTCTAGTAGACTCTTGACTGGTTTTTCTGTTTCCATTCTTGGCCTCCTACAGCCTATTCTCAAAACAAATCATATCATGATACTCTTCTACTCAAAATCCTATAATAGCCCCCCACTTCCCGCAGAGTGAAAGCCATCATCTTTACAATGGCCCAGAGGCCCTGCAGTATCTGGCCCCACTGCCTGACCTCATTTACTATTCTCCTGGCTTACTCCAGTGACCTGGCCTCTTTGATGTTCCTCAGACATGCCAAGGCATGCTTCCACTTTAGGGTCTCTGCCTTTGCTCTTTTCTTCGCTTGGAACTCCCTTTCCCCAAGGCTAGTTCGGTGTCTCCTTCAAGACATGCTCTCATGTCTCCTTCCAGTGAGGTCTACTTCGACCACCTTATTTAAATTGCAGTCTGTTCCCCTGGCCGACAACCCCCCTTCCCTGTTCTATTATTTTCATAGTATTGTCTAATGTACCATACAATGTTCTTCCATGTCTGTTTGCTGCCACCAGAATGCATGCTCCCCAAGGGTTGGGATTTTCACGTGCTCTATTCACTGATATCTCCCAAGCATTACAACTGATGCTGCTGGCAAATTGTGGAGGCTCAAAATTTGTTGAATAAATGACTGTGCTCTTGGATCTCTTTAGCTTAACATTCAAATCTGGCTTTTGCTCCCATTTCTACCTCTGGATGGATGTGGATGGATCACTCCTCTTCTTCCTACCCTCTCTTCCCTTTCCTAAATATTCTCTAACTGGTCATGCTTACCAATTTGCTGTAAAATGTCTTTGAAGAGCTCATCTTAGCCTTCAGGAGCAGCTGGTGATGCTGTCCCAGTGAAGCCAGCTCCCATTTCCCTGGCACCCCTCATCCCAGTCAGAAGGAAACACTCCCCCATGCTCTTCTCAGTAGTCCTGCAGGAATTCTAATCTAGAGACCCAGAGAGTTGAACTGTGAAACCACCTGCTGAGGGAGGGGGCAGTAGGGGAGTGGGGGCAGAGGGGAGCAGCCTTCAAGGAATCTAATTCCCCTTACTGTCATGCCAATCATACCAATAGAGGATCTCTCTCTACCCCAGCCTGAACACTTGCCCTCAACCCCCACATACAGTATACCATAGGGAGGTCCCTCCCAAACATTGTCTTCATGCTTAGACTCCAAATTTTCAGATGAATTATGGTCTAATTTTCCTCACATATTAATTTCCACAGAAATAGAAATTAACTTATGGAATGCCCATACTGATGTCCCTGTTTCCATATCCATAGCATGGCGGTGGTTCCTGTTTATAGAGATGCAAATGAATTTTGTCCAAAGGAGACTACAAACCTTTGTCCGATTCTCATTTGAACCTGTTGCAAAATCTTTCTGATTCCATCATTTATTAATGAGTTAAATAAAATCTTTGACACATGCTTATTTTCTATGTATATGAAAGTCATAATTTTAGCTTTTTTTTTTTTTAAGTTGTCCTTTAAAACTGTAGGAGAGGGGGAAAAATATCTTTTCCCCTTTCTTCTCCTAGGTTTTCCAGCTGGGGCACTATAAATTAGACCAATAAAAGACAGATATTTGTTGGTTGGTTTGTTTTCTCTCTTAAAAAAATTTTTTTTTAAATTTTTACTGAGATACACTTGACATACAACGTTTTACTAGTTTCAGGTGTACAACAAAGGGACAGGTTAATAGGAGAAAAACAAAACAAAGTTTATTAACTTCTGTGTACCATGTATGTAACGTGTGGGACTAAGTACCCACAGATGAGTAACTCCAAGGGGTGGCTAGAATTTGGGCTATATACCTAACTTAGTAGGGAAAAGGGAAGATGAGGGAGGACACTTAGGGAAAAGCAAATGACTTTTGAGGAAGATAAATGGGCCCTTAGAAGAACAGATGGGAGATATGCTAGCTTGTGATTTTGTCTGTCTGGGTGTGGTGCCCATTTCTGGTCTCCTAGAAGAGATTAGAGTTGTTCTCAGGAGGTGATTTATGACACTTAAATTCTTTTGGGAGGCTCTGCTTTATGTCAAGGGACTTCAAGAACTCAAATGCCTTTAGCATTTGAAATTCTTATGCACATGCAAAATGGCATATTCTGGGGTGGCATGTCCTGGCCCTCAACACTTCCATAGAACAATTTTCTTTGTATTGGTATCATCTCTAGCACAGTGCTAAGCACAGAGTATGTTTTCAGTAAATGGGTATTCAATAAAGGATTGCAGAGTTGCATTATAGCCTAGCCAGAGACAATTAAGGACAACAGACATATATAAAACCAGAATGCCCCAAGGATCTCCTGGACAACACCCAGCATTATAGGAAGGGGATCTAGCAACCTATGAGCCCAAGTCTTTCACCATTTCTCCTCATATAAAAATGCTGCAAAGAGATGCTGTGGGTGAGAAGGAAAAAAAAAAAAAAGCCATTAGTCTGAGTGAAGGGAAGGTTTCATGAGAAGTCAACATTGATTTTGGGTTCGAAAGAATGAAAGGGAATTCTTTTTGTCTTAAGATTTATTTATTTAAGAGGGAGAGGGAGAAAAAGAATGAGTGGGGAGAGGGGCAGAGGGAGAGAATCTCAAGCAGACTCCCCATGAGCACGGAGCCCAACGTGGAGCTCTCTCTCATGACCCTGAGATCATGACCTGAACCGAAATCAAGAGTTGGATGCTTAACCAACTGAGCCACCCAGGTGCCCCGAAAGAATGAATAGGAATTCTTCATGTGGAGAGATGGAGAAAAGAGAGTTTCTCCATGGAAAAATGCAGTGGGCAGAGGCATTGAGTACAAGAAAGCATGAGTGATACTAAAGAAAGGGAGACAACGTTATCTGATGGTACCCAGATATGGGAGGTGGATAAAAGGAATTGAGACTGGGAAGGTAATGCAGAGGTCACTGTGAGAACTATAGACTGAATCTGGTCATCATTTGGAGGTGGTAGGGAGCCACTGAAGGGTTTTAAGCTGGAAAAGAGCTGATGTGAGTTTTACATTAGTGTTAACTTGGCATCCACTTACATCGTTATGTAAAGTGGATTGGAGAGGGCAGAAATACACAGCAGTGGGGCAGCTGAAAATATGAAACCAGAGCTCAAAACTATGTCAGGACAGAGATAAGGATATGAGAATTATCACAGTAGCAGGGCTGGTTGAAATGAGCGGGCAAAGTCAAATACCGAAAATGTCTTAAGTTTATTATCAGCGACAGTGTCTACCTGTACTTTTCTCCTACTTTCTTCTCCCCCATACTACCCCCACCGAAGACTGTGAGGTCCCCAGGGTAGGAGCTGTGTCTTATTCCTGCTCGTTTTCGGGCACCGTACCCTGGCATCAAGCTCAATAAATAATTTGCTGATGAAAAAGAGCATGCAGGGAAAGGCAAAAACACATTTCTCAGAAAGGTGGTGAGGGCAAAAAGGATGATACTGAAGAATTTTGATATAATGGACAGAGAACTGATGGACATTTTATTGGATGGCCTCAAATCTTTTCAGGAAAGCATTTGATGTATTGCAGGGCATCACATGATTGAGGATGGGCTTGCCAGAAATGTGCACGGGAGACTCCCGTATGCTTGTGTGTCTGTTTTTAGTGCCCTTCCGTGTATCTGGAGTGCTCCCTGCAGCCCTCTTCTCCCTGACTCTGTTGTCTCTCATTTAGTATGCTTATCTCTCAAAGCCTAACTCAAATGCCTCCAACTTTTCTGGGACATTCTCTCTGATACTATTTCAAGTTAATTAATCCTTTTTCTATGTCTATACTTCTCTCCTTGTTAATCCCATTAGATTCTAAATTACTTGAAGACAGGAAGAGGGTTTTACTCATCTGTATAGCCTCCCCCTGACCTGATGGGAAGCAGTCATCCCATGAATGTTTGCTGACATTTGAAATCAAATGAGTTTAAGAATATGCTGAAGGGCAGAAAGGGCAAAGCTGAAGTTATATAGCTTGAAGTCTTGGTGGACAAGAACAGCGTGGTTTTGTTACTAACAGGAGTGAGATGATGGACAGACAGAACCAGGGAAGGATTCAAGAACTTCAGGCTATGATGCAGGCAGATGAAATTTCACTAAAACTTGAGATGATTATGATGGTGATGATGATGATGATGATGATTTTTAAGTAGGCTCCACACCCAACGAGGGGCTTGAACGCACAACCCCAAGATCAAGAGTCACATGCTCTACCCATTGAGCCAGCCAGGCGCCCCAGGATTTTTGGTGTTGTTGTTGTTGTTAGAGAAATCCAAACTTTGATGTCCCTACCTGGAAAAACAAAGACACAAAGACATGATGCTCATGTGTATTTTATGGTAGGAAGGGATGTAATTTTTTCCCAACTGACTTCCTCTTACTAATCGGCAGTGAAGCCCCCCAAAAGGAAAGCCAAACAATGAAGTCCTCTGTATCAGACTTGAATTTTAAGCATTGACTTCTCCTCTTTAACTCCTCCAGTCCCCTCGCCTGGACTCTAAACTTTTGTAAGAACAAAACAGATTGATTTTATAGTGTCACTTTTTTGCCTTCGTTTCCAAACTTTCTGGAAGAGCACTTAATGAGCAGTGAAATGAATGCAGATGGCCACAGGAAGTGGGAGAGAAGTAACTGGTATACCAGGATCATGAACTAAACGGTCTTAGATGGTTATTTTCAAATCCCAGTTCTGCTACTTGTCTGCAATGGGGATAATGGCTACAGGATTCCCCTCTTATCTGTGCAGAATATGTTCCCAAATCCCCCCTGGATGCCTGAAACCATGAATAGTGCCACATCCTATATATACCATGTTGTCTCTCCCTCTCTCAAAATCTTACTGTACCATACCCCCCCCTTCTTCTTGTGATGATGTGAGATGATACAGTGCCTCTGTGATACGTGTTAGACTACAATTGGCCTTCTGACAATATGGCAGAAGGAGGATCATCTGCTTCTGGACCTCGGGTACTGAAACCATGGGAAGTGAAACCAGAGAGAAGGGGAGGAACTACTTAACTTGCAAAAACACTATGTGGGAAATTAACTAGATGTAAAAGTGCTGAGCAAAAGGAGTGTAGTATATTTTGAATACCTCACATGCAGGTGGCGGGAAATTAGAAAGTCAGAAAGGGTATGTGGGGGAGGGGCGCCTGGGTGGCTCAGTCTGTTGAGCGTCTGACTTTTGATTTCGGCTCAGGTTATGATCTCAAGGTGGTGGGATTGAGCCCCGTGTTGGGCTCTGCACTGGGCTGGGTGTAGAGCCTGCTTGCTCTCTCTCTCTCTCAAAAAAAGGGGGAGGGGTATGCAGGGAAAAGGTAAGTCTCCTCTCCATCATTTTCAACTAAATCTCCTCACAGCCAACTCTTGATACCCTTATATGCATTTATTGTGCATTCCCTTCCTTCCTTGACTTAGCTGTGTGAACTTGATTGAACATGTAATTCAAATGTAAAATCCCTTACCTATGAAATGAAATGGTTCTCAGCGTTTAATGAAACAGTTACTACTTTGTAATTAAAATGCTACACAAATAAGAGGTATTATCTTGGGAAGGAGAAGCAAGGCCTAGACAAACATATGGTACTTTTAACTTCATTTAGAACAGAGGTCTCTTGACCCTTAGAAATCAGCCATGGGCTTGACTACTTGGTTCCATTAGGAGTATCCCCTTTCCCCATCTGGACATCAGCAAAAGATGAAGGCCGAGATCCCCATTGCCTGACTCTGGCTTGGTCTGTCTCACAGGTGATCACTTACTCCAGCCGTCATGTCTACAGTAACTTGACTGAGGAGCAGAAGGGCCGAGTGGCCTTTGCTTCCAACTTCCTGGCAGGAGATGCTTCCCTGCAGATTGAGCCTCTGAAGCCCAGTGATGAGGGCCGCTACAGCTGCAAAGTGAAGAATTCAGGGCGCTATGTGTGGAGCCATGTCATCTTAAAAGTCTTAGGTAAGCTAGAGTGTCAAGGTAAACGCCTCCATCTTATTAATAAGGTCTCTGTGAGGAACAGCCAAATGCCCCATGGTGGTACATAACCTTTTGTTTGATACCCTGTATTATACATTCAGAGATCACCTAGTCCAGTTCCCTGGGAAGAAGTATGTTCTCTATTTTAGACATAATAAAAGAAGAAAGAACAATCACAATTTTCCATGGGAACCCACTTACAAAATTTAAATATCCTCTAATGTTTAAATGGTATTCTTATATTTACCTTACATCTCTGAGATACGATTCAACTCCATTTCTGGTTTCTGGCAGCAAAAGCTACTAAGTTCTGTTTAACTGCTTCCAAGTTAATGGACTTCTATCCCCGTTTCAGTATTAGTAAAATCACACTCAGCTTTCCTAAAACTTCCAATTAAGTAACAGTGTCTTCTTTGAGAAATGATGGGAGTTTCTGGGGCAGCCTCTGAAAACTACAACAGCACCACTGGAAGCAGCTGGAATTGGGTGTATGTGTGTGCGGGGGATGGAGGTGGGTGTATTTCTGGGGGTGCTGTAAAGCATGGTTGCATAGCAAAAGGCTACTGAATCCCCACTCAAAAGTGGACCGTAACAGATGGCTAGAGAAACAGCTCAACAGGACGTAGTTCTTCCACAGAATCTGGTGTTTGGCGATCTTTGAAGCTTTTTCTTTTTGCCAGTGAGACCATCAAAGCCCATATGCGAGTTGGAAGGAGAGCTGACAGAAGGAAGTGACGTGACCCTGCAGTGTGAGTCAGCCTCTGGCACAAAGCCCATCATGTATTACTGGCAGCGAATCCGGGAGAAGGAGGGAGAGGATGAACATCTCCCTCCCAAGTCCAGGATTGGTAAGTCATCTTTCCACCAGTCTGCTGAGACAACAGAATGGTACTCTAGCCATGAATTCTAAATCTGGTTTTGTCAGCAACTCACCATGTGACCTTGAACACACTGCCGAACCTCTTTGAGCTTCTATTTTTCATCCGTCAACCCGGACAGGGAAAAAAAAAAAAAAATCCGTCTTTTCTTTCCTCAAATGGCACATAAGCGGCAAAAGAAATGAGGGAGAGATGTACCGCAGATCCATGATACCTAATTACCGTACTGACTATCCCTTACACAGTTCCCAGCCTTTTGTAACCCTTGAGGATGTGCAACTTCAAAGAATGTTCACCTTTCTTTCCACATTCCAAAAAAATCTATCATCTCTTCCTTAGCAAACTGTATTAGAGCCTCTTAGGTCAATGATGCAATGAGGTGAACAGTAAACAGAGACCCTGTCACACTAAGAGGATTACAGTCGTTCCTTCTGCTTGTGTGTAGACTACAATAACCCTGGACGTGTTCTGCTACACAATCTCACCATGGCGTCCTCTGGGCTCTACCAATGCACAGCGGGCAATGAGGCTGGGAAGGAGAGCTGTGTGGTGCGAGTGACTGTACAGTGTAAGTATCCAAGGGGCTTGTTCCTGCGTCTGCATTGTGGTTCCGTGTAAAACACCTCTAATCACAAGAGGAAGGTCAAAGTAAAAACCTTTATTTCCAGAAGGACGTGGCTGTTGCTAAAATCAATTCAGCAGTTGCGATGACCCTTCCAATCTTGGAACTCACTCTCTGTTTAGGAACCTGTATGAATTTGTCAGCTTCCTAAAGAAATTTATTCTGTCCAGGAGAGGACCAAATGGAGATTTCCTTTATAAATGTAAATTTCCCTTACAAAAGGGTATCTTCTACTTTGTTTTTAGAACTTCTCCTGTGTCTGCTGTTTCTCAGAGATGATCAGCTGAAGGGGGCACCTGGCTGGCTTAGTCAGTAGAGGATAGACTCTTGATCTCAGGGTCGTGAGTTCAAGCCCCACACTGGGTGTGGAGCCTACTTCAAAAAAATCAGCTTAAAATAGTCCTAATGCCAAAGAGGCATATTTTGGGGTGGCATGATCTGCTACCTTTCAATATCAAAGGGGTTAGTCATACACCAAGGGTAAATGGGAAACTCAAGAAGACAGAAAGATCTGGAAATACCTTGTCCGGGGCTTATGTTTTGCTTGTTTAAGTAAACGCTGTTCCCAAGGTGGGGCTCAAACTCACAACCCCAAGATCAAGAGTCCTTGAGATTATGAGTCACATGCTCCATCTACTAAGCCAACCAGGCGTCCCAGGGCTTACGTTTTTTTAAGTTCGGGTATTTCCTAGCTTATGTTTGGTTTTACCTCTGCTTTTGTTTCTGAGAAAATAGATGTACAAAGCATCGGCATGGTTGCAGGAGCAGTGACGGGCATGGTGGCTGGAGCTCTGCTGATTTTCCTCTTGGTATGGCTGCTGATCCGGAGGAAAGACAAAGAGAGATATGAGGAAGAAGAAAGACCTAATGAAATCCGGTAAACCTTCCTTCAAAATCCCTTCTACTAGACTTCCTTTCCAGACCTAACTGTATAGTGACCAGCCAACATAAAGGTCCCATTTCCTCTTATTTTATTTTTTAAAGATTTTTTATTTATTGGAGAGAGACACAGCAGGAGCTGGGGGGGGAGGGGAGGGGGAGGGGGGAGTGGTGGGGCAGAGGCAGAGGGATGGGCAGACTCACTCCTCAGCTGGGAGCCCAACTTGAGGCTTAATCCCAGGACCCTAATATATCATGACCTGAGCTGAAGCAGATGCTTAACTGACTGAGCCACCCAGGTGCCCCTCCCATTTCCTCTTAACTATGAATCTGTTAAAAGGATTATTCTGGTTAGGTAAGGAGTTCCAGCCTAGGGACAGAAGGTCTGTTTTATCTTGCCTTTACTGTGAAACTATCTATCCTCAACTGAGAATGAAAAGATCAACTTTAGGTTACTTGTGATTCACTTGCACTTATGAAGGGCCTACAATCAAGAATGGGTATAACCTATGGGCCATGAAAGGGTTTACGTAGGGATACCTGGGTGGGCTCAGTCAGTTACTCTTGATCTCAGCATTGTGAGTTCAAGCCCCACGTTGGGCTCCACGCTGGTGTGGAGCTTACTTAAAAAAAAAATTGGGGTGCCTGGGTGGCTCAGTCGTTAAGCGTCTGCCTTCAGCTCGGGTCACGATCCCAGGGTCCTGGGATCGAGTCCCACATCGGGCTCCCTGCTCGGCGGGAAGCCTGCTTCTCCCTCTCCCACTCCCCCTGCTTGTGTTCATGCTCTCGCTCTCTCTCTGTCGAATAAAAAAAAAAAAACCTTAAAAAAAAAAATTAAAGGATTGGGCAACCCCCTGGGGTCCCCTCCCTCCTTGGGAGCTTTGTACTATCACTTTGCAATCCTCAATAAACCTTGCTTTGCTGCCCACCCAAAAACAAACAAACAAACAAATAAGGGTTTATGTAGACAAACCCCAAATCAATCTCAATGGTGAGTGCCTACTCTCCCAGCCTAACAGAGTTGACTTCAGGGCTTACAAAACATCCATTTGCCTAAGCCAACCATGAAGTCTCAGGGACTGGGGAAGCGCCCATTCCCCTAAATGGCTGCCTTCCAGTGGTATCATGTGAAGTTTACAGCTTGAGGCATTTATTGGGAAACCTCAGACGGAAGCAACCATAGGGGACGCCATCCCGGGCCATCCCGGTCTTGTCGGTATTGAAGTTTACCTTTGCTGTTTTTTCTCTTCAGGGAGGATGCGGAAGCCCCCAAAGCCCGCCTCGTGAAACCCAGTTCCTCCTCCTCCGGCTCCCGGAGCTCACGCTCCGGTTCCTCCTCCACGCGCTCCACAGCAAACAGTGCCTCACGCAGCCAGCGGACGCTGTCGACCGAAGCGGCGCCCCAGCCGGGGCTGGCCACCCATGCCTACAGCCTAGTGCGGCCGGAGGGGAGGGCTTCGGAACCAAAGAAAGTCCACCACGCTACCCTGACCAAAGCAGAACCACACCCAGCATGATCCCCAGCCAGAGCAGAGCCTTCCGAACCGTCTGAATTAGAGTGGACTGGACTCCCACGCTTTCCTGGGAGTCAGGATCTTAGGACTCTTCTATAGAAGTCACTGAAGCCCAGTCACCAGCCACACGACCCCCTCGAACCAGATGACAGGCCGTTTCAGTAGCAGTGAGCATTGCATGGACCCGATTCAAATGAGCACTTTCTTTATATGACACCAAACAGGAAAAAGGATGTAAACTGATCATCTCCCAAAAAGCATCTCATGGTGCCTTGAGACCAGAGTGGGGAAAAGCGGGGGTCCAGATCTGTGTGTTTGTTGACCAGGACCTGTGGTGGAAAAGGCTGGGGAAAGGGGAACTGAACACACTTAAAACTTCTCACCTGAGATGTTTTGTATCAATACTTCGGCTCAACGTTGTCAAGAAGAAATGAGATGTTGTTCATAAATTTTCTATGCATTTCTGCAAACCTACTGGATTGTTGTGATTATTCAGAGTCAAGTGGAACCCACAGCCTTATATTTCACCTAGCTGCACCATGTACTGGGCATCTTGCTTCTGAGAAATTTCAAAAAAGGAAATACATTTCTTCTGACCTGACTTCATTTACCATAAGGTTTGGATATTAATTTTACAAGGAGTTGAACTAGTGGGAGGTGAAGAATGATTTGAGTTTCTCCCCCTCTATCCACTACTAATCTCCCACTTCTATCAAACCATAAGAGAACTAAGAAAGGAATTCAAAATGTGTGACAGGGGACTGTGAAAAACTTTCCATCTTAATGATATTCAGAGGGTCACTGACAGATATCAGAAATATATACTGGAACAATTATGGACTGTCCCTCAAATCAGACGTCTCTGAGGACTTCCCTGCTGGATATCTGGAGCAAAAAAACATTCAGTGTGTGTCATTTGACAATTTTCCTAGAAGTCTTTTAGAGAAAGAGAGATCTTTCAGAGATGCTAAAAGATCATCTGACATATCATTGCATTCTCTTCTGAACATATGAAATCAGAATTTCAAGACTGACTAAACGAGAAAGGGAGCTTAGATAGATCAGTTTTCTCTTAATATATTGAGGAGTGGTATAAGGAAGTTTACTATTACACCAAACTTGGAGCTTCCTCCATTTCTTTCATTTTAGGAGAAGGGTGTGAACCTGGGACTTTTGATAATTCTAGGCCTTAAATTATCAAAAAGATCAGGGATTGCCAGTGTTTCCTAATGGCATTGCAAGTACGTCATAATCATTCCCTCCTGAGAGGCTGACACAGAGAGAAATTCAGTAATTTCCCAGCCTCTGAGGAAGTCCAGGTCTGGAAGGAAAGGGAATTATATTTAGGGAAGGGATGGTGAGGATAACTCATGGGTGGCAGGACAGGGCTGGATTAGTGACTGCTAACATTCGAACTGTCACCATCTTGGAAACAATGAACAGAAATGATTCACCAGGATAACCATCAAAGAGTTGATTCATGGAAGAAAGGTGTGTGAGAAATAAAAAGAAAAGCACAGCCTCTAATACAAGAACTTGCCTTTTTAATAGTGTTGACTATTCTGTGAGTCAAATTCATCCTATGGCAAGAATGGTAGATCTGAAATAGCCCTGTAAGGACCTTAGGACAAATGTCAACAGATCACCATTGGTAGTGCAAAATATTTATGATTAAAAGAGAAAGTCATGCTGAATCTGGAGATGAAAGCATTGTTTCTAAAATGGGAATCAGATGCTTGAAGAGAAAAGGCAGATCTGGGATTTGGCCCCATTTCTCTGGTTTTTCATTTCTACATTTAATTCTCACAAAACAGTCCTCATATAGTGCAAATGCATTTCCCTCTAAGGTTCTTTAAGAAGAAGAAGAAGAAAAGAGAAAGAAATTGGGGTTTATCCTTGGGTGAAAACTGTAATCTGAGGTTTGTCTTCCTCTTATAAAAAGCTGGGAAATAAGAGACATTGAGGAAGTAATGTAAAGAATGTCTGCTATTAATTTAAGAAGGCTGGCATATTTGGAATGCTTCTTATACTGCCTCATTGTAAGATAGAAACCCCTTCCATACTCTTTTTTATTCTTTTAGTAGTGTGGTAACCTATCACCTCTGCTATGAAATTCTGAGAATTCCCATTCCTAGAGTACCTGAGCCAAACAAGTACACTCTGGAGGCTGCAGCTCTATCATCACAAGCAATTTGCTCTTATCATTATTTACACCTTTGAACCTAATGTTTCCTGTATATGCCTTTGAAAGCAGGAATCAGTCCCCTTTGCATGATGTGGAGATTTAGGTTATTTAAACATGTTAGTTACTAAAAGACTAAAATACCAGTTGAATATCCAGATTTGGGGTATCTATTCCCACTGGAAATCTACAAGAAAATTCACAAAACAGGTAACTACCTAAAGTCTGAGAAATTCTAAGGAATTGAAAATTCTGAGCGATAAGGGTGAAGTTTTAGCAATGAGAGTACACTTCTCTTAGAGTCAGGTTTTTGGGTTCAGATGAAGTTCTGGGACACTACTGGCTTCAAACCATATTCCATTGACTTTAAGTCAAATAAATTTGATCCTTTAATATGAAACAAACAAAAAGGCAAGATAGCTAAAAAGTAGAAGGAAGAAATGTTTGTGGGAAGAAGATACTGATGGAATGATGTGAATGTTTGGAGAATAACCATTTCAATAAAATATATAAACCAAACTTAAATTTGGAAAATAATGAAGTTGATGCCCTTGTTGTTACACTGTATAAAAATAATTTCAGAATTGCTGTTGCAAAAAGACATAATTTTGCTTCATTTCTGGTATTAAGCTGTTTATATTTTAACTTCTAAGTTGCCTTGTAATTGAGACTGTGTTTGATCACAAAAAACAAATATTTATTACAGATGTATCTGTATTAGCAATTAAAAAATAAATAAGTAAAGGTAATACCGTAGAAGCTAAAGGTCATATAACCTTCCCTGGAAATTTGTTCATTAGCTTGCTGCCAAAAAAAGAACAGAAGAACTCAGTTTGAATATGATCTATTATTTATTAATTTCAGTGACAGATATATCAAGTACTAGTTTCTCACAAAGCAAGATACTTAGTAGTACTGGAGATACCAAGTTATGACAGAGATCCTGCTCTTAAGGACTTCATCAAAATAAATATTTACGAAGCAAATATTTTATACCAAGGTGAAGTGCCAACAGAACTATACATTAAGGGGTTCAGACAAATCTCAAAAGAAGTAAACACTGAGAGATTTAAATAAATCTGAAAAAAAAAAAAACTTCACAAAATTAAATGAGATAATACATGCAAAGCACTTACAACAGTGCTTGGTATGTGACAGGGACTCAAATATGTTCATCATGAACACCATCCCCCAGTCAGAAACCCTAGGCTTCAGACTTCTTCACTGCAGTCCCTATGCCCCCAAACTTTAATTTTCCATCCTGAATGTGTCTGAAACCTTGTGTATTTCAAGAAGTGGAGATAGGACATTCATCTTACTGAGCTTTAAAAACATAAAGTCTGAATCATTCTATTTAATAAGAGCATAGTCCAAGTTCTACAATGTATTTTGAGTGACAGGAGACACGTTATTGACTCTACTTTCTTTAATCACTGCTGTTAGGTGGGATAGTCCAAGCCACTGAATCTGGGCCCTTGTTTTATTTTATTTTTTTTAAGATTTTTATTTATTTATTTGAGAGAGAGAATGAGAGACAGAGAGCACCAGAGGGAAGAGGGTCAGAGGGAGAAGCAGGCTCCCTGCCGAGCAGGGAGCCCGATGCGGGACTCGATCCCGGGACTCCAGGATCATGACCTGAGCCGAAGGCAGCCGCTTAACCAACTGAGCCACCCAGGCGCCCTGGGCCCTTGTTTTATTTTCCAATGCTTCAATAATTAAAATGTTGCAGGTAGTCCAGAGGTTAAAAGCTGCAAAATGTAGGGTATAGTTCAGAGACTGTACTTGATAGGTTGAGTGGGAAAAGGAAGATTGTAGATACCAAAGAAAATTGAAAGGAGCCTCCCACAGCACACATCTTCCTCTTTCTGGAGTTGTGTAGTTACATGTGTTTCTAGAAAGGAAATTATACCATAGTGTAACAAAAAAACAGACCAAGGATTCTGGAATCAAAAGCGCTAGCTTCCATTCTACCTCAGCCAGCTGTAAATCCTACAAATAACATCTCTGAACCTCATTTTTCTCCTAATACCATGATGTATAATATATATCTCAGAAAACTGTTTTGATGATTACGTTATATAACAAATGAAAGCCCTTTGTACGCTGTAAAAGCATCATATAAAATTAATTTCTTGGGAGATGGGGAGAAATTTAAATATATGCCTCCACGTGCTCAAGCCTAAAATTGCCCCCCCCCCCCCCCCCCGCAAAGGCAAATGTGAAAAAAAATTCTTCCTTCACATGTTTGAATCTGTCTCTAGGCCTTACTGGCTTTAACAAGGACAAAGTGTCCTCTTCTGACAGCCTTTTTGGAGGCACTGTCTGGAAGGCCTTTCTAATTCCAGCCACACCACTATGTTAGGTAGTTTTAAAAAGAATCTTTTCATTTATCTGCCCATTTATTAAGCAAGAATATCAGCTGCCCTGCCTGTTTGCAAGAACACCCTGAAAACATTTCAAGGAACTGACAAAGGCTTAGAATGACAAGGCCCAAATACCTGCCACCAAGCACAATTTAATTCTAAGTACTATCGTTTTGTGGACTGATTAGTAATGTTTTCAAGATGCCTCTGAACAATCTCTCGTTTAGCTTTTTTATAAGTCAAGGAAGGAAAAGTAATACATCCTGTTACTAAAAATAAAAGAGGCTCTAGAAAGTCTAAATCAAGGATACGGGACTACCGGAACGCAGGTTCCTAATGCCTGATTCTCCTACACGGAAAAAACTCACTAGCTTTTCTTTAACAGATAACTGAGAAGTGAGGGATTTGGGTGAGGGGAGAGGGAGAGCCAAAAAGCCGAACCTGTTTTGGCGGGAGGTGGGGCGTGGCGGAGTCTGGACTCAGGGAAGCGGGTCTGGACCTTTATTTCGCTGAGGGTTCAGGCACAGGATCCGGCCCAGGTGGTTCTGAGAGGCCGGACCCCCTCCGACCGCTGCCTCGAGGGCTGCCGGCCTTCACCTGCACGGTGACTGAAAATTCTAGGGGTCGGCCTGGCTAACCTGTCCCACCCCGCTTGAGCTCGGTCCCTCTAGCCCCAGATCTGTGTACCCCCGGGCAAGTCACCCTAGCAGCGCCCAGCGGTCGGTACCCACCCCCCCGGGTCCTAGTGTTCAGTCCTAGCCCAAAGCCACAGTAGGTAGGAAACGTGGGAACATGGAATCCGGGAGGGAGGGCCTAGAGGATCCTACACAACGCCGAAGTAGGGGTTGGGGGAAACAGAATGAGGACTGGGTGGGGAGGGGCGCAACAACCTTCGCGGCCATTTTGTCCTCGCTCTACTTCCGTCTTCCCTCCCGGGCTGCGGGCTCCGGACCCCTCCCTTCGGCCCCTGCTCCCGTCCTCCCCTGGTTCCGCGTGGATCCAGATAGCAGCCAGTGCTGCTGTCATTGGCTAGTTCCAAATTTGCCCGCCCCTCTTCCTCCTCCTCCTTCCGTCCCCTCCCGCCCACGCTTACTGGGAGCGCCTGCGCAGAAGCGGACGCTCCTTTGACACCCCCCCACCCCCCCGCGGGCCTGGGGTGACTGAGGACTCCCGCGCGCGGGCTCTCTCGGCTCCACCCTCCCTTTCCCCGGGGCCGTTCGGAGAAAGGGGGCGAGAATGAAAGTTCCAGAACGCTGCGGTGAGTGCGTCATCGCGAGGGGGGGTGGAATGGGGGCGGGAGTGGGCGAGGCCCGAGGGGTAGAGCCGGCTTAGTCATTGGGGCTCGTAGAGGTGGCCGCGCGCCCATTGGCCGAAGAAGCCATGATGGGCAGCCGGCAGGGGTGGACCCCTTCTGGAAGGTTCTGAGG
This sequence comes from Mirounga leonina, assembly GCF_011800145.1. Lineage (NCBI taxonomy): Eukaryota > Metazoa > Chordata > Mammalia > Carnivora > Phocidae > Mirounga > Mirounga leonina. Next base: position 18,434,681 of record NW_023270387.1, on the reverse strand, counting down.
CAGGGTATAAGAGACAGGGTGGCGGGCGGAAACCGGTCTCATTGAACGCTGGGCTAAGTCGCCAGACGGCTGATTTCTTCTCAAGCCGGGCCGGGCCCACACAGAAGGTAAGGTCTCTGTCTTGTACTCTCGTGGCGGTTCCTCAGGAGCGTGCGCCCCGCGCCCGGGCTGAGCGGGTTTGCGGCACTTCGGAGGCTTTTGGGCGTTCGCGTAGGCGGGGGGCCGTGAGTCCCCCGCCCAGGGCATCCCTTCACCCTGGGAGGCGGCGGACCTGGGTTGCGGCCGGGCGGGAGAGCCGGGGCGTGGGCTGTAGGCCGTGATGGCCGCCGCGGAGCCAGGGCGGCGCCCACAGACAGGGAAGGCTGGGCGAGGGCCGCATCCGCGCTCGGGGGGGCGGAAGTCCGGCGCCCTGGAGCGACCTTCCCTAGGTCCTCAGAGCAGGAAGCCGCCATGGGCACGCGCCCGACGCGGGGGAGGGGGACTCTCGAGCACGGAATACGGGCCGCACTGCGTGTTCTGTCGGGGTGCAGGTCGCAGGGAGGAGGGAGAGTGGAGGTCGGGCTCTGGGCTCGAGACCACGTGCTCGGCACTGTCGCAGACCCTCCGGACAGGTGCTTCCTTCGGTCTGGGCTGGGCTCAGCTGCGGTTGGCACTGAACGTGGACTGCAGAATGGCTTGATCCGGCCCTTACTCGTGGTTTTCCCACAAGGGCAGTTTTTGGGGGGGGG
>NW_023270387.1:18370545-18433853 GCF_011800145.1 Mirounga leonina | reverse complement strand
GGGGGGGGGGGGGGGGGGGGGAGGCGGTAAGTGAAATCTTGGCAAAAAAAAGTGCCTCGTACCTGAAGCTAGGTTTCACAGTAGACGTTTCCAAGCGTTTAGTTGCCTTTTCAAACCACGGGCTTTTCAAAATTTTCCAGCAGCCATGTCTAAGGGACCTGCGGTTGGCATTGATCTTGGCACCACCTACTCTTGCGTGGGTGTCTTCCAGCACGGGAAAGTGGAAATAATTGCCAATGATCAGGGAAACCGAACCACCCCAAGTTACGTCGCCTTCACGGACACCGAACGGTTGATCGGTGATGCTGCGAAGAATCAAGTTGCGATGAACCCCACCAACACAGTTTTTGGTAAGCCGTTAATACGGGCAGTATGCTGTGAGTTCACGTGGTCTAGACTGCGTGTAACTTGAGAGTCGGAAGTTTATGGAATATAAGGCAGCCACGAAAGCCCGGAAAAAAGGGAAAGCTGATTTTTAATTTATTATGGGCATTTTACAGCTCCATGCTAAAGAAAGCTGAGGTAATTCTAAAATTAGGGAATTTGAGTAACTGCCAGAAAACGTAAGTCCATTTACTATTGAGTTTGCTTCCGAGATCAGACCGAGTTTGCTCGGCCTCTTGGCATTTGAGTAGTGGAGGACCAGGGTTGTTCTGGGTATAGATGGAATGTTAACCTTTGCGTTTGATTACTACCCATTACAGACGCCAAACGCCTAATTGGACGTAGATTTGATGATGCTGTTGTCCAATCTGATATGAAGCATTGGCCTTTTATGGTGGTGAATGATGCTGGCAGGCCCAAGGTCCAAGTAGAATACAAGGGAGAGACAAAAAGTTTCTATCCAGAGGAGGTGTCCTCCATGGTTTTGACGAAGATGAAGGAAATTGCAGAGGCCTACCTTGGGAAGGTGAGTAGTGTGCAGCCCTACAGGGAGGTAGTTGGAGGCTGCAATATTATGCACCACATTTCCTAATAAATGGAATTCATGGGGTCTTGACTGCTCAGGTTGTCTTTTTAAAGAATGGTTGTCTTAAGTGCACGCAGAGGCAACGTGATCATGGGACTGATAGTTTTAGGAAAGGACTACAAAAACCGTGTTTGTGTTTCTAGACTGTTACCAATGCAGTTGTCACGGTACCTGCATACTTCAATGACTCTCAGCGTCAGGCTACCAAAGATGCTGGAACTATTGCTGGTCTCAATGTACTTCGAATCATCAACGAGCCAACTGCTGCTGCTATTGCTTATGGCTTAGACAAGAAGGTATGTACCATTTGTAAAGCATAGGATTCATTTTACCATAGATTGGGAGCCAGTGGAGAATGGATAAGGAGTAATACCTTGTACTTTAATTGCAGGTTGGTGCTGAAAGGAATGTGCTGATCTTTGACTTAGGAGGTGGCACTTTCGATGTGTCCATCCTTACTATTGAAGATGGGATCTTTGAGGTTAAATCCACAGCTGGAGACACCCACTTAGGTGGAGAAGACTTCGACAACAGGATGGTCAACCATTTTATTGCAGAGTTCAAGCGCAAACATAAGAAGGACATCAGTGAAAACAAGAGGGCAGTTCGTCGTCTCCGTACTGCTTGTGAACGTGCTAAGCGTACACTTTCTTCCAGCACGCAGGCCAGTATTGAGATTGATTCTCTATACGAAGGAATCGACTTCTATACCTCTATTACTCGTGCCCGGTTTGAAGAATTAAATGCTGATCTGTTCCGTGGCACCCTGGACCCTGTAGAGAAAGCCCTTCGGGATGCCAAACTAGACAAGTCTCAGATCCACGATATTGTCCTGGTGGGTGGTTCTACCCGTATCCCCAAGATTCAGAAACTTCTACAAGATTTCTTCAACGGGAAAGAACTGAATAAGAGCATCAACCCTGATGAGGCTGTTGCTTATGGTGCAGGTAATAATCCCTCTATCCTAGTTAAACAGTTCTAACAGATGGCCTTTCAGGCCCCAAGCTGACTCGCTGTGATGATTGATTCCTTAAACATTCGTAGTTTCCACCAAAAGCTTAGCTGATGATGGCCCAACTTCCTTGGATGTCTGAGCGATTGACATTTGTTAGTGAGGTAATGAGGTGGTTGGGATTTTTTTCTTAATCAATTATCTTCACTTTAGCTGTCCAGGCAGCCATCCTTTCTGGAGACAAATCTGAAAATGTTCAAGATTTGCTGCTGTTGGATGTCACTCCACTTTCTCTTGGCATTGAAACTGCTGGAGGAGTCATGACTGTTCTCATCAAGCGTAATACTACCATTCCTACCAAACAGACACAAACCTTCACTACCTACTCTGACAACCAGCCTGGTGTGCTTATTCAGGTATGTTTTATATTGTATTGGTATTGTTTTGGCTGTACTTGGTCCTGTGAAACTTTGGGAAGACTTGTCCCGCTATGATGATTTGACTTCAACCATTCGTAGTTTCCACCAGAAGCCTTGTGTTGGCCAATTCCTTCCTTGGATGTCTGAGCGATCCGTCTTTCCTAATGGATTTTTCCACAAATCTAGAAACTGGGGCAGTAATCTCTGCCCTTTCTTAGTAATTTTTATTTCCTACCAAGGTGTATGAAGGTGAGCGTGCCATGACCAAGGATAACAACCTACTTGGCAAGTTCGAACTCACAGGCATACCTCCTGCCCCTCGTGGCGTTCCTCAGATTGAAGTCACTTTTGATATTGATGCTAATGGTATCCTCAATGTCTCTGCTGTGGATAAGAGCACAGGAAAAGAGAACAAGATTACCATCACTAATGACAAGGGTAAGTTAACAGCACAACTTTGAGTTAATTTGATATTTTGTCTTAAGAGAGTTTGGGTCATAAGGATCATATTTTTCAAATACTTCAACTGCCCAAGGGTATTTTAGCCAAGAAATCATTTCCTGGAATGCAGCTTTAATGGGTTACAAACGTTGCAGGGTAACTTTGAAGGTTCAGTTTTAGTAAAAACTGGTTAACTTCACAGGCCGCTTGAGCAAGGAAGACATTGAGCGCATGGTCCAGGAAGCTGAGAAGTACAAAGCTGAAGATGAGAAACAGCGAGACAAGGTGTCCTCCAAGAACTCACTTGAGTCTTACGCATTCAACATGAAAGCAACTGTTGAAGATGAAAAACTTCAGGGCAAGATCAATGATGAGGACAAACAGAAGATTCTTGACAAGTGCAATGAAATCATCAATTGGCTTGATAAGAACCAGGTTTGTAATCTCTATAGTAGGAGAGTGGGTGCGGGTGGTTATAGGGCTTTAGCAAAAGGTTAGATGGGCCTTAAAAACATAGGTCACGATGATGAATGGTCCAAACATTCGCGGTTTCCACCAGAATCCCAGATGTTGGCAACTAGCTTCCTTCCTTGGATGTCTGAGTGACCCAAGATTTCATGGGTAGTGAAGACTTGAATGTGCTAACGCTTCTGTGTCTAGTCTTAAACAGAATGTGCCAGACATTGTTTACTTTGAGGAACTTGTAGTAAAAAATTTTTTTTCCTTTCAGACTGCAGAGAAGGAAGAATTTGAACACCAGCAGAAAGAGCTGGAGAAAGTCTGCAATCCTATCATTACCAAACTGTACCAGAGTGCAGGGGGCATGCCAGGAGGAATGCCTGGAGGTTTCCCTGGTGGTGGAGCTCCTCCCTCTGGTGGTGCCTCCTCTGGACCCACCATCGAAGAGGTTGATTAAGCCAACCTGAGAGTAGGTCTAGCATTGTTCCACACAAAATATTCGAAGGACCCAAATTTGTAGCAAATTCCATGGCAGTTTTAATGTTGAGCTGCTATAGTAAATAAACTGGGCATTCTTTATACTTGAATATGGAATACGTGCACAGGGAAAGGAAATAAACATTGCACTTTATAAGCACTGTATTGTTAAGTGGAAAATGCAATGTCTTAAATAAAACTGTATTTAATTGGCACCATACAATTGTCTGACTCCATGTATACAAGGGCAGCAGGCAGCATTTGGTATTTGGGGGCTGTGGATATTCTTGTGGCCTGGTGGTGAATCACCAAAAACAGTATTTGGATTGTCCAATAGGAGTTTCACCAAATGCCTCTGGTCAGATTATGAATCTGTATAAAGAGTGGTTTGGGTTTATGATTAGATGGGTTCATGATCACTACATATTACAGTAAAAGGAAATTTGAGCTGCAGATAGGCTTTCCAGTGCTGGGGGAGCTGTTGCAGGGGAGGAAGCAATTGGAAAAGGGGGAATCTAATGTTTGCTCTGTGTAGCTTGCTAACAATCTGGTTATCTGAGGGTTACTTAAGTTTGGGGATGGCCAATTGGAACAGTGGAATAGCCAGTCAGTGGAAGAAGTTTAAGCATGTGGAACTGACCAAGGACAGATGCAGCATATTCCTTACAAAGCCTTACATGTTCTCCAGGGGGAGATTGATCCTTTTTCTCAGCTTGGTCAGGGCTGGATGGTAACGTGGGGAATTAGCTGCAAACTTGAGGTGGGTGGGGTTTACCATATAGAGTCAACTGAAAAGGAAAGGCCTGGAATATGCCAATTCTGATTTCATGTGATTTAGGCTAACCCTCAAAAGGACTTAAAAGCTTTCAGTACAATTTTGCCTGACAAATTTGCACTGGATTGCCTTTAGGTAAGTGGTTTTAGAGCAAAGCCCCACATTGTTGGCTTTGTGATGGGTGTGTTAGTAAAAGTGTTGAGAACTTAGCTTTGACAGTAAATGGTGATGGGCTACATGCCAGAAGTACTTGGCCTTGGAATTTGAGTCCCATAGAAGTCATGTGCATATGTCATTTGGTTGTGATGGGCCTCAGTCCTCAAGCCTGAAGCAAAATGCGTTAAAGGTGATCGTTAATATGTGGGTTAAAGGTGATAAATAGGGGCGCCTGGGTGGCTCAGTTGGTTAAGTGACTGCCTCAGGTCATGATCCTGGAGTCCCTGGATCGAGTCCGTATCGGGCACCCTGCTAGGCAGGGAGTCTGCTTCTCCCTCTGACCCTCTCCCCTCTCATGTGCTCTCTCTCATTCTCTCTCAAATAGATAAAATCTTTAAAGAAAAAATGATAAATATGGCGACAAGGCTTGGTGGTGCTATGCTTCTGCCACCTGGTGGTCAATTAGAAGAAATGAGTCCTGGCATGGGGCAGGATTTTAATTATATACTCTTGAGGGGAAGAGCCCAAACCTTGATGTCTACTCAATGTTTACCTGTCTTACGGAACTGTTGGTTCCTGGGTGACCTGGGTATTACGCATTTTCTTTGGATTTCGTAAGATTATTTTGCAGTAACTGCAATATTTAAGAGCATTAGGCAAGGTCTATAAGAATAGCCAAGACCTGATTCATAATAGAGGTCATTAATTTTCTTCTAAATTGTTAACTACATAGACTTCGTAATTTTAGGAGTGTATCCACGTAATGCTTGGAGTCTCCAGAGATTTATGGTACCATATATGATTTATATTTGTTTTCCCTTTTTCAAGTGTCACAAATGAAATTTAAAAAGAGCAATGCATGATCTTTGGGAAAGGCCCAGGCTTCATGTATATAACTGGCATGTCCTTCCCACTTTTTATCTGACCTGGGTTTTAGTTCTTGTTAATACATACATCCTTTATGAACTGGAGCTAACAATTTGATCTGAGACTACTTGGCTCAAAAGAAGTAATTTTTTTTGTTGTTCTGAAATCATGGGGTCTTGGTAAGAAAATTGTGGGGATCAAATGTGATTAGTGAAAAACAGCACAAGACAAAGCCCAACCAAAGTTGATAGGTTCTAGCTATTGCAAGTTGAACTTCCAAGTTAAATTCAGTTAGTGAAACAAATTGGGATTTGAAAAATGGTGGGTTCTCTTATGCAAATGGAAGAGATTGGGCCTGTATACTAAAAAATAATGGGGCTTTGGGAAGAAGGAAATTAACTACTTGATAGATTTTTTTAAAAAAAGCTAATCTGGGGGCGCCTGGGTGGCTCAGTTGGTTAAGCGACTGCCTTCGGCTCAGGTCAGGAGTCTGTTTTGGGATCGAGTCCCGCATCGGACTCCCTGCTGAGCAGGGAGTCTGCTTCTCCCTCTGATCCTCCCCCTCTCATATTCTCTCTCTGTCTCATTCTCTCTCTCAAATAAATAAAATCTAAAAAAAAAAAAAAAAAAGCTAATCTGAAGGTTGTGTTTACAGTTGACACAGGTTCAGAGTTGAGTTGATCTCAGATTGCACAGGAGAGGGGTTCCAGATCCTCAAATTTTGCAGGCTTTACTCCAAAACCTGTGTTTCTGCACTGTTGCAGTGTGAATTAACACTAGCTCAACATAGCATCTGGGATTCACACTTGCTGGAAGGGATATTTTCTTTTAAAAGATTTCATTTGAGAGCACAAGCATGGGGAACCCCGGGGGAGGGGGGAGGAGCAGGCTCCCCACTGAGCAGGGGCTCGATCCTAGGACCCTGGGATCATGACCTGAACCAAAGGCAGATGCTTAACCAACTCAGCCACCCAGGCACCCCTGGAAGGAATATTTTCTAAGTTTTGTAATCTTGCTCCTCAACACATGCAGTTTTATGTACTTAGTAACTTGGTCTCGATATTCATCTGGTAGTTCCTCGTTTGAGTTCACGGTGAATTTTTTTTTTTTTTTTTTTTTTTGCCTTTTACATGTGGCAGTCCAAGCAATACGGGCATTTAAGGAGCTCAGTGACTCAAATCAACTTTTGCTTTTGTGTTTAATTAGGTTCCTGCTGTGAGATAAGCTTGGTTTGTTGGGGGCGGGGTAGATAAAAAAAACTGGTAAAAATGTGTTTTGGCCTTCTATACGTAGAATAACAGGAGGTTGGCCCACACAAGATCAATTGGTAACTACGAAGTGATTTTACAAAGTATAAATGGCGTGCTTGTGGGAAGACCCTGGCAAGAAGTATCAGAAGTTGTTAGGGCACGCTTAGAAGATGCAGAGATAGCAGTATTTATCACTTACCGTTCAGTTTAGAGTTAACAGATGGCTTCCACTTCTCTTGATTCTTTTAACAACCTTCCACGGGAAGGATGGCTGGATGGTCAGCTACGCACGTGTAAATCTACCTGGGGTGGCAAAGGCAATTTTTAATTCCGGGGAATTATTGAGGAGGTTGTAGTTATAAGCAGAAATGTGGTGCTTGATGGCTGGCTCATAATTTTGCACAGGGCTCCACTGAATTGGGGAGAGGGAGCAAAAAAAGCCAACGGTCTGTCTCTATGTGTAGCTTTTTAAGAATTAATGCTGGTTTCAGCTAAATGTATTTAGCAGTAGTTTGAGTTTAATCAACAGTAATTGTTGCACTTGTTAAACTATTAAGGGAGTAATTTTAATCTGCAAAGCCACAGCAGTACGTTTACTCACAATATTACTATTTATGTACTTAAAATGTAATACAAAAAAATGGAGCGATCATAAAATACCTGCAAATAATCCTTTGCTCAAACAGTATTTATGCAGTACTTATAATTTTCCAGGTCCTATACTTTCAAAGGAAAAACAGCCTTTTGGATTCTGGTAAGGTGGAGTGATTGGTGGAACATAAATAGGAAAAAGTTGAGAATTTTCATTTTAGGGTCTGCATCTGGCGGTAAGGATCTCTTTTTCCACTAGATGGCAGTAGCTATTTAGAAAACAACTCCAAACGCAGCTGAGGAAAGCCACCGAAAGGCGTTCACTAAAGTCTGTGCTTTTTGGTTTCACAAATTGCCTAACCTGGAAACAAGTGTTGAGGAAGGAAGTCAACCCCAAGTATTCACGTTCATGTTCCAGGTAGAGCATTCCCAGCCACCAGTTGAGCAAGTGCCCTGGTTGGGGTTATGGCTTTGAGTAGAGATCTCAGGGTACTTGGGGCTTAGAGGTGGTGGGGAGATAAAGAGCTTTGAAACATGGAGGGGGGGGAAAGGTAAATCTTAGTGGTTAGAATTTCTTTCCTGATACACTCTTTCTAATTTAAGCCCCTGTGTTATTTCCTTCACCTCTGAAGTTCTACTTCTGAGATTCAACCATATTTGTATGAAATGCTTGAATTTCTCCCTGCTCAAACTCAAACCCAAGAATGCAAGAATATTCACACACTCCTGTATTTCCAGTGTTTGGCACATTATAAGCATATAATATTTATCAAGTAAAAGAATGAAAAGGAGTGAAGCAGGCACCCAAGCGGTTGGTGGTAGAATGTACTCTCTTTGGGTTTTATAAGGGGTTGGTCATGGTCATCGCTATGGAGTGGTGAGAGGCTGGCTGGCTGAGCTCAGATCCCTCCACAGATCTTTGCTACAGTTGCTCCTTGCAGAATTGGGGAGCCAAGATTAAAGTTGCATGAGAGGAGGGAATGATCAAGCCGGGAATAGCTCTAGCCAAATTAAAGTTGACAGTGACAACTATTCAAAACCTTTGGCCTAACGGACCCCCGATGTCTTTAGACTGCCTCCGAAATCTGGCCAGTATGTGGAGTGAGTGGGATGAGGGGAGGCAGCGCAGCTAGTCTTTGCAATACAGAGGACAGCCATACAGCCTGGCCTGGAGGGTCTGGGGCCTGTCCTAAGAAGCTGGGCCACGGTTCAGGGCATTCAGAGGACGCAGCCAGCCCCAGAGCTCTAAGAAAAAAGGCTGTGAATCTTCTTGACTTGGACTAGGCAAGGGTTTCTTAGATACGACACCAAAACCATAAGCAACAAAAGAAAGAGACATACCAGATTTCCTAAAAATTAAGAACTTAGGTAAAGGATACCATCAAGGAAGTGAAGAAAGACAACACACAGAATTGGAGAAAGCATTTGCAAACCATGTATCTAATAAAGGACTGGTATCCAGAATATCTTAAAAATATATTTAAAAAACATTTTTTACAGTGGACAAAAGATCTGAAAAGCCATTTCTCCTCCAAAGAAGATCTACAAATAGCCAATAAGCACATGGAAAGATGCCCAGCATCCTTAGCCATCAGTGAAATGCAGCTCAAAATCACAATGAGATAGAACTTCATACCCCACTAGGATGTCGGTCATTAAAAAAAACAAGTTGGCAAGGATGTGGAGGAACTGGAACCCTCCTACACCCCTAGTGTAAATATAAAATAGTACAGCCACTGTGGAATAGTTAGCAGTTCTCAAAGAGCTAAGCAGAATATGCAGTTACTCTAAATAGGTAATGGGGCTTTGTTTCGGGATGATGAATCATTCTAAATTGTAATGGTTACCCAATTCTGTGAATATACGAAAAATACTGAATTGTATACTTTAAAGGGTTGAATTGTGTTGTATGTCTTAATAAAGCAGTTTTGTGATTTTTTTTTTAAGTCAGAAAAGGAAAGAGGCTATAGAGCTGGCGTCCCCAGTGGATGGGGAGGAAGGGAGAGACACGTTACGTAGTGCGACATGATTACCACAGGAGGGTTAGCTATCACCTCCATCACCTTACATTAATTACCATTTCCTTTTCCTGGTGAGAACACTTGAGATTTACTCTCTTAGCAACTTTCAAGAATCAACATACTGCTGTTAACACTCACCATGCTGTCCCTGAGATGCCCAGAACTTCTTTATCCTGTGAGCTGGAAGTTTGAAGCCTTTGACCAACCTGTCCCCACCCATGCTGTTGTTTTCAGAGGTCTGCACTTCCGACGCAGTGGACTCTTGATCCAAGTAGATACAGGTTCCACACCCCGGGGGTGAGAAAATTAGATTGGACTGGAAAGAAAGCAGGTGGCAAGTAATCATCTGAAAACTGGAAATATTCACCAGGAACCTTTTTATTTGCTTGTTGATTGTCAGGTTTCTGTCTGAGACCCACTCTGCCGTTGACTAAGTGTGTGACCTTAAGCAAACTATTCTATCTTAAAACTGAGTATCTCATGAAATGGGGATTATAATAGTCAACTAATGGGATGCCTGGGTGGCTTAGTCGGTTAAGTGTCTGCCTTCGGCTCAGGTCATGATCCCAGAGTTTTGGGATCGAGTCCCATATGGGGCTCCTTGCTCAGCAGGGAGCCTGCTTCTCTCTCTGCCTGCCGTTTCCCCTCCTTGTGCGTACTCTCTCCCTCCCTCTCTCTCTCTCTCTCTCTGACAAATAAATAAATCTTAAAAAAAAAAAACGGTCAACTATCAGGTTTGTTATGTGGATTAAATGAGCCAGGATATGTGAAGTATTTAGCTCTCTGCCTGGCTCCTAGAATAAGTGCTCAATAAGAGCTATTATTATTAACTATTAGTTATATAAGCCATAATTATTAACATTTCCTAAGGCTGCCATAACAAGGGACCAAAAACTGTGTGGCTTAAACCAGAAATATATTGTCTCACAGTTCTGGAGGCCAGCAGTCTGAAGTCAAGTTGTTGGCAGGGCCATGCTCTCTGAATGCATCAGGGAAGGAACTGTTCTGGGCCTCTCTCTTAGCTTCTGATGGCCTCACATGTTCCTGGGCTTAGAGATCACCACTCCGATCACGTGGCTGTCTTCTCCCTGCATGTGTCCACTTTGACCTCCCTCTGTGCCCGTCTGTGTCCAAATTTCTGCTTTCCACTAAGATGCCAGTCCTACTAGAGTAGGGCCCTCCCTAATGACCTCATTTTAACGTGATCACCTCTGTAAAGACCCTATTTCCAAACAAGGTCACATTCTGAGGTAGTGGGGATTAAGATTTGTTACCCTTAAAAATAAAGCTGTGTCTTCTTTTACCAGCAAAATGGGTTTATTTGAGAATAACAGACTGGCCATGTAGGACAAGCAAGCTCAGGCAAAACCATAGGCAAGGCCCACAAACAAAGGGAAGGCACTTTATTTTACAGAGGAGAAGGAGGAAGTTGGGAGGAGTTGTTTTGAACGAAAATCCACTGGAGAAAAGCAAGAAAGAGGTCAGGGTGATGAGGGTTTCTCCCTGGCTGAGTTGCATGGATCTGCCGTCTCTTGTAGGAGATGTGGTGTGTCTCTTTCCCTGTTGGGGCCTGTAATTGATGGTTCTTTCCTGTTGACTTTTCTTCTGTTGGGGTCTGGAACTGACAATTCTTCTTATAATTGACATTGAGTGGTCCAGGCTGCCCCTTCCAGCCTCCCTTCCTGGCATCCTGAGTCCACTTCCTTGAGATTTCCCTTTATTAATTTTCATAGACTTCACTAGATTTTTTTTTTTTTTTTTTGCAGGGTTGGGGGACAGGGAACACAGTTCAACCTGTAACAGTTACATTCCCTGTGATCACAGAAGAGGAATCCTCTTCCCAGCTTTTGCCTACAAATAGAAAACCCTCCACAAAAATCCAAAAACTTGCCTTTCGTGGGACCAACAAAAGGCGTTTTCATGAGTCTCCTTCTCTGAAGCATATCCCACCGTAGGCCGCCAGCTGTGGGCAGTGTTCCCTTTACTGGCCCATCATCCCTCCAGATTCCCAAACGATGCCTAATTCTTTTTTTTTTTTTAAAGATTTTTATTTATTTATTTGACAGAGAGAGCGAGCGCGCGAGAGCAGGAACACAAGCAGGGGGAGTGGGAGAGGGAGAAGCAGGCTTCCTGCTGAGCAGGGAGCCCGATGTGGGGCTCGATGTGGGGCTCGATCCCAGGACCCTGGGATCATGACCTGAGCCGAAGGCAGACGCTTAACGACTGAGCCACCCAGGCGCCCAACGATGCCTAATTCTATTATTGCTTGTGATTTCCCCGTGGGCAGCAGTTTATTTCTGTCATCAAGTCTCTGATGAAATCTTTATCCATGAAATATTTAGTCCAATCCCAACAAATCGTGTGTACTGTTAACATGGCACAGACGGCCGGCGGCCTGCATTACGTGGTAATTTGGAAGCGAGAGAAGTGATAATACAGGGCCGGGCTTCTTTTGTGAGCTCGCATTAATGCTAGAGCTGGTGATGTCAATTGACAGCCCATTGATTTGGGCTAATAGTGCCTGGAGGGGGCAGAATTGGGGCGAGGTAGGAAATAAAGGATATCGACGGTCAGTTGCCAGGATCCTGGCAGCTTTTAATCTATTATTGCCCCTCCTTTAATGCAACTTCTGTGTCAACTGCATTTACTTCCCCCAGCCCTGCATGCTGTGCTGAACTGTGAAGCCAGTGGGGCGCCACCCCCAGAGTGGTCCAAAGTTCCCCAGTATTGATTCTTTGATGCTCTGGGGTGCGAATTATAATTATTTCATTAAGCCCTTTAATGGGTATCAACTATGAACCTTCCCCAGCCCAGGCTGGGGTGGCCAGGGCGAGGTCCACATCATTAATCTGTGTTCATCTCGTTGCCACCAATTGTCGTCCCCTCGACCCTTTTTTTCCCTCTTATTATCATGTCTATGGTTTTAGTGGGAAGCAGGTCGATCTACTCTCAGAGAGGAGCTGGGAAGGGGAGTTGGCTGATTTGGGGAGGCCGGAGAGGAGGCCACGGTTGAGCACATTGCAGTGTTGGCTGTTCACACCAAGGGACTAGCTAATCATGCTGTCAGATCTGCTCTGCCCACTTCTAGTTTGCCTGCACAGGGAGGTGATGAACAATGCCTCCAGACAAAGCAAGAGATCTTGCAGCTGCTTCCTTGTGTGGCTTTGAGTCCTATTGTAGCTCAGGAATATGCCACACCCTCACTTAAAGTCCGTCGTCAACCTTACTAGGGTGCTGTGGGTATAAAGGTGGACAAAATCCTGCTTTGTGTCTTCGGGGAGCTTCAACTCCAGTAAAGATCTAGCAGCGGGATCAATAAGCAAACAGACAGCAAGACACTAATGAGTGTTGAGTAAGGGCAGAGTACAGGGAGTTATGGCACCCCAGGGAAGGGGCCTTGAGCCAGGCTTGGGGGTCAAGGAGGGCTTCCTGGAGGAACAAGTGCTACACCGAACCTGAAGAATGAGTACGATAGTCCTAGGAAGGAGGAAGGGCATACCAGTTAGTGGGAACAGCATATTTAAAAGAGGCCTGAAGTGAAAGAGAGAAGGCATGTGAAATTTTGGGGACCTTCCCTAGTTGAGTAAAGCCAACACTTTGTATGAGATGGGGAGAAGTCCCTCCCCCCACCCGGCTTCTTGTCTTTACCCACCTGCCATTGCTGATTAAACTCATCAGGAGCCTCAGGAAAGCTCGGGGTCCTTGGTAGTATTTCCCGTCATTGTATCAGAGGCTTTCTTGTTTCTACCATACTTTTCTTAAGGCCAAAAGTGAGTTTTCTTTCAGGTTCTCCACTTGTTTCGTTCATGTGTGGTTTTAAAACATGTCTGCAATTTTTTTTTTTTTTCTGGCAACTTTTTTTGACACTCCTTAATGAGGGTAGGGAGTCTAATTCCTCTTCCCTTGACTATGGGCTGCCTTCGGAGATTGACTTCCAAAAGATAGAATGCAGAGAAAGTAACTCTGGATAATCTCCAAGTCTAGATTTCATGCTGCTTTCACATGATTCTCTGGACACTCACTGTAGGAATCTTCCGCTGCCCATAGGAAGCCCTGCCCCCGTGAGGCACATAAGTGGAAATGCCACATAGAAAGAGGAGCCCCAGCTGTTGAGTGGTCCTAGTCTGTGCCCCAGACATGGGAGTGACAAAGGTTGAAGATGAGCTAGCCCCAGCCCTCAACTGACTACATCTTCATTCAGAAAGACTTGAATGAGAATTGGTCAGCTGAGCCCAGTCAGTCCTCAGGTTCATAACCAAAGTAAATGAGTGTCATTGTTTTAATCCACTGTTTTCAGGGTGATTTGTTACACAGCGATAGATAACTGGAACAGTTAGATTTGATTAAGTGTGTGTTTGATTGTTTGATTACTATAGCTTTATAGTTAGTCTTAAAATCAGGTTATGAGTCCCCCAACTTTGTTCTTTTTCAAGTTTGTTTTGACTCTTCTAGATCTTTTCCTTTTCCTTTTCTGTGTACATTTTAAAATTCAACTCAATTTCTACCATAAATATAGCCTGCTTGAATTATAATTGGGATTTTAATGACTCTAAGGATTAAATTGGGTAAACCTGACATCTTAATATTGAGCACCAATCTAAGAATATGGTATATCTCTCCACTTGTTTAAGTCTTTTTAAGGTAGGCTCCATGCTCAGTGCAGAGCCCTGTGGGGGGCTTGAACTCACAACCGTGAGATTGAGACCTGAGCTGAGATTAAGAATCAAAAGCTTAACTGAGCCACCCAGGGGCCCCTAATTTAAGTCTTTTTAAATTTCTCTCAGCAGTGTTTTGTAGTTTAGAAGGAAGAAATCTTCCATCTTCTGTTAAATTTTCCTAATTACGTTTTTATGCTATTGTAAATAGAGCTGTTCTAAAATTTCATTTCCCAATTAATTGCTCCTACTCTCTCTCTCTCTCTTTCTTTCAGATTTTAGTTATTTATCTGAGAGAGAGAAAGCGAGAGAACACACACCAGCAGGGGGGAGGGGCAGAAGGAGGGGGAGAAGCAGGCTCCCCTCTGAGCAGGGAGCCCAATGCAGAACTTGATCCCAGGACCCTGGGATCATGTCCTGAGCCAAAGGCAGATGCGTAACCAACTGAGCCACCCAGGCACCCTATTTACTTTTCAAAAGCCAGCTGAAATATTCCCTTTCTGGAATTCTCCTAGGCAAGGTTGGTGACTTCCCCAGTCAGCATTCCCTATATGCTTTGCACCTTTAGTATAGCCTTTTTCACACATTTTGGAGATGTTTGCATGCTGGCTGTCTTCCCCCTGGACAGGGAGATCTTCTGAGGTGGGGACTGTGGCTTCTTCATTTTCATATATTCCCTCCTGTAGGCTCTGCCTCTCTGCGAATCATGGGGCAGAGTCAGAGCTCTGGGGTTTGTGTACCCTATGTCCCCAGCTGTGAAAACCTCAAGCAAGTTTCCCTCTGAAAATACTTTTCTTTAAAATATAATTCCCTTCTAAGAACTTGTACCAAGGTTAATACTTCTTGGATACTCGGTTTTCTCATCTGTTAAAAGGGAATAATACAGGTAGTTGCTACCTGCTCTCTCCATGGTTGTGCGAATTTGTTGACTGAAGGGACACAATTTTGTATTGGAACAGAGGTGTGGCCTAGAGATGATCTTGATCATGATCTTGCATGATCCCCGATTTGAATGGAAACCTGATTAATTAAATCCTACCAGGCTTTAGAAAGTATATTCTGTAATGCAGTGGGGTTCCCAACCCACTCAGACCTCTTTTTTTATAAGAAATATTTTGGGGGGTGCCTGGTTGGCTTAGTCATTAAGCGTCTGCCTTCGGCTCAGGTCATGATCCCAGGGTCCTGGGATCGAGTCCCGCATCGGGCTCCCTGCTCAGCGGGGAGCCTGCTTCTCTCTCTCCCGCTCCCCCTGCTTGTGTTCCCTCTCTTGCTGTGTCTCTCTCTCTGTCAGATAGATAGATAGATAGATAGATAAATAAATAGAATGTTTAAAAAAATATTTTGGAATATCCTCTTTCCTATTGCAGAGTGAAATTCATAGATAACCAAAATATTCAATTATAATTATAAATCTGAGGGAGAATTAAAGAAAAACAACTTGCAGTAAAATAACTGTTTCAATAGATAAACGCTCAAGTGCAGATAAGACAGAAGACACAAAGAACTAAGTGAGATGCTCACTCCTGCAGAAACTTTTCAAAAGCCAGTTACAAATTTAGACTGATTCCGGCCAGTACTTTGGTGGCTCAGATATTAATCATATTGCTGTCAAGACATGCTTTTCTGAAATGGTAAGCAAATCTTTGTATTGTCCCAGACGAAACAAAGGGCATTCAGCTCTCATTTTATATGATATTTGCACTCGGGAAATTCAGTGTATTTTAAAACTGCAAGAAATATTTCATGTTATTGTACAACCTAGTTCATTATGGAAAATTTCTTCACCTATGGGAATATTTGGAAGATACTCAGAAATCACTTGGGATATGGAAATTTCCTTGATGTACGGAACTGACCTGAATATTGCAGGATACCAGGCATCCCTCTCTCCTACCCCCTAAAGGCCAGTGGTGCCCCAAGTCAGGGCAACAATCAAAAATGTTCCCACAAATTTCCTAAGTGCCCTTTAGGGGGCAGTATCACCCTGAGCCCTGATTCTGGAGTTAGCCTTAGGTTCAAAAACCCTAGCACTGCCTCTTTTTGTTGATGTGGCCACTTGACTTCCAGTTTCTCCACCTATAAAAAGGGGTGTATGTGTGTGATAGAGCCATGGCAAGGTGTGTAAAGGGGTAAATGACAGGGTAGTAAATGACACTTGGTATATAGTGTCAAGCCTAGCACTCAGAAGTAGCTATTCATGGAGCATTTATTCTCTGTCACGAATAGTAACAGTCCTGGGCATCTGGGTGGCTCAGTGGTTAAGCGTCTGCCTTCGACTCAGGTCATGATCCCAGGGTCCTGGGATCGAGCCCCGCATCGGGCTCCCTGCTCGGCGGGAAGCCTGCTTCTTCCTCTCCCGCTCCCCCTGCTTGTGTTCCCTCTCTCACTGTGTCTCTCTCTGTCAAATAAATAAATAAAATCTTTAAAAAACAAAACAAAACAAAACGAATAGCAACAGTCCTTTGCGTTTAGTGCCATTAGTAACTGTAATTTTCATTTGGGTAAGTGAGGCCCCAGTTACTTGTCCAAGCTCACGTAGAAAGTGACATGGCAGAAATTTGAACACAGGCAGTCTGACTCCCGAATCTGTCTGGTTACTCTCCACCCTATACTGACCCTGCCGTGAGCGGTACAAGGAAGACTACCCCTGTAGCTTGCCCAGGGTTAAACACCCTCCTGACAACCCACTACTTTTATAAAGGATCTTCCTGGACTGACACTCTAGAATGCTGACCAGTCTGAAGAGGAAAGACCAGCTAGGCCAAGAGCGAGGGAAAGTGCAGAGGACACCCAGACCATCCCACTAGTCCCTTTCTCTCAACTCACTCCCTTGAGCGTGGGCTTGCGAGTTCTCACTGGGGGCAATGCCTGAACTGTAGTCATACCGGGACAGCTGAGGCCTGGGAGAGGTGAGGATAAGCCACTTGCTTTGAGGATAGGCTGATGTGGGCTCAAGACAGAGACTAACATTTTAACAATCTGACAATTCACATCAATGCCCAAGAAAGCCCCTGGTGCGGTCTTGGTGTCCTCATGCTGACTCCAGAGGAATGCAGAAATGAGTCTCCTGGACTCCCTGTCCTAAGGAGCCCACAGTGGGGAAATCAACAAAAAGCCTCCGTTAGGCTGAAAAGGAGAGCATGGGGAGGTTGGGGTGGCAATTTTCGAATAGTTGGAGAATATGAATATATTGGTATTACCCTGGAGGTCAGAACTGGTATCCACGGTTGACTTGAGGTAACAGGAAGCATTTTGGGAGCTAATATGCCAATTATTGCCTCTAGTTCCAAAACCATTCTTTTAGACTTTTAAAAAAAAATTTATTTATTGGGGCGCCCGGGTGGCTCAGTCGTTCAGCGGCTGCCTTCGGCTCAGGTCGTGGTCCCGGGGTCCTGGGATCGAGCCCCGCATCAGGCTCCAGTCTCCCCGCTCGGCGGAGAGCCTGCTTCTCCCTCTCCCTCTCTCTGCTGCTCTGCCTACTTGTGCTCTCTCTCTCTGTGTTAAACAAATAAATAAAAATCTTAAAAAAAAAATTTATTTATTTATTTGAGAGAGAGTGCGCACGAGCTGGGGCAGGGGCAGAGGAAGAAGGAGAGAGAGAGGACAGAACCGGATGCAGGGCTCGATCTCACGACCCTGAGATCATGACCTGAGCCGAAACCAAGAGTTGGACACTCAACCCACTGAGCCCCCCAGGCGCCCAAATTCTTTTAGACTTTGAGGATGGGCCAGGGACTCTGAAAAGCACATTTCTCCTTGCCAACTGGATCTCTGTTAAGTTCCCCTGTTAGGGGTTTCAAAGGGACACTGGAAAGCAGGAGGAAGGACAAGGGAATTGACCTTCTTGTTTGCTGTTGCTGATGGCATCACGGGCAATGCCCTCCACCACGACAGTGACAGTTGGTTCTACTTTCCAGCACACCCAGGAAAGATAGCACTGTGCCCCTTCAGAGGCTGTCAGCCCTGGGTAGAACTACCCCCACCCCAAGGTCTGCATGCATCCCAGTCCGATAGGTTCTCCTCCGAGCTCCTGAGGGAGTAGCAACAGCCTGGCTGCACCCCTCCTCAGAGGGCTGGCTCCCAGCCTTAGGGGGCCCCTCCTCCACCCAGCCCCTCCTTTTGCCATTGTGCCCCAGCCTGAAGTCACTATCTCTGTAGTACCTCAGTGTCCCCTTTTAGCTATGTCAGGCTTCTAACCACTTTCTTACAGGAAAGTCTCCTCATTGAGACCCTTAGGGTGGTTTCTGGTTTCTTAACTGGATCCTGACATAATTATTGCCCAGAAAGCTTTTGTTACAACCTGTGAGACTGGTTAAAAAGTAAATGCATGACTCGGGAGGTTACAAAGTCTTCATCTCTAAAAGTATGGAATCACAGAATTAGTAGACCCAAAAGTATTAGAAATTATTTATTGCACCTCATTATTTTATGGAAGCCCAGAAAATTAACTGGCTTACTGGAAAGTATGCTATTTCGTTTAATAATTATATATAGCATTTACTGTATGCGAGACACTTTATATATTGTAGTTCATTTAAACCATAACAACATTCTCGGGTAGGTACTGTTACTATTCCCTCTTTTCTGAAATGCAGAGGCTAAGTAACTTGCCCAAGGTCACACAGATAGTAAATTGCAGAGCTGAGATTTGGACCAAAGATTTCTGGCTTGAATTCCTACCTTTACCTCTTTTCTCTTTGTTGCTGGAAATGAGCAGCTGTGCTCGTACTAGAGTCTGGGACGGCTCCCTTCCATTCTAGCATTTCCTGATGGTAGGGCAGATGGCCTCTGCAGATCAGATTCCCATTTGGTGAGCCTTGCAACACTCAGATGCCAATTTCTTCCTTTCTTCCTTCCTTTCTTTTTTCTTTTCTTTCTTTCTTTCTCCTTCTCTCTCTCTCTTTCTTCCTTTCAAGATTTTATTTATTTGAGAGCAAGAGCAAGAGAGAGAAGAAGCACAAGCAGGGGGAGAGAGAGAGGGAGAAGCAGACTCCCCCCCTAAGCAGGGAGCCCAATGCAGGACTTGATCCCAGGACACCGGGATCATGACCTGAGCTGAAGGCAGCCACTCAACCAACTGAGCCACCCAGGCGCCCAGATGCCAATTTCTATTACATTTTTTTAAACTTCCTGTTACCCACCTCAAGAAATTCTACGTTCTTTTTACTCAGCACCTACAGCTGGAAGTTCTTTAAAGCCTTGCAGTGTCGGGCACTTTTAGAGTGGATACTCAAGACACATTTGCAGAAAGATTCAGTATATAATTACTGCTTAAATTAATAGTTGCAGTAACACTTAACATTTATATTTAACATTTAAAAAAGTTTTTATGAGTTAAAATGTTTTTAATTATGGCAAAATTACATGTAACATAAATTTTCCCATCTTAACCATTTTTAAGTGTGCAGTATAAAGTATATTTATACTGTTGTGCAACCAATCCCCAGAACTTCTCCATCTTACAAAATTGATATTATGTATCCATGAAACAACCACTCCCCCATTGCCACCCCCCCTCGCCGCCCTTGGCAACTACCATTCTACTTTCAGTTTCTGAGAATTTGACTACTCTAGGTACCTCATATAGTATAAAAAAACTTTTTGTAATGAGCCAATTTTACATTCTTTTTTTTTTTTTAATTTATTTACTTGAGAGAGAGAGAGCATGAGCAGGTGTGGGGTGGGGGAGAGGCAGGGAGAGCAGCAGACTCTCAGCTGAGCAGAAGCCCGATGCGGGGCTTCATCCCAGGACCCTGGGATCATGACCCGAGCCAAAGGCAGACACTTAACCATCTGAGCCACCCAAGCACCCCCCAATTTTACATTCTTAATATTATTTGATTACAACAATATTTTTTTTTTAAGTAATCTCTATACCCATCGTGGGGCTCGAACTCACAACCTCCAGATCAAGAGTTGCATGCTTTACCCACTGAGCCAGCCAGGTGCCCCTGATTACAACAGTAGTCTTATAAGGAGGCAGGACAGAGGCTCTTGGATGCCTGGACCATTTCCATTTTTTTAGGCTCTCAAATTATAAAGAAATGCCAATTTGAGATTACAAAAATTGTGGTGCATTAAAAATTTTACATTGAATGAATGAATGCTTTAAAAATGCAATGTCATGTACTTGTCTCAGAAAAAAATTATTTTAAAAATTCCTTAGAGTGGGGAAACCTGGGTAGCTCAGTCGGTTAAGTGTCTGCCTTCGGCTCAGGTCATGATCCCAGAGTCCTGGAATCGAGTCCCTCATCAGGCTCCTTGTTCAGTGGAGAGTCTGCTTCTCCCTCTGCCTGCAGTTCCCCCTGCCTGCAGTTCCCCCTGCCTGCAGTTCCCCCTGCTTGTGCTCTCTCTCTCTGACAAATAAATAAAATCTTTAAAAAAATTCCTTAGAGCATACTGCAGGTATGGTCCAAAAATGTCACATAAGTTTCAAACTGGATGGTGAACACCTCCTTCCAATCCTGTATTTCTCTGTGGCTGAATATATATTCATTTTGAGATAATGTCAAAATCTAAATGTGAGGCCCTTCATTAATGTGAGTTTCAGGTAAAATGACCATTTCTCCCTCTCCACCAACTCTTCCACTTACGAAAGGGTAGACATCATCCCCATTTTTACAAACCAGAAGTGTCTCCGCAAGTATGGTTCCGAGCTGAAGATATAACAGCAAATTGGGTGGTGGTGGTGGGCGGGTGGGGGCTGTCGAGACTTGAACTCAGACGTGTGACTGTAAGCCTAACACTCCAAGCACCAAGCCCGGCTGACCAGGGCTGTCCACCTCTCAGTTCACTGCTACCACGAAGAGGGATGTGAGCGTGGCCGCTGTAGAGGAAGTATCCGGGTTCTGAGCACGCTCATTGAGATGGGCTGCATTGCAGGTAGTGAGATCCCAGGCTCTGGGAGCAGTCAAGAAGAAATTTGACTGACACCATTTGGGTTTGCTGCAGAGGAGATTCAGGAATGGGGAGTGGGAGTGGGGAGGAGGAAGTGGCGTTCGATTATTTCCAACTTCCCTTCAGACTCGCAGCACAGGGCTGAGCCCAAACCATCAGCACATCTGTGTGCTCTGGGGAGAGGCAGTCTGGGCCTCGCATTCAGTTCCCCACCTTTTCATTAGCAGTAGCCTGCCGCTGGTTGTTGGGCAGCCACGGCTTAATTTGAACAATTGGGCTCCGGGTTCCCGAGGAAAACAGTCCGGGTGCCTCAGCCATCCATCAGTATTCTCTTCAGTCCCCCGACAGCTGCTCACTGCAGGCTGCTGCAACCTGCACTGACCTCTTCTACTCACATAGAGCAGAGGAGGATTTGGAAAAAATTAGTTATATTAGTGACTCCCCGAAACACTCCGTTTACTTGTGATATGACAAATATTTCAGCCATTAGGATCTCTCTGTCTCTTATCATCTTAAATGCACTCACTTACATTCCAAATCACTACTTAATTTAAAAGCCTATTTGTTGAGATTGTGACAGACCCAGGGAAAAGGAGAGACAGACACTCGCTCAGCTCTGGCTGGAATAGAATCAGACTTGGAACTTTGATTGAATCTTTCTCCACAAGGCTTATGCTCAGTCAGGTACAATCTAAACACGTAGGAAGCAGGAAACTTAAAGGGAAACCCACTCGGTTGAGATTTACAACCTCTGCTTTCAAGTGGCAGGTGGCATGGTGACCTTGGGCAAATGACTTTATTGCTGGGTGTCCTCATGTTCCCTGAGCCCTGGATATAGTGACTCATTCAGTGAATGTTTATTGAACCCCTAATATATGCAAGGCAGCGTGACAGATTCTGAGGGCACAAAGATGAATGAGCCATGCCTCTGTGCTCAAAGTTATTCTCAGTTTATTATTCACAATACTCTTTTTTTTTTCTGTCACCTAAATATATTTATTAAACAAATAATCACTAGCATGCAGGCACATACATGTTTATGCCATCTGTTTGCAAGCTCTGTGAATTCCAGTTCTTTATGCTTTCAGTGTTCTAAGTACCACTGTCCATTAAATGTTTAACCAAGACAAAATGATAATATTCCAGAGGCAGGATTCTGTGTCCCCTACAGTTGGTTTCAGAAAACCAGAATCCTCAGACTCGATTACTGGATGCAGG
The DNA here is from genome assembly GCF_011800145.1 of Mirounga leonina. Classification (NCBI taxonomy): domain Eukaryota; kingdom Metazoa; phylum Chordata; class Mammalia; order Carnivora; family Phocidae; genus Mirounga; species Mirounga leonina. The sequence continues at coordinate 18,411,705 of NW_023270387.1, read as the reverse complement.
ATACTTGAGGATTAAATCTTAGAGCCATTCTTACTTGCCTTCCTAGGCCTTGCATCCTGTTCACACAAGGGCAGAAGGACAGAGTGTCTCTAAGTTATGTTAACCAATCCATGCCCACAATAAACTCTTATTGGGGCTCCTCGGTGGCTCAGTCAGTTAAGCGTCTGCCTTCGGCTCAGGTCACGATCCCAGGGTCCTGGGATGGAGCCCTGTGTTGGGCTCCCTGCTCAGCGGGAAGCCTGCTTCTCCCTCTCCCTCAGCTGCCGCTCCCCCACCCCATTGTGCACTGTCTCTGTCAAATAGATAAAAAATAAATGTTTTTGCTTGTTCAAATGTTTGCAGGATATCTATCATCTATCTATCTATCTATCTATCTATCTATCTATCTATCTATCTATCTATCATCTATCTGTGGTATATTGACATACAACAACCTTTAATCTCACAGCAACCCAGTGAGGTAGTGGGTTGGTATCATTACTCCTCCTGATAAAGATGAGAAAACGGCCAGTTAGAGAGGTGAAGTAATTTACCCAAGGTTATACAGATAATATGTGGCTGAAATCAAGCTGCCTGATTAGGCCCTGTGGATTCTCTATGGATCTATTTCCAGGAGTGAAACTGGGAGCTTCTGTGTTTTGCTTTTAATAAAGGATCAGTGGGGGGATTCACATCTCTAACATAGGACTATTTCGGGAGGTTCTGTCATGCTTGAGCCTGGGGGGAGCGCAGGGGAACCTGTGCTTATAAAGAGGATGGTACCCTGTGTGTCACCTAGCGGGCGCCCAGCCCACTGGGGCATTTTGAATCTCAATGGTGGAGGACCACGGTGAGAGACCTGCAACCTATTTAATTCTGTTAGAGAATCAGTGAGGTGCTTGACGAAGCCATTAACTGGGGTTCGTGTCTCCATTCTACTTATAAGACTCCAGGAGGGCAAATGCTGATGGAAATTTATTGATTTCTTTTTCTGCCTTTACCGAATGGGTCAAAAACATGGTATAACACTGCTGGTTCCAATTAAAATCACCTGTTAGCTTACAAAGGTTGGCCCTTTCACCCTACCCCCATTTCCCCCATTTAAAAAGGGTTTAAAAGATTTTCATTTAATTGATTTGCTGTAAAATGCCCTTTACAATTACCCAGATAAACTAGGCGTCACCTGTGGAGTAAGAGCCAATTTGAGCTGTTTATCAAGACTTTGCCTCTGGCCACTTCTCACCCTGGGATCTTGAGTCTCTGTATTGATAGCTTGCATCTGTCAACATTGGATATTTTTAGTGGGCTGCAGAAAGCTTTTAGGGAGATGGGGATGGTGGGGCTGCATCTTTGAGCAGGTGAAGAAAGCATGATGGGTTTTTTTGTTGTTGTTTAGAAATGAGAATGCTTTATTGTGCTGAAAACAAGTTCAGGAAAGCAGCCTTGGCCCCATATGCCTAAAAATAATCAGAGTTGGCCCCGTTTAAAAACCAGGCAGTGGGCTTTAAGGAAATGGGGACGTGGGCAGTGGATAAAACTGAGTAGCAAAGCTTGCCCAGTTTCTCTTGGTTTGGACTTGATGTCAAGTTGTGTTTAATGTTAGTGGGGAGAAGTTGGGGCATCTCTGCAGAAGTTGTCTGCGAAGTGACATTTATGTTCTTTGCGCTGGTGGTGGTGGTGCGGAGTTACAGAGGGTGGGAATCAAAGAAAGAAGGACATAAGGGTATTTAATCTAGGTCTTGTGTATTTCCGAAACCATACAGTTGAATCCACTTAATCATGGAAACAGTGTCAGTCCTGGCTAAGGAACTATGAAAAAACTGGCACCAGAAAACAAAACACAGGCAAATGTGGAAGGGGAGAGGTAAATTCTGGAAGGTATAGACCAATAATCTTGAAGTTGATCACGGCAAAGTTCTAGAATAAATTACGGGAAAAAATGTTTTGTGAGCCTTTGAAAGAAGATGGTCGCTAAGAATGAAGTCGAATTTCCATTCTGACTGGTGTCAAACAGGAAGTGCTCTAGACACAGAAAGTCTAGTAGGGTGTCGCACAGGAAGTAATAAGGTGGTCGAAGAGACTAAATGACAGATTATTTATGAAAGCTTTTGGTGGGGCACCTGGGTGGCTCAGTCGTTAAGCGTCTGCCTTCGGCTCAGGTCATGATCCCGGGGTCCTGGGATCGAGTCCCACATCGGGCTCCCTGCTCGGCGGGAAGCCTGCTTCTCCCTCTCCCACTCCCCCTGCTTGTGTTTCCTCTCTCGCTGTGTCTCTCTGTCAAATAAATAAATAAAATCTTAAAAAAAAAAAAAAAGAAAGCTTTTGGCACAAGGTGGATGCATGGTAAGTATAGGCTTTCATTATCTCCTTCGTAGTCAAACTACTTCTTCCTCTGCTTCACTCCTGACTCTGATGAGAACCCCCACCTACCCACTGACACTGCTTTTCCCCTATTACCAGTGACCACCCAGTCACTAAATTCAACAGATACTCCCAGTTCTTATTCTGCTTGAACTCTTTGAGAATTTTGACATTGCTAATTTCATCCTTTTCTCCAAAACCTTTTCTTCCCTTGAATTCTCTGACACCACACTCTCTTGGATTTGTGCTATTCTATCCACCCATTTCCCAAACTCTTTGGCCTAACAGCATTTCTCTGTTGTTCCTTAACTACCCGTGGTTGCCTATGGTTCTTTCCTAGATTCCACTCCCCACTCTTCTTGGGAGCAATTTCAATATGTCTCCTATCAAAATTTCATCAAGGACAACTGGATACCCACGGACAAAATAATGAATTAAGATCCCTACCACACACCATATACAAAAATTAACTCAAAATTGATCAAAGCCCTAAATGTAATTCTAAAACTATAAAACTCTTAGAACAAAACACGGGTGTAAATCTTTGTGACCTCGGATTTAGTCAATAGCTTCTTAGATGTAACACCAAAAAAAAAAAAAAAAGGCAGCAAGAGGGAAGGTAATCAGGACATCATCAAAATGAAAGCCTTTGCATGGCAAAATAGATCATCAAGAAAGTGAAAGATAACCAAAAGAATGGGAGACAAATTTTGCAAACCATGCATATGGTAAGAGATTTGTATCAAAGAATACATAAAGAACTGTTACAATTCAACAATAAAAAGAACAATGACCCAATTTTTAATAAGGGGAAATCATCTGAGTTGACATTTCTTCAAAGAAGACATACAAATGGCCAAGAAGCCCATGAAAAGATGCTCAACACCACTAGCCATCAGAAAAATGCAACTCCAAACCACAAGATATCATTTCATACTGACTAGGATGTTGAAAAATTGAAACTCTCATAGACCACTGGTGTATGTGAAGTGGTGCAGCCACTTTGGAAAACAGTCTGTCAGTTCTTCAAAAAGTTAAACCTGGGGGGGAGCCTGGGTGGCTCATTGGTTAAGCGTCTGCCTTTGGCTCAGGTCATGATCCCAGGGTCCTGGGATCAAGCCCCACGTTAGGCTCTCTGCTCAGCCGGGAGCCTGCTTCTCCCTCTCCCACTCCCCCTGCTTGTGTTCCCTCTCTCACTGTGTCTCTCTCTGTCAAATAAGTAAATAAAATCTTAAAAAAAATAAATAAAGTTAAACATAGTTACCATATAGTTACCATAGTTACCACTTAGGAATTCCACTCCTACTTACATACTTAAGAGAAATGAAGGTACATGTCTACGCAAAAACTTGTACATGAATGTTCCTAGCAGCATTATTCATAATAGCCCTAAAGTGTCAACAACCCAAATGTCCATCAGCTGCTAAATGGGTAAATGAAATATGCTTTATTCATATGATGGAATATTCAGCCATAAAAAGGAATGAAATACTGGTGTGTGCTAAAACATCGATGAACCTTGGCCACATTGTGCTAAGTAAAAGAAGTCAGTTACAACAGACTGCATGTTGTATAATTCCACTTAGATGAAACACAGAATAGGAAAATCCATAGAGACAGAAAGTAGAATGGTGGTTGTATAGAGTTGTAGGGAAGGGATCTGGGGAGAAATGTGGAGTGACTGCTAATGGGTACGGGGTTTGTTTTGGGGTGACAAAAATGTCCTAAAATCGATTGTGGTGACAGTCACACGTATCTGTGAATATTCTAACAGCCATTGAATTGTATACTTTAAAAGGGTGAGTTGTAAATGGCAAGATCTCATTCCTTTTGATGGACTCTGAGAAACAAACTGAGGGTTCTAGAGGGGAGGGGGGTGGGAGGATGGGTTAGCCTGGTGATGGGTATTGAGGAGGGCACATTCTGCATGGAGCACTGGGTGTTATGCACAAACAATGAATCATGGAACACTATATCTAAAACTAATGATGTAATGTATGGGGATTAACATAAGAATAAAAAAATTATATATAAAAAAGGGTGAGTTGTACGTATGTGATTTATATCTCAATAAACATGTTAAAAAAATTTCTCCTCTCATTGTGCTTCTACTTTAGTGACAAGTCACTTGACCCAGCCTTCCAAATCTCTTCCAAATCGGTCCACCTCTCTCTGTCTGGCAGGCCACCCTCTATTTGGGTCACCACGAAGGCCTCCTAACTGACCATCCTGGCTCCACTCTGCAGGCTTGGAGATCTTTCTAAAGGGCAGATTGGTCACCTCACCTCTTGCCTCAATCTCGTCATGGCTCCTATCCCTGTGAAGGTAAAGATCAAACTCCTTAAGCCAGTTTAAAAGGCCCTGTGTGATCTGGCCCCTGCTTATCTATCTCCGTAATCTGGTCTCTCTCACCACTCACAGTTCACCATTCTACGCCTCCACATCTTCTTTCAATTTGCGAATCTTTTCCCCTTATCTCATTTCTGGGCCTTTGCAAAGGCCGATTGTTCTGCTTTTTGGGTCTCAGCTTATGCGTCACTTGCTCTGGAACATTTTTTCTTAAAGACTCCCCTTCTCCACACATTGGGGTTAGATGCTCCCCTACTCGTGTGTTCTTATTTATTTTATAATGCTTACTGTGGGCCAGGCACCCTTCTAAGTGCTTTATAAAATTAACTCATTTAATTTTCACGGTAACCATAGCACGTGGATACAATTACTATCATCTTCATTGTACAGATGAGCAAATGGAAGCACAGAGAGGCTTCATAACTTTCCCAAAGTCCCACAGCTAGTGGTACTGCCTGGAATCGAATCCAGACACTATAGCTCTAGAGTTTGTGGTATTATGTCACCCTGCCTGCAGTCGCTTAACACATCACTGCACTTATTATATTACATTGTCATTGACTGTTTAGTTATATCTCCATGGAACCTTTGGTTCATTGAAAGTAAGGATTATGTCAGGCCTATTTATTGTTGTGTTCCCAGTATGAGGCTTAGCCTACAGTCCTTTAATGAAAAAAAATCAGTGAATGAAGAAAGCAATTGAGGGCGCCTGGGTGGCTCAGATGGTTAAGCGTCTGCCTTTGGCTCAGGTCATGATCCCAGGGTCCTGGGATCGAGTCCCGCATCGGACTCCCTGCTCCTTGGGAGCCTGCTTCTCCCTCTGCCTCTCTCTCTCTCTCTCTGTCTCTCATGAATAAATAAATAAAATTTAAAAATAAAATAAAAATAAGAAAGCAATTGATTAAGATACAGATATGTGAGATGTGCATGAAAAGAGTTTATAAGATTTACAAAAAATTACAAAAATAGTACAAAGAATTCCTATATACTCTTTTTTTTTTTTTAAGGATTTTATTTATTTATTTGTCAGAGAGAGAGAGAGAGAGAGTGTGTGCACAAGCAGGGAGGAGGGGAAGGCAGAGGGAGAAGCAGGCTCCCCGCCAGCAAGGAGCCCAATCGCAGGGCCCTGGGATCATGACCTGAGCCAAAGGCAGACGCTTAACCCACTGAGCCCCCACCCAGGCGCCCCTCCTATATACTCTTCACCTAACTTCCCGTAATGTTAACGTGTTGTATAACCACAATACGGTGATAAAACCAGGAAATTGCCTTTGCTACTATTACCAGCAACGGTCCCACTAATGTCCTGTTTATGGTCCATGGTACCATCCGGGATTACGCATTGCATTTATCTGTCATGTCTCCTTAGTCTTTAAAACTGAGACAGTGTCTTGGTTTTTCTTCATCTTTCATGACCTTGGCACTTTTGAAGTGCACTGGTCAGTTGGATTGCAGACTATCCCTCAGTTTTGGGTTTGTCTGAGTTTCCTCGTCGTTAAATTCGGTTATGCGTGTTGGTAAGAATACTGTAGAAGTGATGCTGTGTCCTTCTTCGCACATCATATCAGAAGACACTTAGTATCTATATGTTTCCTTACTGTGATATTAACTTTGATCACTTGGTTAAGGAGATATCTGCCAGGTCTTTCCCTTGTGAAGTTATTACCTTTCTCCCCAGTAATTAATAATCATCTCGTGGAGAAATACCTGGAGATGATATAAATATCCCATTTCCAGTCATATTTTCATCCACAAATTTTAGCATCGATACTTTCTTGAAACAATTACTACAGTGGTGTTTGCAATCGATGGTTTTCTATTTTCATCATTTTTATGTTTATGAATTGGAGTGCTATAAGAAAGAACTTTCCCTTTCTCTCCATTTATTATCTATTTATTCAATCAACCATCTATTTATAGCAACATGAACTATTGAATATTTCTTTTATTCTGTGGATCATAATTTGTTATTATCATTTATTTTCTTGACCAAATTGTCCCAGATTCTGGAGCCCCATCAAGTGAGCTTGCATCTCCTCACTATGTTCTCATCATGTTTTTGAGCACTTCCTTACCTGCTGGTATGTTCCAAGTTCACACTGTACTTTCTCTGCCCCTGCCGTGTAATCTTTAAGGTTCCTTTTTATTGGAGAATAATGTTTTTTTTAAAAGATTTATTTCTTTATTTGAGAGAGAGAGTGAGAAAGAGAGAGAATGGGGGGAGGGACAGAGGGAGAGGGAGAGAGAATCTTAAGCAGACTCATGCTGAGTGCAGAGTTGGACGTTGGGCTCGATCCCAAGAACCTGAGATCATGACCTGAGCTGAAACCAAGAGTCAGACACTTAACCGACTGCACCACCCAGGTGACCCGGAGAATATGTTTAGAAACAAAGGTCTGGACACTAGATGTTCATTGCTGCTGGAGTGTCATTGTTTCTTCACTCAGTGGGCAGAACTAGGAAATATATCGTATGTGTGAAATACACACACATCTCTACTTATTTCCATATCTGGTTGTCTGTCTATCTATTAAAAAACATGACTTTATACTGATCCCTCCGATTCCATTCTAACACAGGGGTCATTCTATCCTTTCCCTTTCTTATTTGTAATTCCTTTCTCTGACCATAAAAACTCGGGTGTTTATTATTATTTTTTAAAAGATTTTATTTATTTATTTGATAGAGAGAGACACAGTGAGAGAGGGAACACAAGCAGGGGGAGTGGGAGAGGGAGAAGCAGGGAGCTTCTCCCCGCCGAGCAGGGAGCCCGATACAGGGCTCGATCCCAGGAGCCTGGGATCATGACCTGAGCTGAAGGCAGATGCTTAACGACTGAGCCACCCAGGCACCCCTGGTGTTTATTATTAACAATATATTTACTTATTTGCTCAACCCTAGATTACACATAAAGCCGTTTCAGAATTGCTAACCTATAACCTATTTGAAAAACAGATTTATTAATTGTGTACTCTTTATTCTCAGTGTATACAGATTAAATTACTGTCTAAACGTACTTAGGTGAATTCTTTTTTCCCTCACACCATTTATTGTGGTTGTTATTAATTTGTAATAAAGTCAATACATGTTTTTAAAAGTGAATAATATTTGTAAGCATATTTTGAAGAACACCATGTATAGGGAACTGTTTCTTTCTTCCTTGCATAACCCAGAAGGCCTGGAGAGATACTCTTAAACTGGGGCCTCCAGAGCTTATAGGGAGACTTGAACCCTACCTCTTCCCACCCTACTCCTTTTGCCAGTACCTATCTCCATGCCTGTATCACCTGTTTCTTCAGGGCTCGGGGAAGAAGCTCTTACAAGTGCTTTCAAAGTCCTGCATTTCAATCCACCTACCTCCACTGGACTCTCCACTGCTTTGGCCCCCAAGTAGAACTTTTTGATACCTGCAATACCATGTTCATCAGTGGGGAGTTTTCTATACCAAGTATCCGTCAGGGAGTTTTCTATACCAAGTATCCGTCAGTCCTACCTGAATCAAACACCTTAATTCAACCCCTCTGCCTTTTCTGGGCTGAAAGTGGCCACCAGGTGGCCTCAGAGTCTACTGCCATCCCAGTTTTAAATAAGTCTGCTTCTCGTGTGGTTAGGTTTGTTCAGGAAATCATTGCATTCCTGAGCAGGGAAGATACATCCTAGATACTTTTTTTTTTTTTTTTAAGGTAGGCTCCACGCCCAACGTGGAGCCCAACCTGGGGCTTGAACTCAAAACCCTGAGATCAAGACTTGAATGGAGATCAAGAGTCAGATGCTTCACTGACTGAGCCACACAGGCGCCCCTCTGGTTGCATTTTTAATTTAGTTAAGCAATTTCTTGCCGTTTGGTTCCTCAGCTCAGCTTTCAGCAAAATGACAAAGGAAGCACAATTTAGGCTGTGTCTTCATCTTTGCCTGGAAACCTTGGGCTCCTTGCCTTTTCCTTTCCTTAAAATCTGCTCCAAGGAAAAGCAAACATGGGTTTGTTGATGGCCATGATGCGGTTACCTGTCAGGGGATGCTTCACAATAAGTGTGACTGAGCTCCTTGGTCTGTCAGCCTCTCTGCAAAGGAAGCTCAGGCAGGGCATCAAGAAACTGGGAAGTCATGGGCGCCTGGGTGGCTCAGTTGGTTAAGCGACTGCCTTCGGCTCAGGTCATGATCCTAGGGTCCTGGGATCGAGTCCCGCATTGGGCTCCCTGCTCTGCGGGGAGCCTGCTTCTCCCTCTCCCACTCCCCTTGCTTGTGTTCCCTCTCTCGCTGTGTCTCTCTCTGTCAAATAAATAAATAGAATCTTTAAAAAAAAAAAAAAAAAAGAAACTGGGAAGTCGTGTAGAAACACCACCATCAGTGTCTCCTTGAGCGGGTCACTTAGCCTTTCCTGGACTTTGGTGTCCTCACCTATAAATGAAGAGATTATTGAACTCCATGGACTCAAACAGAAATCCCTCAGAAGCTCGGGGGATAACGTCAATCTATGAAGAGGCTGAAGAGTGGTTTAAGACAGAGGAAGTTGGGTTGACTAAAGTAGAATTGGAAAGTGCACACTCTGCTGAAAGGCATTCAAATGTAAACTTTTAAAAACACTGAGTAGACCAAACAAGATACGTCTGGGCATTGAATGTGTCCAGAACGCTGCCAGTTTGTAGCTCATGGACTAGAGAATCTTTATCACTATGGTTTCTCCTAGGCCTGAGGTTCTGTAAACACTCAGTAATTTGCTTATGCTCTTCTATCTGCTCGGAATTATTAGCCATTACTATCATTCCCCATCATCTCTGCATGTCTAAACCCTAATTCCTTCTTATAAAACCCACTCAAATGCCACCTACTACAGGAAGTTTCCCTAGATTTTTCTCTCTAAATCAGAAAACATTTTCTCTCCACCTTGAGTTCTTCTAGCATTCTAACCTTCTTCATGGCTCTTTTTGCCTTTTTTTTTTAACTGTATTATAGTTATTTACATGCTGGTCATCAATCTTTATATGTATATATATCTAGAGAGAGAGAGGGAGAGAGAGAGAGTGCTCCTTGTGGGCAGAATCCATGTCTTACTGAGTTTTGTATCTCCACCACCTGGAAAATCAGCTAACAAATATTTACTGAAGGCCTACTCTGTGTTAGACATGGTTTTAGATGCTCCCCTTAGCATATAGTAGTAGGGACTCGATAGATGCTTGCTAAATGAATGGTATTAAATGGCCAACCAGAATAATGAAAAGAAAAAGGCAGATAATACCAAGTGTTAGGGAAGATGTAGAGCAATCCTCATACTCTGTTGGCCCCAGTAGCCTTTGCTCTCTACTGTTTCCCATCATTATCTCATGTTGCATGGCAAGAGGGATTTTGCAGATGTAACTAAGGTTACTGACCAGTTGACCTTAAGATAGGGAGGTTATCTGAGTGGGTCCAATTTAATCATATGAGTCCTATTTATTTATTTATTTATATTTTTGAGAGAGAGAGAGAGAACCCAAGTGGGGGAGAGGGGCAAAGGAAGAGGGGGAGACAGAGAATCTTTTTTTTTCTTTTTCTTTAATTTAATTTTATTATGTTATGTTAATCACCATACATTACATCATTAGTTTTTGATGTAATGTTCCATGATTCATTGTTTGCGTATAACACCCAGTGCTCCATTCAATACGTGCCCTCTTCAATACTCACCAGGCTAACCCATCCCCCCACCCCGCTCCCTTCTAGAACCCCCAGTTTATTTCTCAGAGTCCATAGTCTCTCATGGTTTGAGACAGAGAATCTTAAGCAGGCTCCATGCCCAGCTCAGAGCCCAACAAGGGCTCAGTCTCACAACCCTGAGATCATGACCTGAGCTGAAATCAAGAGTCAGACACTTAACCGACCGAGCCACCCAGGGGCCCCAATCATATGAGTCTAGAGAGTTTTTTCCAGCTAGGGGCAGAAGAAGACATCAGACAGATTCAAAGCATGAGAAGGACTGATTCATTATTATAACTTAGCTGAGCTTACAAGTGGCCTCTAAAGCTGGGAGCCACCCTCAGCTGACAGCCAGCAAGCAAATGGGGAGCTCAGCCCTAGAGGAATGCAAGAAGCAATTCTGCCAACACCTGAATGAGTTTGGAAGCAGAGTCTTTCCCAGAGCTTCCAGAGAAGAGCCCAGACCTGCTGGCACCTTGATTTTGGCTTTGTAAGACCTTAAGCAGAGAACCCAATTGAGCCTGCCTAAACTTTTGGTTACAGAATTGGGAGATAATAAATGGGGGCTGTTTTAAGCTACTAAGTTTGTGGTGGTTTACTGAGCAGCAATAAAAAACGACTTTAGACACTCAAGCATCACTGTGGAGAGGAATGAAGACCTCCAGGTAGAAGCCAGTACCAGTTGCCAACCATGTGGGTGAACCATGTCAGGAGTGCGTCTGCCAGCCCCGGCCAAGCCTTCAGATGAGGCAGCCCCAGTCAACATCCCGACTGCAGCCTCACAAGGGATCCTGAGCCCAAACCACCCAACCAAGCTGCTCCTGCATTCTTGCCTCACAGAAACCATGAGAGAAAATAAATGATTTTCAGTGTTGTAAGCCACTAAGTTTCAGGGTAGTTGATTATGTCACAATATATCACTAATAGATCACTGTATTATCACTCAGTAAATGTCCAGGGTCTGAAAGGCTACCCTAGGGCATTAGAACCAAGCAGGGACATCCCAGGCCCTGCTAATCCCTAGCATCCCAGACTGCAGACCATACAAGCAGCCCCACACTCCCCAAGGCAGCTCCTCTGGGTCTCTTGTCCAACTCCTCTGCCCTCCTCCAGCCCCACCTTGGATTATCAGGGTCTGCAATTCCCCGAGCTGCTCTGGTGAACATGCTTAAGAGCAAACTAAGCTTCCTTAGGCAGAAGATGAGAGAAAAAATGTGTTTTTTTAAATGGGAAGAAACAGATCTACTTCACAAGAGTATTGTTAATTAAATGATAATGGTATGAAAACAAGATACGATATAGTCATTAAAAAGATATTAAAAAAAAGCTCTTTCTATAGAGATGTGGAACACTGCCCAGAACAACAATAACAGACAACATCTATTTTTAAATAGAAAGAGCAAGGTTCAGAACAATGAGTACATTTAACTATTACTCAGTTACAAAAAAGGTATTTATAAATATCTGCTGTATAGGCATAGCATATCTCTGGTAGAAGATCCCCTTTTGGGAAGAGAACTGGCTGACTGGGGGCAAGGGTGGAAGGGAGATCTCATTCTTTTCACTGACCTCTTTTGTACCTTTTGAATCCATGTACATGTATTATCTATTAAAAATAAATTCCTTTCTTGGAAAGAGATAGTAGGCACTCAGTGACAATTTCCTGCTTCCCCGCTCCCTTCCCTTAACACACTCACACACAACGAGAACCCTCTGCCCCCACACACCTTCCTTCCACATGCACACTTTGAACAGTAAACACACAGCCAAATGTTCTCCCTTACCACCCTGGAGCCCAAGCACACACACAAAGGCAGCCACGAATCTTTGTGCACCATGCACATGCTCAGCAAGCGTGTGGTCCTGCGTATGGTATGTGTGCGTATGAATACACGCATGTGCGTGTGTGTATATATGTAACTGTGTATGCGTGCATATGTTATACATGTTTTGACCTGACTCCTTTATTCTCTACCCTTACCAGTGCCTGCTTCCTATGTGCGTACACCTGGATAGATGCCCCAATTACAAGGCAAAATAGGTTAAAAGTATCCTATTCAAAAGCCTTAAAGGGGCCTAATTGTAGGTGACTGTAAAACTCTAATTAGGGGAGGCCTCATTATCCGCGATGCGAGGAGGAGGAGGAGGAGGATGGGACCCTAATGACAAAGGCAGCCTCCTCAGACAGGAGCGACGGGCTTAATTGCCCTTTGACAAAACTGGAATGGGGGAGACAGGGAGGAGGAGAGGCCCCTCATCCAAGGAAGGGAGTCCCGCAGGCCAGGCCTTTCCCTTGTGCTCTCCCAGCATCTGCCTGGAGGCCGTTTGCATGAAAGCCATCACTTACCTTCCACGGAGGAGGCTGGCGGGTAAGTAGCAGGAACTTGTGACAGACCTCCCCAGTCTCCTTGCTCCGCAGGAATCCCACGTCCTTGGTCCCCTCCCATGGACGGAAATCCATTCTCTGGGGGCAGCAAGCGTGGCTGCGGGTGGGGCACACGTTCTCATTCTGGCTTGGCCACTCACTAGCCCTGTGACCTTTGCGAGTCACTTACACTGACCAAACCCCTCTCTTCAGTTACAGAAGGGACGGGTAACACCCGTTTTCCAGAGTTGTGAACAAGCACAGAACTGTAATTGAGAAAGTGTGTTGCAAAGTGCACGTCGCTCCCTAATTCTTACCGGTTGTGAACCGGGTCACAAGCTCCTGGAGGGCAGGAGTGATGTCTTAGTCACCTGTGCACTCAGTCTCCTGCTACATGGATCTAATAAGAGTGGAGATGAAGACCATCATCGTGGTGGGTGAAGTGGAATGCCAGAACGCGGAGATTCCCTCAGCCTTGGTGTGAACAAATGGACAAAACCTTCAGCAGTGGGGTGAAGCTGTGGTACCTCTACCATGAATTCTAATATTTACTGGGCATTTCCGGTGTGGCAGCACCATCCTAAACAGTTTACGTGTATTCACTTACTGGATCCTCACGATGTCCTTAAGAGGGAGTGCATAATCAGCATCACCCCCATTTTGAAGAGGAGGAAATCAAGTCTCAGCCTTAGAGACTTCCCCAAAGCTATGCTGCTCGTAAGTGAGGAAGCAGGTTTTTTTTTTTTTTTAAAGATTTTATTTATTTATTTGAGACAGAGAGAATGAGAGACAGCATGAAAGGGAGGAGGGTCAGAGGGAGAAGCAGACCCCCCGCTGAGCAGGGAGCCCGATGTGGGACTCGATCCAGGGACTCCAGGATCATGACCTGAGCCGGAGGCAGTCGCTTAACCAACTGAGCCACCCAGGCGCCCCAGGAAGCAGGTTTTGAACCAAAGTAGTCTGCCTCTCAGCCCACGATCTTTTTTTTTTTTTTTTAAAGATTTTTTTTATTTATTTATTTGAGACAGAGAGAATGAGAGAGAGAGAGCACATGAGAGGGGGGAGGGTCAGAGGGAGAAGCAGACTCCCTGCCGAGCAGGGAGCCCGACAGCCCACAATCTTAACCATGTGGAGTTTAGGTACCAGCAAGCTGGTGGTGAACGACATTTGGGGCTTGTGGCCTTTTTGATGCTCTTGAATTATAGTTAGCATTTCCCAGGTGCTTGTAATAGCCTGGTATGAATTTTTACATGTTATCTCCTTTAATCCTTCAAATAACCTTATAAAATAAGGCCTCCTGTTTCTTTTTCCCATTTTACAGGTGAAGAAACTGGGGCCCAGAGAAGTAAAATACATTCCCCAAGGTCACAGTAAGAGATGACTGTAGATTTTTTTTTTTAAGATTTTATTTATATATTTGAGAGAGAGAGAGAAAGAGAGGGGGAGCACAAGCAGGGGGAGGGGCAGAGGGATAGGGAGAGCAGAGAGCCAGACGTGGGGCTCGATCCCAGAACCCTGGGATCATGGCCTGAGCCAAAGGCAGATGCTTAATCGACTGAGCCACGCAGGTGCACACCCCCCACCCACCCCCGGCTTTTTAAAAGATTTTATTTATTTGAGAGAGAGAAAGAGAGTGAGATGACTATAGGGTTAACATTGGAACCTCCTTAGTCTGACTCAGAGCCCACATCCTGAACAACATAATATTTTGCAGTTAGTTTGCATAGAGAGCTGCTCCCATTGTTGAAGCTGTAGGACTGGTCTATGTGGTCCAGCTAGTCTGGTTCTGCAAGAAGAGAGAGGCCTGGGCTGCGGGGTGGTGGGAGTGAGAACCGCCATGGAGGTAGAGAAGACACTGGGCTAGTCAATGACAATGTGACAATGACAGTCGTATTTTCCAGAAGCAAGATATTTTGCTACTTGCTTTGAGGTGAAAGCTGTTCTGGGTCTTCAAAGAGTTTGTAGCCTCTAGGTGGCACAAAACTAACCCTCCAATGACTATGCTATGAAGATTACATTATTTTTTTTAAGGTTTTATTTATTTATTTGACAGAGAGAGACACAGAGCAGGAACACAAGCAGGGGGAGTGGGAGAGGGAGAAGCAGGCTTCCCGCCGAGCAGGGAGCCTGATGTGGGGCTCGATCCCAGAACCCGGGGATCATGACCTGAGCCGAAGGCAGATGCCCAATGACTGAGCCACCCAGGTGCCCCTGTTTGTTTTGTTTTTTAGTAGGCTCCTCGCCCAGCACAGAGCCCAATGCAGGGCTTGAACTCACGACCCTGAGATCAAGACCTGAGCTCAGATCAAGAGTCAGGCACTTGACCAACTGAGCCACCCAGGTACCCCTGAAGCTTACATGTTGAAGAGAGAGAGGTGCAAGGAGTCTTGGCAGTTCATCACGGGGAGACACACATATGAGGGATGGAATCTGAAAAAGTGTCATGGATAAGGAGCCAAGGATCTCAAAGGGAAGAGAGCATATCAGCAAACGAAGATAGATGAGAAGGGCTTTCAGAGAACTATGGTTGTGAGGCCTATACCTTTCCTTTTGGCAATGGCCCCACATTTGAAAGATTTTGCCCATTAAAGTAGATTCACTGAGTAATACATTTTGCTATTTATAATTAAAGACAGCAAAACTGTTGATTAAGTTTCCTGATCATCACACATTAGCTAACGATTATTCACCAAACAGTATTTAGCACCTTCTTTGTGTGAAGTGCTGTGCTTAGTACTTGGAATACACTCACTGTACATCGATAGAGAAGATACGGCCCTTCCTTCAGGGAACTCTCTGAGTCTGATGGTTGAAACCAGCGAAACTTGACATTTGTGTCCCATGTTATGTCAGGTAGAAAAATATACATCTGTTATTAGGCCTTTTGAAATATTTGAAAGGAAAAACCATTATCATTTATTGAGAGACGACTGTGTGCTCAGCATGCCGTGGGCACCTGACATACACTTGGTTTTATTGGTTCGGGTGTCCCCTCCACCCTCCCTAGAAGGCAAGCTCCATGTTTTGTTCATCACTGTGTGTCCAGTGCCTACAATCATGCCTGCCATATAGGCATGTTCAACAGACACTAGATGAATGGACCAAGTGAATTAACTCGAATCTCTCAACAACCTGCAAGGTGGTTGGCATTCTTTTTCTCTTCCTGATAAGGAATCTAAGACTCAGAGAGACTAAATTCCTCAAGTTCCTGCAACCATCAATGACAGGGCAGGGATTTACATCAGATCTGTTTGACTTTGAAGGTGATCCTTCTGTCCCATCCTTCCTCCGGGAATACAGAGATGCCAAAAGCCAGGGGACAGTCGGTTGGACAGCTCTGGGATAAGATACGAATATGCAAAAGTCTGTTTGAGCCGGGGAAGTGGTCCACATGAGGGTCAGTGGGAAGCAAGGAAGGGGGCTCTATGGCTGTGTTCCCATGGCCAGTGTGGAAGGCCCAGAGGGCTGGGCTGAGGATTTGAATGGATCTGGAAGGCATGGGGTAATGCAGAGTTTCCACTTGATTGGAATTGTATTTTGGAAAGATGAACAGGATGTAAGGGTGGTTTGGCTTTTAGAAAGATGGGAGATGAGAAGTGTCATTAATTTGTTAACTGGGGGAGAGGTAACCAGTAATAGAATGGAGACAGTGACAAGAATGGACAGGAGGGATGATGTCAGAGTAGACTCAACTGTCCCAAGTGAGGGAGCCAAGATAAAGCTCAGAGATCAATCTGCAGCCCCCAGTGGGTGAGGCAGCTAGCGTGGATGGCTTTCTCGCTCTTCCTAGAGTTCTCTCCAGGTGGGTAGTGTCCTCTGTTATAGGACCACAGCTCTATGCTGGTCATCTTGGCAGAGCGTGTGGCTAGTCAATTCCTTAGCATGTGTTTGTGGAGCACTTAGTATAATATGCACATGGCATCAACGACAGTGCTTTCTTTGTACTTTGGGATTAATAGGTCAATAGAATACCTTAAGGCCGTACTGTGTTAGTTTGGAGATACAAGGAGAACAGATATTTAGGAGTCTATCAGGCTTCCTGGTTCCAACTGTATGTAACCCCTGCCTGAGGATTCGATCAGTTAATACAGGTTAAGCAAATAGAACAGTGCCTGACATGTATGTAGTAAGTGATTGGTGTTTGCTAATGTTATATATAAGACAAGGGCACTCCCCTCAAGGTCACTGTCATGTAGTTGGGTTCATCCAGTCCATCAAGACACTGCAACAGAAGACATATAATGCAAGACACAGAAAGAGTTCTAAAGGGGCGTGATTTATATGGATACTTGTCTGTTGTTCAACCCCGCCCCTCCCACTGACAGCCAAGCTTCTTATAGTCTCTGAGGCTAGTGTTTCATCCCCATTCTTCACTCTAAACTCCCTGGTGGGACAAAATGACTTATCAACTCAACCCAAGCCTCTGGGACCCTAGGAATTCCCACGAGTGTACAAGACTCAGAGCCTCCATTTTGGAGGCGACCTTTATCGCTTGCCAGCTCAGCAGACCTGCCAGGAATTAAATCTTTGCCTGGGACAAATGAGATTAGATTCCCTTTGGAGAGAGAAAAAAGGACAATCTTCACCTCTCCCTGGACACAGACATTCATTTGCCTGGTCCCCTGCAAAGCAGATGAGCCTCTGAGACACCTTCTTTCTTGTTCACTTAGGGGTGAAAAATTATCAGCAAGAAACCAATTAGCATCCTCTAAGAGTGCGTCCCAAGCCTTCTGGAGTCAATTCTTTTACTCTGTCCTCTACACATAAGCAGCATCTGCTTTGGGGTCTTGTCCTAATTGAGTTGAACCTGAGCTGTTATCATTTGTTAATTGTAGCCCCAAGGGGGGGGGGAGGGAAGAGGGGACAGGGCTCTGTCCTTCCTTTTTCCCCAGCCTAGAAGGCTGCAATCAAAAGAGAGGGTGATGGGGCTGAGGGGTCAGAGGTCAGCCACGGAGGCTCTACCTACTAGACATCTGGGTGGCTGGTTGACATTCAGTGAAGAATAATAAAGAGTCTTTCTTGAGCACTTATTATGCACCAGGCATGATTGTAAAGGCTTTATATGGATCAACCGATTTAATCGTCGCAACTCTCTAAGTTAGGTGTTCTCATTAGTTCCCACTTGACATTGAGGAAAATGGAGGTGCTAGGAGATTAAGTACCTGCCCTTGCAATGCAACTAGATTGGAGAGAAATCAAGATTGGGGCCTTGACATTCCTGCTGCAGTGTCTGCGCTCCCGGCCACCTCCGCTGGCCCGTGGGGGGACCCCGAAAGCCCGGCTGTCCGCTGCCATGGTGGAGCAGAGAGCCCCCAGCCCAGCAGCCGCTGAGCCATCGCCAAGCCTCAGTGTTGGTGATCCCCTAGTCAGCTATCTGCTGGGAGAGCCGCGATGCTCAGGCAGGTAGGGGGCGGGCCCGGAGCGCACAGCGCTGACCTGGCTGCGAGGGAGGTGCAGAGGCGAGAGGAGCATCTCTGGGCTCATGGGGAAGCAGGATGCACAGGCTGGGAGAAGCAAAGGCAAGTCACTATCTGCCCTGAAGGACAAACGGCTTGATACCCAAAGTCCAAACTCCGGAGTAAAAGCACGCAGGCCCCTCACCCTGCGGCTTCTGGCAACCTCCCCATCCCGGGGTGCTGCTGGAGACTAAGAAGAACTTGTTTCCCTGTGACCAGCTTCTCACGTCAACCCTACCTGAACCCTACCGGCAGAGCCCAACACCCCCTTCCCTGCTTGGGTACAGATCCGAACGTCAGATGCCAGGCCTTGTTTCTGAGCGCACAGGGCTGCACGTTCAAACGTCCACATGGGCCGCGCAGGTCACACACACACAACTAACAGAGGTAAAATCCAGTCATGAGCGGGGCAGCCTGTCTCAGCCTGAGGAGCACACATTTGGCCTAAAGGCTCTCCGGGTAAGACAGTTTAAAAAAAAAAAAAAAAAAAAAAAGCATTGTGCGGGGCAGGCAAACCCTTCTGGGTCCATGACTGCAGGCTCTTAGCTCCCATGGGGAAGGAGCGCTGGGGGTGGACCCGGAATTTCTCCTCTCCTGTGAGTTCCTCTGTAGTAAGGAAGCAGCAGAACGGCTCATGCTCACTGTAAAGGCACGCACGGATGCTAAAGCCAATGGCGTGGTCTTGACCCCAGCTCTACTATTTACTGTATCTGTGACTCTGGACAAGTTATATGCCTCCTTCTGCCTCGGTTTCTTCATCTGTAAGATGGGGAGAATGGTAAGTACCGCTTCATGAGCGCTACTGTATGAACTAAATGAGTTACGTGTAAAGTGCTTAGAACAGTGTCTGGTATATACATTTAGTGCCATGTAAGTGTTAGCAATTCTTTCTACAGTACACGTTTCACACGTTCTGGATGCTGCAGACATTTAGTGATAATCTACAGTTCTTTATGCAGTGTGACAGAAAGAAGGTAATCAAGAGTTGGATTTGTGGCAATATCTCTAGCTTCCTGGTTTCCTAGAGTCCACTGTTACATCTCTACTTATAATCAATAGTAACAAATAATTAGTAATGCTGTGAGTATTTTGTTATATAATACCATATATTAATAATAATAAAATAAATTAAAAGCAAGCAAGGTAATACATTACACATAGTACTTTCTGTGACTTGGGCAGCATACTAAATGTTTTCTATATGTGTTGCCCCAATCTTCACACTAATCCTATGTGACAAGAGTTATTACTACCTCCATTTCACAGATGAAGTTACTGAGGTTTTGAGAAGTTCAATAATTTGCCCAGTTTTTAAAAAGTACCCCCAAAATGTACTGCCTAAGATTCAACATAATCCTATGCCAATGTCTGTGAATCTTAGGGACAAGAAGTGCTGGGGATAAGGACCATGTTCTAAAAGGAAACTTGTCTGGTGATTGTTTCCAGGTAATGACCTGTTTGTCTAGGGAGACACCTGTTTGGAGCAAAAGGTAGCAGAGAAACTTAAGGCTAAGAATGGGCATTTCATTTTATTTTACATTATTTTACTTTTTAAAAAAGATTTATTTATTAATGTGAGAGAGGAAGCAAGAGGAGGAGCAGAGGGAGAGGGAGAGAAAGAATCCTAAGCAGACTCCCCGCTGAGTGTGGAAACTGCCGTGGGGCTTGATCTCATGACCCCGAGATCATGACCTGAGCCAAAACCAAGAGTCGGACACTTAACCGACTGTGCCACCCAGGTGCCCTGAGAATGTACATTTTATTTATTTTATTTTTTTAACATTTTATTTATTAATTTTGACAGAGAGACACAGCGAGAGAGGGAACACAAGCGGGGGGAGTGGGAGAGGGAGAAGCAGGCTTCCCGCTGAGCAGAGAGCCCAATGCAGGGCTCAATCCCAGGACCCCGGGATCATGACCTGAGCCAAAGCCAGACGCTTAACGACTGAGCCACCCAGGCACCCCAAGAATGTACATTCCTACAAATCACATGCAGGAACAGTCTGAATGTACATTTTAAACTTCTGCATAGCATTTGGCCATTATTACGAAGTTTCTGGTTGCTCCAGATCCTTTTTAAAACAAGGCATTATGTAACTAAATAGATAGTGATGTCACATTCTTTTTCTTGAACAATCCTCCACAGCAAAACTATGAGCTAGGGATTATGATCCCCATTTTACAAATGGGAAAACTGAGACTGGGAAGGAGATTAGGTGACTTGCCCACGTTAAGTGCAGGGCCAAGACTCAAACCTACATACATCTCAGTAATTTCCATCCAGCAGCCTTTCCCTACACCATGCTGCCTAAATGAGTTCATGTCTCTGGTCTCTGCCGGCAGTGAGTCAAGCCACCGTACCCACCACACAGGGGAATCAGAGTATCCCCTTATGCTTCAAGTGGAGAGGTAGGACACACCCTGTCTCAGGGGCAATGAGTTAATGATACAAGAAATGTCCCAAAGTAGTTCAGGTGGAAATAAAGGGAAAGCAGTTCCCAAATGTCAAGGGGGAAGTCAGATTCTGTGCGTATCAAAGAGATTGTGCACAAAATATATGGAGGATGCTGACCCAATAGAGGAAGCCAAAGAGGAGAGAGGAGGCTGCCCTGCTCAACCCCACCACCCCATCCAGTACCAGCTGAACTCTCAAGCGCAGAATCCTGTATTCCCACAAAACTCCATTCTTTTTCCTCTTCTCTAGTTGCATGTGCATTTCATTGTGATTTTAATTAAGGGCTGGGTAATTCACACCCTGCAACTCTGCTCTCCAGCATGCTCATCACTTTCATTTGTTGAGCTGCCTACTTCCCTAAATACTTCTGACCAACAGGCAGGATGGGGATATTGGGGGCTGGTGTACCTATCACCTTCCTCCTCTTCCTACTGCAGCACCACCCCCATCTCAATTCCAAAGGCCCAGCAGTCTGCATGGGAGTAGAGCAGCTCCATTTTTCTCCAATATTAATAATTATGACATTAGAAGGGTGATCTGCTGCAATTCAGCCTTTCTATTTGCAGGCTGGTGGTTGCATATCAATGGCATGATTAGGCAAATGAAATCAGATTGGCACTGTTATGAAATATTTACATGGCCAGAATGCATATGCTTCAATCTCATTGTTCCCATTATTAAGCCATTTTATAATCTCATAACATTTAGACTCACACTTTGCATTTCTAATTAACTTGAGGAGTGACTTCGCTGGGAATTAATTGCAACTTGTGCATTCTTATACACACAAACTCCCTGAGAAACAAACTCTGGTTGGCAATCATGCAATTCACCCCTAAGATGGACCCTAGGCTGACTTCTGTTCGAAACCATTTTTTCCGTCAGTTGGGAAAAGTGGCTGGGGACATTGGTTTTCATTAAAATTTGGCTACAAATCACATGCAGGAACAGTCTGAGTGCAAGAGTCCCTTTGGAGGGATTAGTTTCTACCTGAATAGCCTTTCACAAAGAAGCAGTTTGATGCGGGGCAGTGGTTTTCAGATTTTGTGGATCAATAACATCCCTAAAATAATAATAGTAATAATAATAATGATAATAAAGATAATAAAAGATTTGGGATAACTAAAGAGCTGTTATATTGAGCTATTATATAGCCTTTATTTAAAATCGCTTCAGGATAAAGAATGTGGTGTATCTCTCACACTTGATCAGTTAGCATTTGGAAATCTCCAGTAAAAAGTCCATGCCTGGCAAGTGGCTACTATGGGCTCTTTAATGATCTTCATCTCCTACAAACACCAGAGTTTTGTTAATATGCACTCTTGGTGTCAGAAATGGTTTTTTACTGGTGGAATGAGTGGTGTTCATGATATGTGGATTGGTTAGAAATATCGATCAGCCACTTTCTCTCATGAATGTACAGGGAGTGCCCTTTAAGCATGTCCGGTAGCCTACACCCTTTGGAACACTGCCTAGGCCTAGAAATTTCCCTGGGCACATTTTAGGAAACTTATGCAGGATCTGGTTGCCTGGCTCTGATTAAGAATTGATATGAAGCTACTGTGAGTGAACCTTGCTTACAAGATACTTGTTGGAGTGAGGGTTCTCACCTGGGGACATTTTGCCCCTCCCCACCCTGGGAAGGTGGGAGTGAGGAGGATGAGGGAAGGTAGCAGTGTCTGGAGATGTTTTTGGTTGTCACAGTTGTGTGTGTGTGTGTTGGGATGGGGTGCTACTGACGTCTAGTGGATATTGGCCAGAGATGTCGCGGGACATCCTACAATACCCAGGACAGCCCCCTCCCCCAAGAATGACCCAACTTTGAATGTGAACAGTGGCAAGAAATCCTAGAAAAGGACAGAGAGCTTCAACTTCATTGAGCTCACAGAACAGGCTGTATGCTGTTTTTATGTCTAATGGCTAATGTTTGCATGTGTGACAACATTTAGTCTGTGTCTCTCTTTGTAATATACACCCTGATGGTGAAGTTATGAAGGAAAAATCCTAGATCTTTTTTTTATGTCAACCATTGGAAGTGACCATTATCTATCAAAAAAAACCCAGGGGCGCCTGGGTGGCTCAGATGGTTAAGCGTCTGCCTTCGGCTCAGGTCATGGTCCCGGAGTCCTGGGATTGAGTCCCGCATCGGGCTCCCCGCTCTGTGGGAAGTCTGCTTCTCCCTCTGCCTCTCTCTCTCTCTCATGAATAAATAAATAAAATCTTTAAAAAAACCAAACAAACAACCCAGTAACTATGCATGACCATGTTGTCTTAGGTCAGTTTGAAACAGTAGTGTAGATTCGCAGTCTTTCATTTTGGAAACTTTAAATTTTGTTAATTCCTTACTTTAAAAAGAAATGATGACGATCTATTATTACCATGACAGAATAACAGAATAAAAAGCTTCAATACACCAAAGACATCATCAGGAACAATCCTTTAAATAAAATATGTTTAACTTTAAAAAAATCCTCATTTTTCTCAACTCATCACCTTAGGATTTGCTCCACTTTCCCCTCAGACTGGCAAGAACATGCCCAATTTAGAAGCAAATGTTGCTCTTATTGTCTTTAGAGGGATCTAGGCACCAGCCTAGAAGGGGAAACATCTCAGAGAGCTGAGAAAACCTTCAGGCAGCCCCTGGGACAACGTTCAAGATGTACATTTTGAACGGTGGCTTGAAGGAGGAGGCCTTCCTCTCTCGCTGTGTCTCTCTCTGTCAAATAAATAAATAAAATCTTAAAATAAAATGAAATAATAAATTGAAAAAAAAAACCCTTTCTTCATGCTGCCAGAAAATCACATATTGTGCAAGGTTCTCTGTTAGCAATGACCACCAGCACCATGAGGAGCATTACTCCCATTTTATAGAAGATAGGCTTTCATGATTTGCCCGAGGTCATATAGCTAACCTATGTTTTCCAGCACCTGAGCCTAGATCTCTCTGCCTTGAAAACCTCAGATGAGAAACATCTCTGTCTTGATTTGGCTAAAGGACTTTGAATGTATTGAATCACAGGATTGATGGTCTTCAGTGGATCATCTGGTCCAGAGATTCCCAGACTTAAACATAACAGATCAACAAACCTTTTGAAATATATTTATATACTTTGATTTTTTTCCAAGGAAAAAATATTTTTAAAAACCCTGACACTTTCTATCTGTACTATTTCATAGAATAAAGGATATTCTATGAAATATTCCTCGGGAGTATGGAAAGCAAATAATCCATTCCTTCATTCATTCAGCTAATACTTATCAAGTGCCTATTATGTGCAAGTATTCTTCTGGTGTTAGTGAAAAAGCAGAGAAGAAGAACATTGGAGTCCTTGCTCTCTTGGGGCTTACATTCTAGTGACATAATCTCAGAATAAAAGATAATTCTTCAAGTGAAATAAGTTGAAATAAGTATGAAAGATTCATTGCAGGTGCCTTTTTTGAACTCGTTTCATCTTACTTAATAAAAACCTCATCATGTGTCAGCATTGGTCCACAAACCAGCATTTGGGAACTCTGGATCTAGTGCATTTGTCTGCTTCCAGGGACAGAGCCCTAAATTATCTCAGATGGAAGGAGATCTGAATGAAATTTAGATGCAGTTTGGGTTCTCACAGGGCCCAGGATTCATGGCTCAGGTGGGAAGTGGTATGTAGCATTGGGCGCCATGGGGTAGTAAGCCAGATGTCTGTGGTTAAACTGGTAAAGTGGCATTTTCCACATCACCTTGCTTTGTCTGCACCCTCACCAGTAAGGTTGGAAATCCTCCAAAGCATCCTAAGCATCTTTCTGTGTCTCAGGTCATTGTAGCTCATTAGCAGCCCTGGGAGGCTGTTCATTTCACACCTGGGGAAACTGAGCCCCAGGAGGAGGCCATCTGGCAAGGCAGAAGTGGCTGTAGGACCAATCCCAGTAATTCTGCTTTCATCTAGAGATCTCCTCACTGGACAAGTCAGAGATTCATCTCTGTTCAGAATAGAACATGCTGGAAGCATATTCTCCAGGCCTTTGCAACAATGACTTGGCTTGTTTTCTCTCCTTAATTGGTTGGGTTCCACTTCTCCAAAATCACCCTTCCCACTCTGCCCAAAGCAGTGACCTGGGAGTTCTGGGCGACAGGTTTGCGTGGCTAATATCTCTTACTTGCTGAGCTGTCCAGCAGGCTTGGACATGGCAATGAATGATTCAAACACTAAAAATTATACAAGACAGAGAACACAGTGAAGAGGTGGGGGCAAGGACGGGAGATGCAGGGGCAAGGAGGGGAGATACAGGAGCAAGGGGGGAGATGCAGAGCAGAAGGTCCAAGGCTGGAAGCCTGTTCCATTAGCTCCCCAGGGCCGCCGAAATCCTGAATGTGGAAATGAGCAGGCCAGGCTCCTTGTCCTAGCTTGCAGTTGGAAAATAATACCAGGCTTCCCCTGCTCTGTGTGAGTGTGGTTAGATTTGTTTCTGAGAAAGGAAATCCTGGCTGGCTGGGATCTTTGAGGGACATCACGTCTCTCCTTCGGCCTCCAAGCAGAGCTGTGTTTGCATCATTCCTGGTGCCTGCTGTTAGACTGTGCCCTCTCCCTCCTGCCAGAGCTGTGCAAACACCTGGTCCCCTCCATCCAAACACCTGCTCAGAAATATGCCCTTCCCAACTTACCTCCTGCAGAAGCCTTCCTCGGCTGATTTGAGTGTGGTGCATTCACAAGTCTTACTTGGATAAGTCATTCCATTTTCTTCATTCATGTGTTCATTCTCAGTCCCCCATGCTGTTGCCACGGAGAAGGGCAACTGGGTGACAGAACAAAACAGTGGCCAATACCAAGATCTTCCTGTTGGCACTGGGAGGTATGAAGTAACTTTCTGAGGGAGATGCATCTCTTTTCCTTTTATTCTTTAGGCTAAGGCTAAGAATGAATGGGTGGTCTCTGAGCTCATAACAACTGAAAACAAAATGAAGAATCCCAGGAAGCATGGTTGGTATGGGAGCAACCTCCTTGGAATTAATGCTTTGTCATGGAGGATCTTCAATATTGCACAATTAAGAGGTAATTTTTTGGGGTAGGATATTTATTTTATTATTTTTTTATTGAGATATAATTGACATATAACATACTGGTTTTAGGTGTATGACATCATGATTCGTTATTTGTATATATTGCAAAATGATCACCACGGTAAGTTTAGTTAACACCCATCACCATACATAGTTACAGACTTCTTTTTCATGTGATGAGAACTTTTAAGATCTTCTCTCTTAGGGAGAGAGAGAAACCAAGAAACAGACTCTTTTAAAAAAAAATTATTTATTTTAAGTAATCTCTACACCCAACATGGGGCTTGAACTCACAACTCTGAGATCAAGAGTGGCATGCTCTTCTGACTGAGCCAGCCAGACGCCCCAGTAGACTCTTAACTATAGAGAACAAACTGATGGTTACCAGTGGGGAGGTGAGTGTGGAGTTGGGTGAAGTGGGTAAAGGGGATTAAGAGCACACTTATCATGATGAGCACTGGGTAATGTATAGAATTGTTGAATCACTATATTGTACACCTGAAACTAATATAACACTGTATGTTAACTATACTGGAATTACAATTTAAAAATTTAATAAAATTGAGAAAAGGATCTACTCTCTTAGCAACTTGCAAATGTACAATACAATATTATTAACTATAGTCACCACGCTGAAAAGGAAATCTTTTATATATAGCATTTATTATGGTATTTAGCATTTACTATGTATATCCATGTATGTGACTAGCTTAGTTTCTGCTGGCAATAAATGTTGGATTAATTCATTAATCAGTGAATGAACACAATATGTATTTCTATCCAGCATTATTCAGACCATGTTTGGACTATTACGTGCAAGTGAGGCAGGCACCTTTTAAAGTGCTGAGCCCCACAATGGTAAGAGGGCTAAAAATCATGTGTTATGAGGGGCCGTGCAGGTGCTGGGAGAGAGAGTACTCAGAGAAAACAGTAGAGCTTTTAAACGGTTTTGTTGTTGTTGTTGCTGTTGCTTGTGTTTTAATACTGGAAAAGTTTCTTGGTAGCAGTGAGTTTTCTGTGATTCCAGAGGTCAGAACAGGGATCAGCAGTAGAGGGTACACAGAAGAAAATTGAGGCTTCATCTGGGCAAGTTATTGAACTGTCCCAGGTGGTCAGGTGGGAGCCTACTTTGGGTAGAGGTTGGGCCAGATATCTTTTAAGGCCCTTTCCTGCTATAAAATTATACTATACAGTTGACCCGTGAACATTATGGGTTTGAACTGTGCAGGTCCACCCATATGCAGATGTTTTTTGATAAATACATTGTGGTACTGTAAATGTATTTTCTCTTCCTTATGATTATTATTATTTTTTTTTAAGATTTTATTTATTTTGTAGAGAGCGAGCGAGAGAGAAACAGCATGAGAGGGGCGAGGGTCAGAGGGAGAAGCAGGCTCCCCACTGAGCCGGAGCCCGATGTGGGACTCGATCCCAGGACCCTGGGATCATGACCTGAGCCGAAAGCAGACGCTTAACCATCTGAGCCACCCAGGCGCCCCCTATGATTATCTTAATAACATTTTCTTTTCTGGGGTGCCTGGGTGGCACAGTCAGTTAAGCATCCAACTCTTGGTTTCAGCTCAGGTCCTGATCTCAGGGTTGTGAAATCAAGCCGCGCGTTGGGTTCCACGCTCAGCACGGAATCTGCTTAAGACTCTCTCTCCCTCTCCTTCTGCCCCTCCCCCTGCTTCTCTAAAATAAATAAATAAATCTTTTAAAAAAATAATGTTTTCTTTTCTCTAACTTACTTTATTGTAATACAATATATAATACATATAATATGTAAAATATGTGTTAATCGACTATTTAGCTCAATAACTCAGTATTTAGGCTTCGGGGTCAACAGTAGGCTGTTAGTTAAGTTTTGGGGGAGTCAAAAGTTATATGTGGATTTGTGACTGCATGGGGGGTAGGTGACCTTAACCTTGAACCCGCATTGTTCAACTCTCCTTGGTATATACATATATATGTGTGTGTGTGTGCATGCGCGTGTGTGTACAGAGTATGCCTCTACTCCTGTACTCAGATATAGGTTTTTGTTTGTTTGTTTTTTAATGGGTAAAATTTGAGCATGACTGTTCATTCTCAGAAAGTACACCATTTGAGGGAATGTGAACATGACCCTATGTAGATTTACATATAAAGACATAGAAGCATGTAACAGTAGTGCTTAATTTTTAGTAAGTACTTACCACGTGCCAGACACACTAACCACTTCCTATGCACTGTCGTCTTTAAAGCTCCTAACCATCCCGAGAGAAAGTAGGGACCATTTATTTATGGCCCCATTCTGCAGATGAACATGGGGCTCCAGGAGGTCACAGGTAATATGCCCAAGGTAGGTCGACCTAGGTTGAACATCCAGGTGTGTCTGATGACCAGCCTCATAAAAGAGAATGTGTGATTTGTATTTAAACACAGACACACATGCTAAGGCCATACATGTGTTTTTTTTTTTTATTTGACTATTTTATTTATTTGTCCGAGAAAGAGAGCACAAGCCGGGGGAGCGGCAGAAGCAGAGGGAGAAGCAGGCTCCTCACTGAGCAAGGAGCCCGATGCAGGGCTCGATCCCAGGACCCTGGGATCAGGACCTGAGCCGAAGGCAGATGCTTAACTGACTGAGCCACCCAGGTGTCCCAGGCCATACATGTGTTACAGAGACTTAGTGTCAAAGGGTAAAGCTGCTGCCCAGTTAATCACTGGCTCATCAGATGATGGGCCTGAAGAGAGGGTGGTTTCGTTTCTTTTCTGAGTGGGGTTCTTTTCCACCCTTTTTTATGATCCACTTACCTCAACCTCAAGTATGCCAGAGGCCCTTGGCCATGCCCGTCCCGGAATGTAAATAACCTCCAGTTTCTTTAGTGGAAGCAAATGAAGTTTCCTGTGACTTATTTCTTTTTGGTATTTGTGTGTTTTGTGTCTGTATGTCCAAACGCATGAGGGTTTTTATTTTCCTAGTTGGCATGAGAATAGCTCAGTTCTCGGCAAGCAGAAGCCTCCAGATGAATGAGGTTGGTTAAAGGAGAGGGGACACTTTCCATAATTTGTCTCGAATAATCACTTAACGGGCACAGAAAATTCCTGCGAAATGGGTGAATAGCGTGGGTCCATTTTATCAGCCCCTCAATGAAGTAGAGCCCGCTGGCTTTTAAGACCCAGGCAGCAGACAAAAAGTGGTCTTTATCCTCACACACCAAATCTGTGCGTCAGTAAAGTGCAGGCCCTGACAGGAATTTCAATTATTTAATCAAAAAGAAAATGAAAGAGGTCTTAAGTGTTGTGATTCGAAGACAGCCTTTTCATAGACCAATCTAGTGTGCGCTCACATCGAATATGAAGCAAAATGGGGAGGAAATTAAGGCAGCTTCGGCTTAAATCATGTGACTGCAAATAGTAAATTAGTTTCTCGATGTTTTCATTTAAGTGTTTAAGTGGAAGGTTTTATTCCTAATGTAGTGTAGTGACACAGAAGAGAACCCTCAGCCAATTCCAGCTTCCCAGTCCCCGCTCCAGTGATGCATTTGCCCTGGGGAGGGAGAGGGAGGAAGGGAGGCGAAGATGGAGAGAGAAGGAAAAGCAAAGCCTCAGTCACGTTAAGGTGCTTTTGTTTCAAATTGCTACCAAAGTACGCTTTCACAGCAAACTCATTAATCGAGCAGATGAGTAACGTCTGTTGAAAATGTACTAAGCGAAATGCATTTAATTTGGAAGGGAAATCAGGAACTGCATTAGTCAGAGCGTATAAATGGCAACATCATCCATTCTGCCGTTGTTTTGTTTGATGTGGACTCAACTGAATTTGTTCTTAAGGGATAAGGGCTAGGTAAAAAATGGTCAACGTTGAGCTGGAGAGAAAAACACAGCCCTCTGGCTTTCAGAGGCTTCTGGGTGGTTTTGCTGGGGCTCCGACTAGAGCCTGCTGTTGGGACTGGCACGGATATCAGGAATCTCATGGGGAAAGTACTAATTGGGTTAGATGGAGTTGACCTCTGACGGGTGCAACAGGTAGCTGCAGGTCATTTCTTTGCAAATGAGCATCCCTTTGTGTTTGTAATTAGCTTTGATTATTCGGCGGCCGGGAGCTTAAGGCCGTGCGCGCTGGGAGGTCAGGCTCTGGGTTCACTCCGTAGACCAACTGTGAGTGGACTTTTAATATCAAATTAGGTAGGGAGGCTCGGGCATCTCAGAGTTAGATTCACCAGCATCTCTCCTGCCGTCCACGTGGGAGGAGAGGGGGCTCTTTAAATTGGCGATTGTCTAGACCCTCAGCTCTCCCGTGCACGGTTCCTTGCGTTTCCCCAGCTCCCTTCTCAGGCCAAGACGTCTTTCTTCTCTAGACTCCTACAAAGCTGTTGGTCTGTCCCTGTGTTATCAGAGCAGTGGCTACTGAGCATACCCTAATGTGTATGCCATGTCCAACCTCTTTTAATGGTTGAATAATATTTTTTGCTTTTACCTTTTTATTATGGACATTTTCCACAAAGAGGAAAACAAAGAAAATAGTATCAGGAACTTCCAGGTATTGATCACTAAAATTTAACAGGTACTAAACGTTTGTCACATTTATTTCATTTTTACCCCACCCCGGAGGTTTACTTAAATTCAGGCAATATGATGTTTCACCCAAATTACTTAAAAATACACATTTTTAAAAAAAGTAAAAGGACATTTTCCTGTAGAACCACAATACCATTATCACCTTGAACAAAATTAACAAGGATTCCTTCATGTTCTAATACCTATCCATATTCAAATGTCCCTATTTCTCTAAAAGTATTTTTAATGGTTGGTATGTTCAGAGCAGAATCCAGTCAAGGACCATGCACAGCATGTCTTTGTTTGTTTTAAAGATTTTATTTAGGGTGCCTGGGTGGCTCAGTTGGTTAAGTGACTGCCTTCGGCTCAGGTCATGATCCCAGAGTCTGCTTCTCCTCCTGACCCTCCCCCATCTCGTGCTCTCTCCCTCACTCAAATAAATAAATAACATCTTTAAAAAAAATAAAGATGTTATTTATTTATTTATTTATTTATTTATTTATTTATTTAGAGTGGGGGAGGGGCAGAGGGAGAGAGAGAAGAGAATCCCAAGCAGACTCTCCGCTGAGAGCAGAGCCCAGTGTTGGGGCTTGATCCCAGGACCCTGAGATCATGTCCTGAGCCAAAACCAAGAGTCAGACGCTCAACCTCCTGAGCCACCCAAGTGCCACCCCCCTTTTTTTTTTAAAGAAGGGACTGTGCACAGCATGTCTTAAGTCCTTAAGTAAATAAAGGATACTTTATTTTTATTTTCCTCATGGCGTTGCCTTTGTTGAAGGAAATGGGGACTTGTCATACAATGCTGGACCTCCCGGATTTCTGTTTCCATACAGTATACTGTAGCTCATTTTCTATCCTCTGTAGTTTCTGTAGCTTCAAGTAGGGCCCAAATCTGACTGGACTCAGGTTAAACATTTGGCAGGAATACTTTGGAGGTGGTGATGTGTACCTCACTTTGCATCATCACAGGGCATGTATAATGAACGTCTGGTTGTCCCGCAGTTAGGGATGGTAAGATTCATCACTGGCTTGAAGTGGTGACAGTCTGATCACATCACATCCAGTTACACTTTCTTGTTCGTAAACAGCAAGTAGTAGAGGGACGCTTCAGTACCATGCAACAATCCAGTTTCCCCCATTTCACGGCAGAATCAAAAGAGTGCCAACGACCCTGCATTAGAGAGTGTCCTATTTCCTGCAGCACTTATTGCAAGATAGGTAGTGACATTCCAAGAGACTGGTTGAAGGGGCGAATGAATGAGTGGATGAATGCATGAAGTTTTGAGTGAATAAAATGAAAAATTGAACAGAATGAGAAATTCTGCAAACCCACCTGTCACTGATCTACTGGTGACAGAATCCAACATCTTGGGGAGTCATGAAATGGTAACCCTTCGCTGGGTGTGGAAAGACTCATGTTTTCCACCTCAGCTTCGTCAGGAGTTTGCTGTCTGACTGGACACATCACTCACCTTCTCTGGAATTTATTTGTACAAGGAATACAGAAAGGAACAGTCTCTAAGATTCCACCAGCCGTAGCATTCTAGGATTCTAAAAAATACAAAGAACTATTTGGGCCAGGAGGCTGCAGATCTTGAACCCATTTGAATCCGGGTTCTTCCGGTGCACCACAGGCTTGTGGTATTTAATAAGCGTACAGGTTGTCATGGCAACCACCCTTCCCACAACTTGTTATCTGCTAACCAGCCATTCCAACTCCATTGCTACCTACAGTCTCTGTCCCATTCGGTATTGAATTGGAAAGGCGACCAGGGATTCATTTGCCTTCATGCCACTTTATAAACAACAGAAAACACTTGCTTCTTTCCCACGTAAAGTAAAATCTACCAGGCTGAATCATCTGAGTGCTTATGTTACCTATGCACTTGTTTATTTATTCATGTGTTCAGTTAGTCAGCATTTGAGACCTTGCTGTGTGCCAGATATTGGACTAGACACTTGGGATAAAATTGGTCCTCCTTCTGTAGTGTTTACAGTTTAGAGAAGGAGACAAAGGATGAAAGACATAGTTGCATTAGAGTGAGAAAAATATGATGATATCAGAAGTGCATGGTCACACCCAGGCGGGGTACCTAACACACCCGGGGGCATCAGGGAAGGCTTCTGGGAGGAAGCGATTTGTTCTGAGTAAGCCAGTGCGGGAGAGATGGCTAGACCAACACATGTTCCTGGCAGGGAAGGTAACATGACATGCTACCAAAGGATTTTAAGCATGGACTAACATAATTTGTATCTTCTAAGATAATCTTACCATGCCTGACATCCGTGGAAAGTGACAAATACATATTTGTTGAATGAATGAATGGTTGTTTTTTGGTTGAATGGCTGAATGGCTGAATGGCTGAATGGCTTCTATCTGGAAACACCAATACTTTCTGCACTTTCTAGTGCTTTTCCTCTAATTCCTCGTGCATAAAGATTTGACATAAAATTTCCTAAAATACTATCATCGGCGGTTACAGCTCTGCTCAGAAAACCTCTATTGGTCCCTACCCTCAGCCCGCTATTCTCCAAATTAAGCATAACGTCTTCTTTATTTCAAAGTACTTGTTAATAAGGCCCAAGCCACATTTCCAAATACTACTCAAAGTCTCCACTCCAGTTATGATCATCTCAGTATCCTGAAAATGTATTTTATCTTATTTGCCCTGTGAATACTTGTATTTGCCATTCTCCTCTGCAGGAACAGCATCCTCACCTCCTTCCACCTGTCCAAATTCTACCAGTCCTTAATGGTCCAGGTTGTGTCTTGCATGAGGTCTTCACTCCTTCACTGTACTTGATAGATGATTTAAATACAATTTTATAAAAATTACAGCAGTGATAGTTTATTTTTTTAAATTATAAGTCAGAATGTCAAATCACTATATTGTACACCTGAAACTAATATAACACTGTGTGTTTATTATACTTGAATTTAATTAATTAATTAATTTAAGATTTTATTTATTTATTTGAGAGGGGGAGAGAGAGAGAGCATGAGAGCACAAGAGCAGGGGGAGGGAGAAGCAGACTCCCCGCTCAGCTAGATCCCAGATGCTGGCAGGATCATGACCTGCACTGAAGGCAGACGCTTAATCAACTGAGCCACCCAGGTGTCCCTCATTATACTTGAATTAAAAAAATTATAAATTATATATAATTATAATAATATATATAAATTTTAAATTAAATTAGTTAAATTTAATTTAATAAAATTATATGTAAGTAAATATATATAAATTTAAAAATAAATTATAAATCATATATCTAATTATATATATAATATATATAAATTATAATCATTAATTATAACCTCAAAATGAGGTTCAGTGGAAAGAGCCCAGTCTTTGAATCTGTGCAAACCTGGGTTTCAATCCCTCTTTTGCCATTTACCAGATGTGTGGCCTGGTAAGTCTAAGTCCACTCTCTGAGCTTCGGTTTCTTTTTTTTTTTTTCTTATCTATTTATTTATTTGAGAGAGAGAGCATGAACAGGAGGAGCAGAGGGAGAGGGAGAGAGAATCCCAAGCAGACTTCCTGCTGAGCGTGGAGCCCCATGTGGGGCTCAGTCTCACAACCCTGACATCATGACCTGAGCTGAAATCAAGAGTCTGACACTTAACTGACTGCACCACCTGGGCGCCCCTGAGCTTCAGTTTCTTGAAATAGTAAACTAAAGTAATTATTTTTACTTTGCCGTATAGATCAGATAGACTATATTAAAACACATAATACGATACCTATCTCCGATTAAGTGCTAGAACCTATTACCTTTTTTTAAAAAAAAGATTTTATTTATTTGAGAGAGAGAGTGAGCGAGCACAAGCAGGGAGAGGGGCAGAGAGAGAAACGGGCTCCCCGCTGAGCAGAGAGCCCAATGCAGGACTCCATCCCAGGACCCCGAGATCATGTCTTGAGCCGAAGGCAGACGCTTAACTGACTGAGCCACCCGGGCATCCCTAGAAGCTATTACCCTTGATAGTAATTAACATTTTCCTCTTGCTGGACAGTTTTTAAAGCTCTTTTGCATATTTTCCTCACAAAATAGTTCCTACAGTAGGTCTCTGAGGTAGATGATATTATCACCACTTTGCAGATAGAATAACTAAGGCTCTAAAGGGTTAAGTAACCTAAAAACAAGAGTATTATCCTTACATTATTTGCAGGAGAATCACTTGGGGCTCTCTAATATGCCATGAATAGGAGTGTAAATTGATACGCCCTGTCTGGAGTACGGTTCAGCAAAGCTAGTCAAAACTACAAACTTGATCCAGCAGTTCATTGTCTGAGAATGCCCATGTGTGAAATAATATATGTATATAGTTATTTATTGCACGTATTTAGTACAGCATTGTTTGTAATAGCAAAAGATTGAAAGCATCCTAAATATCTTAGGAAATCATCCTAGATACCATAGAAGGAAGCTCGTTAAATAATCCTGGTACACCCATACATGTTACATGTGCAACCAAAAAAAGTTAAGTACAAAATCAAGGTGTAAAAGAGTAGGTAGTATGCTGCCCTTTGCCCTTTTTATAAAAAGAGGGGGAAAGAGGGCGCCTGGGTGGCTCAGTTGGTTAAGCGACTGCCTTCGGCTCAGGTCATGATCCTGGAGTCCCAGGATCGAGTCCCGCATCGGGCTCCCTGCTCGGCAGGGAGTCTGCTTCTCCCTCTGACCCTCCCCCCTCTCATGCTCTCTCTCTTTCTCTCTCTCAAATAAATAAATAAGATCTTTAAAAAAAAAAAAAGAGGGGGAAAGAATGTGTATGTGTATATATACATACACACATCCTATATATATACACACACACACACACAGACATATATATTTCACCTACACATTTATTTTATTCACAGATATATTTATTCACATATACGTGTGTATATGTGTGTGTGTATATATATCACCTATATGCTTAAGATACCTCTGAAAGGATACTTAGAAAGCAGTAACACTGATTGGCTCCAAAGGGAGAATTGGCTAAGAGAGGGAAACGGGAGAGGTTTCACTTCATAAACATTTTCTGATTTTTGACTTGTGAATTATCTGAATATATTGCCTATAAAGCAATTCTTAGTTTAGCTGGAAAACAGAACAGAAATGGCCGTGACAAGAGATAAAACACGTCAACATAGTAGTTAGCTTATTCCAAAAGCCCAGTGAATGGTATCTCTGCCAATTAAGTACTGCGGGCAGGAGTGGTTTTCTGAGGGAGAGGGAATGAACTGGATCTAGATTTGGATGGAAATTATCTCTGTACATGGGGACTGAGAAGGATGACCCTTCCAGAAAGACAGATGAAAGCGATTTTTAATAATTGAGTTTGGTGAGGCTAAGACCTCAGAGTGCAAAGTGGAGGTTCTGTTCTAGTTTGGTTTGAAGAGACTTCCTCAAATTCACCAGTCCCGATTTCTTCCCCCCACCCAAACACATGGTGGTTTTTTTTTGTTGTTGTTGTTGTTTTAATTAATTTATTTTTTTTATTCTTATGTTAATCCCCATACATTACATCATTAGTTTTAGATGAAGTGTTCCATGATTCATTGTTTGTGCATAACACCCAGTGCTCCATGCAGAATGTGCCCTCCTCAATACCCACCACCAGGCTAACCCATCCTCCCACCCCCCTCCCCTCTAGAACCCTGTTTGTTTTTCAGAGTCCATCATCTCTCATGGTTTGTCTACCCCTCCGATTTCCCCCGCTTCATTCTTCCCCTCCCGCTACCTTCTTCTTCTTCTTCTTCTTTTTTTCTTAACATATATTGCATTATTTGTTTCAGAGGTACAGATCTGAGATTCAATAGTCTTGCACAATTCACAGCGCTTACCAGAGCACATACCCTCCCCAGTGTCTATCACCCAGTCACCCCATCCCTCCCACCCCACCCCCTACTCCAACAACAGTTTGTTTCCTGCAATTAAGAATTCCTCATATCAGTGAGCACATGGTGGTTTTTAAGAAAGCGTTTGGTAGGGTTGCCTTGGTGGCTCAGTTGGTTAAGTATCCGACTCTTGATTTTGACTCAGTTCATGATCTCAGGGTCACAAGCTCGAGACCCTTGTCAGGCTCTGCACTGGGCATGGAACCTGCTTAAGATTCTCTCTTTCCCTCTCCCTCTGCCCCTATGCCTACCCCACTAGCATGTGCTCACGTACTCTCTCTCTCTCTCAAAAAATAAATAAATAAAATAAAAAAGCATTTGGTATCACCACACCATCTTGAGGAGCTGCTTGCCTTTCAGTCAAGAGGGAGGGATCTGGTAACCAGGACTAAATTATTCTTTTACCTGGCAACTGTCAAATAATACTGCAACCAATCATGGAAGTATCTTCATGTCAATTTTGGGAGAGTCCGCTCTGCATTGGAAAGTATTAAGATACAGTAGATAAAATTAAATCCTTGGCTTAAAAGTGGAAGCAAGATATATACATATGAGAAAAGGCCTCCAAATGCATACTCACCTTTTTGTAAGGTACATGTTCAATAAATGTTTGCAGATAAAAACTGAATAAATCACAGAGCTCTTGGCTTTACTGTCTCCCAATATTATTTTCTATCCTAACTACAGTTAAGCCTATATCATCTTCATGATGTTTTCCTAATTACGTAAAATAAACAGAGAAGCTCTTGGTTGATCTTTTTGTTTTGCATGTTTTGGGTTACATATATAGCATGTGTGTGTGTGTGTGTGTGCGCGTATGTGTGTGTGTATCTGAAGCAGACATATACTTTTCTTTGTTCCCTGCACTTCTCTACCCTCTCTCTCCAAACCACCTCATACAGAGCCTAGCAAAGGTAGGATACCTGGAAAACAATAAATGCTCTTTGCCTGATTGTTTTCTTCTGGTCGAGGGCGAGGAGAACCAGACTTAGTGTTGATCTTAAAGTATTTTCTAGTTTAATGTTTTTGAACTCTGACTAGGGGAAAGTGAGATAATGTCATCTTTCTTCAAACCAACTTCATATCTTCTAGAACTAAATAAATATTCCCCACTTGTTCTGATTTGTACCCAGGAGAGCACTACCTCGTACCATCCCCTTCTTCCCAATACATTTTTTTTTTCTTGGCAAGAAACTCTTCCTGGGATTATATAACCTGCTTTTATAAAACAACATGGTGTTGGATTTATTAATCATCCATGTCCATGATAGCCCTAGGGTTCCAGTACTGATCTTTTGGGCTTGCTTGTATCAGTTTGTCAGATCACCATCACCCACTGCACCAGCACCAGTAGTCGGAGCACTTACTGAGATTTAGCTGTGTGCCAGGCACTGGGCAAAATGCTTTACGTATGTTACTTTTTAAAAATTGAGATAAAATTGACATATAACATTGAGTATGTTTAGTGTATATACGTTATCTTAATTACTTCCCCAAACTGTCCTATGAGGTAGGGCTTAGAGGGGTTAAATAAAATTCCCAAGGTCATACAGTGAGCGTGCAATGGTGATGAAGCCAGATTCTAACCTCTGTCTGCTTGACTCCAAGCCCTGTTCTATTCACCACTGGTAACATATCCTGCCCTCTTCACCTTGAAGTGATGATGCTAAGTGTGTGTGTGTGTGTGTGTGTATTCATTTTCCAAAGTCAAAACCTTGAAACATTTTTTCTGATATTTTAGGTTCTATTTATTGCAGGTAATGGTATGAATTTGTAAATCCTCCAAGGAGAAGAACTGGGGAGATTGGCTCTTAAATCAAGGGCTATAGTTTCAGGTTTTACTCCAGATGAGAAATAAGCAGCATCTATTATTGCTTTACTTGTTTATTTTCTAAAGATAATGCAACGAATAGACTATGGACTCTGGGGTCAGATAAATCTGAGTTCAAATCCTGACGTACAAAGCTGAGTGATTTTGAGTTCCTGATTCTACCTAAGTGATCCACTGTGTCTTTATATATGTAAAAAGGAAGAGATATAATGTTCAAGTAAGAAGACAGCTCAAAGTACATGATGTATAATATAAATATCCCATATATTAATGATGTTGTCTTACTGTAGCTGATCTTTCATTAGGCTTATTTTTAGTATTATGATTAGCCTCTTTAAATTGTTTAATAGCCATTTATATTTTCTTTTTTGTGAACTGTTTCTTCCTATCTTTTGCCAATTTTTAAATTGTCCTCTTGGGCTTTTTTCCTTATTGATTTGTAGGACCTTTTTAAAAAATATATTTTATTTATTTATTTGAGAGAGAGGGAGCAAGCATGGGGGGTAGGGGCAGAGGCAGAGAGAGAAGCAGACTCCCTGCTGAGCAGGGAGCCTGACATGGGGCTCTGTCCCAGGACCCTGGGATCATGACCTGAGCCAAAGGCAAATGCTTAACTGACTGAGCCATCCAGGCTTCCCTAGGAACTTTTTATATATAGCAAATTGTCTCTACGTCTGGGATATGAATGACAAATACTTTCTATCAGTTTTATTGTTTGTCTTTTTCCTTTGCTTTTGATAATTTTTGGCATGTGGAATTTTAAAAAGTTTAATACAGTTAATTTTATCAGTGTTTTCTTCTTTGGTTTCCAGGCTTTTATGTTATACATAGACTTCTTATTTTCAGTTTATTTAAGAAAACCTCTCCAATATTTTTTACTCCTTCCTTTTAAGATTATCTACCATCTTGGTCATTATTAAGACAAATTCAATATTATCCTCTTATAGTTCAAACATTTGTAACTTCCATTTCTTTTGGTCCACTATCTTGATTGCATTAACAATTAAAGTTAGAAGGACAAAAATCAATTTGGCTTCATAAACAGTATTCTCAAGCAAAATATAACTGATCCATCATTTTAACAAAAATATACCAAATATTTAGTTCCATGCACAAAGTCCTCTTGGGAAATGTTTACAAGCTCATTTCTATACCTCGTAATAGAATTTGAAAAGGTTTTACAATCTCTAACATCAGAAATTCACAGTTCATAATGGCAGCATTTTATGCTCCATTATTTTCAAAGCTATGCATACTAATTTGGTATTATTCTTTGAAGTACATTGTATCAATAGGTGCCAAATTTTATTTTATTTAATTTATTTAAAGATTTTATTTATTTATTAGAGAGAGAGAGAGTGAGAGAGCAGGGGGAGCTGCAGGCAGAGGTAGAAGCAGACTCCCCACTGAGCAAGGAGTCCGATTTGGGACTTGATCCTAGGACCCTGGGATCATGACCTGAGCCAAAGGCAGATGCTTAACCAACTGAGCCACCCAGGCGTCCTAGTAGGTGCCATATTTTAAATCTGAAAGTAGAATTTGGATAGTTTAGGATGGAAAAAAAGGATATTTAAAAGACATTTTTGTTAGCCTATTGGTTTTTCTCTGGTAATATATTTGGCTCCTGTTTTGGGACTTGATAAGGAAAATGGTGGGCTCACTCTCATTCCACTATATACCTTTTAGAAGATGAAGAAATGATATATGATCTCTCAGATCTCATACCTTTAATTCCCTGCTCTGGGTCTTTCTATCACTTTATGAAGCATGTTTTAAATTGAGATGCCAAAAGCAGCATAGAAAACTTTGACAGGGCACCTGGGTGGCTCAGTTGGTTAAGCATCTGCCTTCATACAAGCCTTTCTCAAGAAACAAGAAAGGTCTCAAGTACACAACCTAACCCTACACCTAAAGGAGCTGGATAAAGAACAGCAAATAAAGCCTAAACCCAGTAGGAGAAGAGAAATAATAAAGATCAGAGCAGAAATCAATGAAATAGAAACTAAAAGAACAGTAGAACAGATCAACAAAACTAGGAGCTGGTTCTTTGAAAGAATTAACAAGATTGATAAACCCCTGGCCAGACTTATCAAAAAGAAAAGAGAAATGACCCAAATCAACAAAATCATGAATGAAAGAGGAGAGATCACAACCAACACCAAAGAAATACAAACAATTCTAAGAACATATTATGAGCAACTCTATGCCAGCAAATTAGATAACCTGGAAGAAATGGATGCATTCCTAGAGATGTACCAACTACCAAAACTGAACCAGGAAGAAATAGAAAACCGGAACAGACCTATAACCACTAAGGAAATTGAAGCAGTCATCAAAAATCTCCCAAAAAACAAAAGCCCAGGGACAGATGGCTTCCCAGGGGAATTGTACCAAACATTTCAAGAAGAATTAATACCTATTCTTCTGAAACTGTTCCAAAAAATAGAAATGGAAGGAAAACTTCCAAACTCGTTTTATGAGGCGAGCATTACCTTGATCCTAAAACCAGACAAAGACCCCATCAAAAAGGAGAATTACAGACCAATTTCCCTGATGAACATGGATGCAAAAATTCTCACCAAAATACTAGCCAATAGGATCCAACAGTACATTAAAAGGATTATTCACCACGACCAAGTGGGATTTATCCCTGGGCTGCAAGGTTGGTTCAACATCCGCAAATCAATCAACGTGATACAATACATTAACAAAAGAAAGAACAAGAATCATATGATCCTCTCATTAGATGCAGAAAAAGCATTTGACAAAGTACAGCATCCTTTCTTGATCAAAACTCTTCAGAGTATAGGGATCGAGGGTACATACCTCAATATCATAAAAGCCATCTATGAAAAACCTACAGCGAATATCATTCTCAATGGGGAAAAACTGAGAGCTTTCCCCCTAAGGTCAGGAACGTGGCAGGGATGTCCACTATCACCACTGCTATTCAACATAGTATTGGAAGTCCTAGCCACAGCAATCAGACAACAAAAAGAAATCAAAGGCCTCCAAATCGGCAAAGAAGAAGTCAAACTCTCACTCTTTGCAGATGATATGATACTTCATGTGGAAAACCCCGAAGACTCCACCCCAAAACTTCTAGAACTCATACAGGAATTCAGTAAAGTGGCAGGATATAAAATCAATGCACAGAAGTCAGTGGCATTCCTATACACCAACAACAAGACAGAAGAAAGAGAAATTAAGGAGTCGATCCCATTTA
>NW_023270387.1:18318198-18365545 GCF_011800145.1 Mirounga leonina | reverse complement strand
TGGGTATTGAGGAGGGCACATTCTGCATGGAGCACTGGGTGTTATGCACAAACAATGAATCATGGAACACTACATCTAAAACTAATGATGTAATGTATGGGGATTAACATAAGAATAAAAAAATTAAAGAAAAAAAAAGCATCTGCCTTCAGCTCAGGTCATGATCCCAGGGTCTTGGGATCGAGCCCTGCTTTGGGCTCCATGCTTGACTCCTTGGCTTCTTGCTTGGCTCTGTGCTCAGTGGGGGGTGAGGTGGGGGTTGGTCTGCTTCTCCCTCTCCTTCTTCCTCTGCCCCTCCCCCCACTCATGCTCTCTCTCTCTCAAATAACTAAATAAAATCTTAAAAAAAAAAACTTTGAGAAAGAAATGAAAGTTTTGATCCTACAGATTGACATCATCCTGAATGAGCAAACAGGATGGATTTAGTGGTCCTTATGTTAGGAATACAGTGATTTGGAGATCCTATCTTTGAATGTGTTCTTATGTGAGTTTACATCCTAATTTCTGGTGTAAAAGCATTATTTTAAGATGCATTTGCAGGAAGCATTCAGTGACTCCTGTTCTTTCTCTAGACATGTCATCCACTTTGGTAGTGCTTAAAATAAAGTACTCAGGTAGAAAGTAACTTGAAACAGACAGCAAGCAATATAATACAACATGTTATGAGTAAAGTATGTTACTCAGATCCTTCTAAAATACATTTCTTCCCTTATTTTGAAGGCCATGGTATAGGCACCATGGCTAATGGAACCAGTCTCTTCCTTTGATCATCAATAGAGTTATCTTTTTGGGGAACCAAGTCCCAGCTCAGATGACAGTTTTAGATGAGGCTGACATGAAGGAGAGAAGGACTGTTTAATTATTTGCTCCCTGAAAAACATGTGTTTTCTCTCTTGGAATTCATAAATCTTCAGTTGAGACCATAGCAGGAGTACTACCAGATCTTGAGGGTTGGGTGGGGGGAAATACATTTGATCTTTATTTTTTTTTGCTCAGGGCAGTGTGCAGGATTTTGTTTTATGTGTCAGCCTAGCATACAGCTCCAGCCTGCTGGTTCTAGGTGACAGATTTTAGTCAAATGAGAATCAACAATAAATGTAGTGTGAGTACATTTATTTAAACTCCTAAAGCTTGGAGGAAGCTTAGGAAGGTGTGTGGTGAATAGCCTGGCATATAGTAGGTGCTCAATGAATGCTCACAATAATTGAATATAATGCATGGTTAAAAGGCAAGCATAAGAAAGTACTAAGCTGGCTTCAGCAACTGCTTTCCATTTTCCGTGTATGCCTGTTTACACTGGAAAGGGGTAAAAGGGATTATGGCATTTAACTAGCCATAGGCTGCCCCTTAGGTAACCAATAGCCATACGTGGCCATTGAGCACTTGGAATATGGCTAGTATAAATTGAGATGTGCAGTAAGGATACAGTACACACTGGATTTTGAAGAATTAGTATTAAAAAAAGAATACAAATACAAAGAAATCTCATTAATATATTTATATTGATTAGATCTTGAATATTTTTGGTATATTGGGACTAAATGAAATACATTAATTTTTCACCTGTTTCTTCCTATGTTTTAATTTGTGACTAGTAGAAAATTTAAAATTACCTATGTGGCTCACATTATTGGACAGTGCTGGTCTATACTTTAGAGATAATCCAGGCAATGAAACATCTCTGCTTTTAAGGGGCAAATGGTTTTACAAGCTATCTCAAAAAATATAACTTTGACCCATTGCAGGAGTTGGCCCTGAAGGGGTGGGGCCAGGTGGCAGGGAAGGCCTGCAGGCTCTGGAATGCCTCTTCCTCCTCCCATAGGACAGACCAGAATTGAACCTTAGGAGGAGGCTGGACATCTTTGGGGACCTCCTTCACTCCAACGCAGAAGTAGGATGGGCCATGTAGGGGCCTTGAGGGGAGGGTAGAGAATGGGTTCTGGTAACCCTAGTGTTTCTC
Source organism: Mirounga leonina (assembly GCF_011800145.1). Lineage (NCBI taxonomy): Eukaryota > Metazoa > Chordata > Mammalia > Carnivora > Phocidae > Mirounga > Mirounga leonina. The sequence goes on along the minus strand of NW_023270387.1, from coordinate 18,363,585 downwards.
CACAGTTCTGCACAGTAACCCCACCACGGCAGAGAAACTTGTCAGCTTTCTTGACTTTTCCATTTCTCAGAGGGTGTGGGCCATAATAACTCTAGGAGGAGTCTGAGGCTAGGACCCAACAGGCACTTCTCTAGGACAAGACCTGCCTATACAGCCTGCCTCTTCACAGGCAGGGCTCAGCCCCCAGAACCCCCAAAGTAAGCCCCAGTATGATTATTTGAGCATCCTGGAACAAGGGGTTCTCCCTCCTGGAAAAGGGTGGCAACTGAGGAATCCCTGTCTCCGCCTCCACTTCCGATCCCCTGGTCCCACCTCCGCGTCCCTAGGGGACTGCGTTGGTGTGGGCAGTTGGCTCTCTCAGCCCCCGAGCTTTGTCTCCCTTGGTTGCAGAAAGGGGAATGGGAAGAGGAAGGAAAAGTCCTACAGTCCTCGAGGTCCTCCTCCTTTCCATAGCTATCCAGTTTTCTCCCTCCCTCTCTTACTTCTTAGGTTCCTGCTGGGGCCGTGGCAAAGGCAATATAACTGGATTCCGGAGGGAAATGCCTTTAAGTCTCCCTCGGTGGCGCTCAGCTCTGGGCTCTGGAAATCGAGTCCCAGTGAGAGCCAAACTAGAAAAAGGGGAGCGTCTCCTCCAGGGACCAGGACCTGAAGAGACAGCCTTAACTTTGGAGGCGAGCAGGGAGTTGAGTGCAGCGTCTGTGAAATAAGGGGGAAGGTAAGGACCAAGCAGGCGGTCTACCCTTTCCCTCCCCTTCTCTGGATCCCAAGAACGCTCTGGTACATGTGTAAGACAAAATTCTGAGAAAGGGCTTGCAGTGCCTTGGCTCAAAGTTAACAGTCACCCAAAGACATTTTTTTACTGCCCCTGCTCCCAAAAGGACATTCAATAATCTCTTTAACTTCTGCCTGGGAAACAGAAATAGTTTCAGCTCTGGAATGAGGTTGAAATCCCATCCCCAAGGCTGGGTGCAAATCTATACCCACAGTCTGTGTAGGAACTGAGCGTAGGGAGCGCGCAGGCACAGCTAGGCTCTTTACTGAGGCCAAAGGCTGGTTGTATACCCTCCACGCCCTCAGTAGCCCCTCAGCCCTTAGGGTCTTAGGGGACAGGACAGCTTGCCTTTCACTGGCTGGGTAGGCTCCCACTGAGAGGGAAATGGGCATCGGTAAGTGGATCGTCACCCCCAGCGCCACTTCACGAGTCCCCTTGGTTTCAGTTTCCCTCTAGCCCTGCAGGAGATCAATAGACCTGGCTAAAGAGGGAGGGAATGACTCCTGAAAGTCCACTCTTTTCCCTCTCTGTGGCTGCCTGCTCTCAGGTTTTCAGTCCTTAATCATTATAATCAGTTGAAGAAAAAAAAATCACAGTTCAGACTCCCCGACAAAGTGTTCTGACTTCATTTAAATGCCTGCTTGCCAAGATCTTACTTTAAAGTTACTTCCTCCCCTTTTCCCCCTTCCTCGTACTCTCCTCATCTATTTATCATTTACCAGTTCATCCGTATGGAATACGATGCTCCCACTTCCTGGTGCACTGTAGTTTGGGGCCTAATTGATTCTGGTAATTAATTTGTTCTACCTGCTAGATCAGATGGAAATCCTACCCATGCGCCCAAGGATTAGCACTTGGCTTTCTAACACCTCCTCTAATTATCTAATAGCATGGGTTGTGAGGACTCAGTCTCTATTAAAACACTTTTACTATTAGCAGTAGTGATTGGAATTGTGATGACGACTAGATTTCAACAAATTAGAGCTTAAAAATGGGGAGATGGAAGAGAAGTGGCTTCTTTAATTTCCCTGAGTTTAACATCAATAATTAGAGCAATTTTCAGAGATGCGAGCTGAAATTATCCCTGCTGTGCTGTAGATGATCACCTTAATTTTAGCAAATTGACTCCAGGGAAATAAATGTGACAGATTAGAAAGAGACAAACAGGAAAAAACAAAACAAAACAAAACAAAAAACCAACAACCAAAACAAAAGATTGGAAGGGAGGGAAATGAAAAGGAAGTCTGGGAAAGAACAGGAGACAAAAATCTAGTACAATTAGTTTGGTGGGTTAGGGTTGAAGGCGGTAGTATGGTAGAAATAGGAAGCTGTGTGAGTGGAATGAAGAAGTAAAGGAGATGGAGGCTGGCATTAAGAAGTAGCTCTGGACATACACAGACCAAATTACTTCCTAATGTAGATATAACTTTCCTTATAACTGAGGGAAAGAGTGTTATGATCATCAACATTTTATTTATTTACCTCAACAGTCCTTCTGTGCCTCAGCCAGCAACTGAAGTTGGGTGTAGCAGATATGGACCTTCTCCTCACTTCTCCCCTTCTCCATCCCACTACCATGTCTCTAAACTTGGAAAACCCAGCCCCAAATGCCAAAATAAATGCCTTATCCCTATTGCTTTGGGACCTTTTAAATGCTTTTTGCTCTCTAAAGAGGAGTCTGTCGAATGACAGAGACTTTTTTCTTTTTAACTTTCTTTTAAAATGCCTGAGAGAGGGGCGACTGGGTGGCTCAGTCATTAAGCGTCTGCCTTCGGCTCAGGTCATGATCCCAGAGTCCTGGGATAGAGCCCCGCATCGGGCTCCCTGCGCAGCGGGAAGCCTGCTTCTCCCTCTCCCACTCCTCCTGCCTATGTTCCCTCTCTCGCTGTGTCTCTGTCAAATAAATAAACAAAATCTTTAAAAAAAAAATGTCTAAGAGAAAAAAGAAAGAAAAAGGAAAAAAGAAAAACAAACAAACAAACAAACAAACTCAAATTGAGGTTGAGAAACCAACCTCATAAGAGCAACAGCCCGGTCCGCTCCGCTCCGCTCTCCCCGGGCCTGGCCGGTCGTGTTCAGCACCGCGGACAGCTCCCCGCCCCGCCCCGAGCCCACCGCACCCTCCCCTCCGCCGCTGGCAGCCTTGCCATTGGCTCTCCCAGCTCCCCTCTTGAAGCTGCCAATTCTACACATAGACCCAACCTACCCAGGAGCTTGTCTTCTCGCCTCTCCAGCGCCCGGGGTAGCCCAGGCCCAGAAGAGAGCCGCGGGGTTTCTGAGCCTCGGAGGGTGGTTGTTGGCACTCTACCAGGCTTGCTGAGACGCTGCCTGCGCACTTCGTCCCCGGCCCTCGCCCTGTGACAGACGCTTGGCTCAAGATGAATCTCAACTTCACCGCCCCTCTACACCCTGCGTCTTCTCAGAGGCCCACGTCCTTCTTCATTGAGGACATCCTGCTGCACAAGCCCAAGCCGCTAAGGGAGATGGCCCCTGACCACTTCGCCAGCTCTCTGGCCTCGCGGGTGCCTCTGCTAGACTATGGCTACCCCCTCATGCCCACACCCACCCTCCTGGCTCCTCATCCCCATCACCCTCTGCATAAGGGAGACCACCACCACCCTTATTTCCTCACCACCTCGGGTAAGTACCAGGGGCCTCAAGGTTTGGGGAGCGAGAGAGCAGGTCTTCCAGCGCAGACCCTAAGCCTGTGATAGAGCTGAGGAAAGGCCAGAGCTGGCTCGGCCTGGCTTGGTGGCTTCCTTCCCTAAGTGACAGTGGAACGTTGGGGATATGGCTGAGAACATGCAGAGCTCCCCTGAGGCATGCCAACCCATGGGGATAAGTCTCGGTCACTCCGCACGCTTTATAAGAGGAAACATTCCTATCCAAGAGGTGGCTAGAGGTTTTGACAATATTCTTGGTGGATAGTGCTCCGTCTCCTTCCTCGTGGTCTTCCTGGTCACTCTGGTCCAGCTCTCAATCCTGATTCTCTGCCTCCCCTCGCTTTAGGGGAGACCCCTGACCACCCCACCCCATGGAGCAGAACTCCACTTTCCAGCTAATTAACTCCAAAGCCTCCAGCGGGTCCAACTCTCTCCTCTTGGGTGCTGAGCATTCACGGATATACTGCAGGGGTTTGGAAGTGAATGAGGGTTTGAGATATTCTGAGAACTGAAGGTTTGACCTGGCCGGTATAGGGGAGAAAAGGGTAAGAAAAAAAAAGTGTGGGGGGCCAGGGGACGGACGCTGCTCCTCTTTAACCATCTGCACTCCCACTGTCTAACTCACAATCTTGGGCTCAGCTGCCCTCTTCTGCCCCGGTTGCTGGTGAAGCTGGAGCCCCACACCAAAGTATTTTGATTTTCTATGAATGACAAAGACTGGGGGCCAACAAAGTGGTTGGGGCAGGGAGATGTAAGGAAATACCCAGATTTTTTCCTGCCGCTCTCTGCAAGGCCATATTCATGCTTTCTTCTTTGGCATTTTTATTCCAGTTGAAATATAATAATTCCTTGAGTCCAGACGCAGAGCACAGGTGGGAAAACAACCCCATCTCGGCGAGGGCCGGGGAAACACCTGAGACAGTTTGTGAAATGTGTGCTCTGGAATCTAGGACAAAAGCTAAAAGTTTTTGTGAAGCGGTAAAACCCAGATTCTGAGGCATTGGGTTGGCAGGACAATTATAGAAGCTATGTTGAAGCCTGCATCTTGGTATTCGTCTTGGTATTGGCCTCACTCCGTGGCCCATGACAGCCTCTTCTGGGCTGCACCCATGTTCCCTACAAATAGCAATGGACAAAGCCTGTGATGCCGGAATTGCTTGTTTCCTCCCCCACCTCCACCCCCACCCCCACTGGCAGAAATTGATGTCTGTGGCAGTTTACTTGGTGTGTCTCAGACACCATAATGCCTGCAGAGGTCAGGAAAGACAAGTCTCTCCCTGACCTGGCGGGGGGGGGGGGGGGGGGGGGGAAGGGCTTCAATCCTTCTGCTTAGGGTCGGAGAGAAAGAATGAGAAAAAGGATGAGGATCAGATTAGAGAGGGGGTCCCCAGTGGCCCCTGCAACTTATAAGGAACGTGCCAGGCGGGAATTGCCCCTCTGTTCTTGCTTCTGAGCTGCTCCTGATGAGAGAGTTTTGATCTGTTCCCTTTGGCGGCGGGCGGGAGAATGGAGGCAGCTCGGGAAAGAGGTGTTTTTTAGTGAGATTGGGAAGCAAGGCCACATTCGTGCCTCTACTAGCCCCAGAACTACGGGGTATGGAAAAGGGTGGTGGCTGGGCAGAACAGCTACTGGACCAGCCGACGTTTGCAAGAAAACTTCGGGAGGCGCACCAGCCGACTGGCAGACGCTGCGAAGAGTCTTTCCAAGAAGAAATTTTCTAAGGCCTCCGATTTAAAATTTTTCTTTTCCGTTTTGCTTACTGTTTATTGTTTGTAGGCCTAGATGACCTGCCGGATAAAGATCTCCAAGCGCTCTTCTTGGGATTTTATTTCCCCTGCCCTGAGGTTCCTGGGAGAAGGGCTGGAGAAGCGTTGGGGCGACCAGGGGACTAGCGGAGGCAAGAAGCGGAGGGAGGCGCTGGGGGCCGGGGGTAGAGGCTGCGACGGAGGTGGCTCCCGGGGCATCGCGCTCTACCCACTCGGTGGCTTTTCTCTCTGCAGGGGTGCCGGTGCCGGCGCTGTTCCCGCACCCCCAGCACACCGAGCTGCCGGGGAAGCACTGCCGCCGCCGCAAAGCTCGTACGGTTTTCTCGGACTCGCAGCTTTCCGGCCTGGAGAAGAGATTCGAGATCCAGCGCTACCTGTCCACGCCAGAGCGGGTGGAGCTGGCCACGGCCCTCAGCCTGTCCGAGACGCAGGTGGGCCCGAGAGGGGCAGTTCCCGATCTCCGCTGCTGCTCTTCCCTCCCCGCTTAACTCCTACCGCCTTTGCACCCAGTGCGGAGCTCTTGAGTGGGAGTGACCCCTCTCCCCTTTATTCTAGGCTTCTCCGAAGCTCCTTAGTAAAAGTACCAACCCCTCCAACCCCAGGTCAGACTTACCGAAGCGTCCTCTCTCGAGGGAGCTCTGGACAGGGAGGAGAAACTCCTCGGATGATCCTGATGATCACTCCCAGTTTGAGAACGATCAGTTCTCTGCCGCCTATCCCCCCCCCCCCCCGCCCGCACTCCTCTCCCATGGGGGCTGTAACCCTGGTCCGACTAAAATCAGAGACTAGACGGGTTCTTATCCTGAGCGAAGTCCACTCAGGAAAATTGTTTTTCTTATTATTTTAATCTCCCTCACAGACACAAGCCCTCAAATCCATCCTCCCCACTCCCCCACTGTAATGTAAGCGGCCTCCTTATTGCTCTGTCCTGAGAGGGAGAACTGTTTTCACCTTCCAGATCCTGTTCACCTGCAACCTTAAAACTCCTTCCTCCACTTTCTCTTTCTTACATTCTCTGTACCTGGGAGCCCCACTTGCTGTGAAATCGTTAGCCCCGCCGAGCGCCCCTGACTTTTCTCTCTAATGAGAACAAGCAAGATTGATTCTCATCTTCCTGTCCAGCAAGACCAGGTGTTTAGATGCCAAAATGGGGAGAACGTAAGTTAAACATAAAGGAGGCTAATCAACGTAGCACTTACTATTAGTGATTAAAATTAATAACAGTATTAGTATTAACTAAGCACACCATTTTGACCTTTATCGTTATTTTGGACAATTACTTCCAGGAGTCTTAGGATGCTTGATTCTCATTCACCCTAACACGATAACTTGCAAGCAGTTCAGGTATGATTTAACCCAAGGATGAGACTGTCACAGCTCTTGGATAATTCGTGAATGGGTTGCGGTCCATTTTCCTAACCCCCAGCAATCTTCGCAGATCTTAGTAACTATGGGTCTGAAGGAATGACGTGGTTGTATTTTTTTTCCCCCTGAAATCAGGTGAAAACGTGGTTCCAGAACCGGCGGATGAAGCATAAAAAGCAGCTGAGGAAAAGTCAGGATGAGCCCAAAGCGCCAGATGGGCCCGAGAGCCCTGAGGGCAGCCCCCGCGGCCCAGAGGCCGCATCTGCCGAGGCTCGGCTGGGCCTGCCCGCCGGCCCCTTCGTGCTGACCGAGCCCGAGGACGAGGTGGACATTGGGGACGAGGGGGAGCTGGGCCCAGGGCCGCACGTGCTCTGAGCCGCGTGGCTGGGGAGGCAGGGAGGACGCGGCCGGGCGGGGCGCGGTTCCCTCCGGGATCCGGAACGCACGGACTCGGGTCCCGGGGCGGGCCTCGGAAATCCGCTCCTGGAAGACAAACAAAACACACCTGTGAACCCTCGAACCCGCGCGGAGCCCCGCGGCTCGGCCCACGCCCTCCTCCCCCTCTCGCCCGCCGGGTCCCTGCCGGGCGAGCGTGCACCTGCGTTAGCTCATTCCCGCGCGGGTGTCCTAAGTGGCGCAAGCTGGACCCTGGGCTCTCAGCTCTCTAACTCCGCCGCGATCGCAGACCCTCCTGGCCCTCTCCTCTCCGCCACCTGCCCCGAGCTCCGTTGTCCAGGCTCCGTGACCTCTCCACCCGGACCCTTTGCCCTTCCTTGGGTAGACCGATTGGCTGCAGGTAAGGGACCGGGAGTGTGGGCTTTCCGCTCTGCGGGGATCCAGGTAGAGCCACAACCGGATGCTTACGACGTCTGTGCCGGACAGACTCGCGCGCTGCTAGCCACTAACCTCCCACTGGGCTTCCCCCACCCCCTATCTCTAACTGAGAAACTATGGCGACAACCCCTCCTCAGGGCGGCGCTTCTGTCCTCTCCCGTCACTGTTCCTCTCCTGAGCTTCCGGTTCGGCACCCTGGACCCCTAAGCTTGTGGCCCCCGGGAACACCCGCTCTACACGTCCCCCCCCCCCCCAGTCCCCATACTGAGCGGCGCCCACGCGCGGCGAGAAACTTGGGCGGGAAAACCTACCGAGCAGTTTCTGCCTCCAGACCTTGCTGCACCTGTCCCGCAACTCTTACACGTCCCATGGGCTACTGATATTTTAAAAGTGAGTGTTCCTTGGGCTGTGTGTGGAAATGTTCATTTTCGTTGCATTTTAGGGAATGCGGAGTTTTAGCGAGATTAAAGCTAAATACGCATCCCCTTCCGGACGTGCACCTGTTTGTGGACTACCGAGGTGGGGGCAAGAGTCTGGCCCAGCGCGTCGCTCTCTCCCTTTCCCCTAGGAGGTCTCCTATTCTCTCCCGGAGCTTGCAGTCTCTTTAGCTAATAAAGGGCTCGCCGCGCAAAACTGGGACCGAACCGAGTTTCCGGGAATCGTTTGTTAACGCGTCCTCCTCCGCGCACGCCCCCTTCCCTCCACCCCAGGCAGTGTCCTGTTCTCGAAAAGAGTGAACAGGGCTAATAACCTTTGGTTGACAGATCCCCTCACTCCCAGCCCGATTTTTCCGTTTTTAATCGTTTTATAGTCTTGAGTTCCACCTGTGTGGAAAGTCACCGCAAATGGTATTTTTTGACTCTCAAATACCGAAAGGATAGAGCTCCCTTGATATCTGGAGTTTGAAATTACGCTAACAAATTGTGTGATGACACTACGCACCCAGGATACTTATCTGATATAGCAGCCTGCCAGAGGCGACCTCAGCTTCCCATCTTCCTTTGGCTCTGGCTGTGTATTTAGGTAAGTGAGCCCAGGAAGGCTGGAAAAGTGTGTGGCTAAGTGGAGTCCTGACCCTTGGGTTCGAATGATAAGTATTATAGAGACTATGGCCGTGTGAGCTTGGGTTACAGTTAATCTTTTTTGTTTCCTTGTTTTTCTAAAAGAGGATGAATCCTAAATATCCCTCTAGATCTAAGTTCCATGCATGTAGCCATAGGAATTTTTTCTTTTTCTTTCCTTTCCTTCCTTCCTTTTTTTCCCTACAGGTTTGTTCCAGGAAACATTAACTTAGGCAAAGATAAGTTGTCAGGGTGAGACCTCTATCCAATCAGCATCATTTAGGAGACCAAGCTATTGCTTTAAAAACATAAGCATTGTAGAGCTGTTTGGATTTTCCAAAGTGCTCTTTGTCAATCAAGATCTAGTGAGTCATAGACAACAAAGATTAATTTTCCCTCTCATAGTTAAGGAAATCGAGGGTTGGCAAGATTGAAGGATCCACCTGTGAAATTAGTACTAGCTAAAGTCAAAGGAGGACCAAAAAAAAAAAAAAAAATCTTTTGACTCCTTGTTCATTTCTTTGTCCAACACAGTTTTCTTGTAACAATGCATCGGTTGGCATTTTGCCTCTATCACTTTCTGTGAACGCCTCTCCCGTTGATTTAGGTTGTGTAGATGTGCTATTAAAAACAAATCTACACTCCGATTTCTCCTCTCTCCCTGTTCAGATAATGACCATACCTTTTTAAGGCAGGAGTTTTGGGCAAGTGCTTTACAGTAAGACAAAAGACTTGGTTATGGTGGTGGTGGTGGGGGGGAGTGGTTTATGAATACTTGGAAGGGAAAGTAGATACTATTACAAGAGGGGAGAATCTCAGATTCTTATACTAGAAAGAAGAGCTACTAAAAGGGATTTGGGGAGAATCTTTAAAGTCAGTAGAAATGCTGTGTTTTGGGAGGACATTAAAAAAATTTAAATTGAAGAAGATGCCAGGCTTTATTTTGGCTCTGAGAGAAGCAGATTAGGCACATTTCATGATGTTTTCAAAAGGCAGGTAAATAGGAAACCTTGTTAGCGTAGGCACAGCTCCGCCTGATTGGAGGCAGAATGAATCCTGGAGCCCAGGGAACGCCTGTATCTTTGATTCATGAGCATTAAACATGGAAAGATGCTCGTTCTGCCATATCAGGGTCCTCCCTTTGTGGCTGTTCCTGGCCAGAGGAAGCGGGAAGGGAGGAGCTCACACCTGCGGCACCAACCACACTGACTATGGTGCGGTTTTCTCATCAGACCGTATTCCGTGAAATTGATGGCACACAATTCAATAACCAAGTTCTCCTGGTTTTCCTTTTCTTTTTTATACACAGCGCATTAGTGATGATAGTAGAGGAGAGACCCAATTTAGTTCCAATTTCATGTAGCATGATAGCGGTGTTTAGTTTTTGGCCTTCAATACCGATCAAAGCCAACATAGGCTGAAGAGGTATTTTGTCTGAATTACCTCGGCTTTTGCCTCAATTCAGTTTGACTTGGTTGTAAAGATCGGACAAAGCCACGTTCACTGTGATATATTAAAGACCTAGCCTGAGTCTGAAGGGGGAAAAACCTCTTAAAATAGCCAAGGTGGGCACATCATCCTACATGTAATCCCAAATGGAATAAATCGTTTGTTCTGAATTTGTTCTTAATGCTGTTTGCAATGGACTTCATTTCACAGATTCTCAGAAAGGGACTCTTGGTACTATTTCTGCTCACATGACATAAGAACATAAATGGACAATACACCATTCTGCCCAGTATTAGCGGATAGTGGCACTAAGAAATAATTGGAATTCATGACACCACTTCAAAAGGTAGAGGACTGGCTCATATCAGTGTGTTTGATAACTAGAGCTAAAGATCTGTGAAGGCACAGAGCAAGCAGAATGCTTTTTGGTGCTAGGAGAATCATGCAATAAACATACTGAGTTGAAGTGGTAACTCGGTCTTCTTGAGTTGGGCTCAACATGTGTGGAAATAATGAGTTAAGGAAATATTTTACACTTATGTTGTGTTCTTGGCATCACATTTTATAGAGGCTGTTGACAAGCTAAAATTCACCCACTATACAAGAACCTGGATAGTAAAAGATGTGGAAAACACAAAGGAGTGTGAACTTTTTAGCTTAGAGAAGCCAAGTATTGGGCAGGGGTGGGAGAGGAGATTTGAACAGTTGCAGGGCTACTCAGTATCAGGGGGTATATCTATGCAGCTCGGCTAAAGAAGGCAGAACCAGAACCAATGGGTGGTTCCAGGAAACATTTTGGAACAACGTTTGCATATCTCCTATAGGCCAGGTAGTGTGCTGTCTATCAATAAGACAAGCTAAGTCCAGAAAACACTAAGCACCTTTCACTAGAAAGTTTGAGCAGAAGCTGGAAAGCAAAATACTAGGGGCTAGAAGGCTGTTATGGTTCTTCATTAGTGAGAAGGTGAACCAGTTTTGTTCTTTCTAACCCTTAAGAGCCTAATATCCTATCTTCTTTTTGTAGGAAAGGAACTATAAATTCCAACTTGCTAAAGTTACTTGTCATCTCACTAAGAAGATTTCAGTTCATGTGCTCTAAATAAATATATCCATAACAATAAGAAGAATTAAGAGAAACCAGAAAATGAAAAGGGTATTCTTTTATTCATTAAGGAAGTCTCCTATACCCCATTTGAGAAAGTAAGAAAACAATGTGAAGATCCCTGGAGTTAAGGACAACTAGATAGTCAGGAAGGGATGGTCAGTGTTAGAGACCTTTAACAAAATCTAAGCCCTTCATTTGATGTGAAGAAATTAGGATCCAGGTATAATGAATGCCTTGTCAGTGTTAAATAGACCGTGGCAGAATTCAGACTAGAAGCCAGTTTTCATGATCCTACTTTACCACTAATTCATGCTGTGATAAAAGTGATGGAGGGGGAGCTATTGTCCTTGTAGAGGAAAGGATTTTGCATAGTAATTTTGGATGTAAAATTTTAAAATTAGCTGGAAATTAGTAAAATCTTAGATCAATTTATGGAAAAACTTTTGATGAAGAGCAATCTGAAATTTAAATTGGCTTTCTGAAGAGGTACTGAGCTCCTTAGCCCTTTTCATTTGAGCCAAAGTTGAGTAACTACTTGCTGGGATGTTTTTGAAGAGGTTCACACATTGAGTAGGATGAAAAATAAAACTAAAAGTTTTGCCTAATCTTTATAGATAAGGCACCTGAGAGTCTGAGATATTGACTTGCTCAATGTCCTACAACTGATTAATTTGATGAGTTACGAATTAATACATGTAGAGGTCCAAGGTCATTCCAATACATATTTAGGAGATAATAAACTTGATATGATTCTCTTGTTTTCTGTCCATATTCTCCATCGTATTTTCTGGTTTTAATTCCCCCTCCCAAAGACACATTTCTTTTCAATTTTATTTACTCCTTCCTCTTAGCATTCCCAGTTTGTATACCAGATAACTTTTCCTTCAGGATTTCATTTATAATTCTGTAAGCCTTCTCTTCTTATTCTCTTTACAAAATTGTGTAGCTGCAGCTGGATTTGGCATCCTAGCCACAGGCTAGGAGGCTTGGTTTGGAGACTTAAATTCTAATCTTCCTTTTGCTCAGGATTACGTTACTTCTCTTACTTGGCATCAGAAATATGAGGAGAATGTCCTTTAAGAATGGTGAGGAGAGGGGCACCTGGGTGGCTCAGTTGGTTAAGCGACTGCCTTCAGCTCAGGTCATGATTCTGGAGTCCCTGGATCGAGTCCCACATCGGGCTCCCTGCTCGGCAGGGAGTCTGTTTCTCCTTCTGACCCTCCCCCTTCTCTCTCATTCTCTCTCTCTCAAATAAAATCTTAAAAAAAAAATGGTGAGGAGATGTGAGATAAGAGATGTAAAAGTATCTACTGTGAGATCTTAGATGAAAAGTGCTCGAGGAAGATAATGAATGACAATCTGAACATATCAGGTTGGTTCTTGATCCCACACTTCATAGGACTACGACAGTAACAATGTAGGTAACTAAAAGGTGCGTATTAGTCTTGTGTTCATCACTATCATTATGAGGGGTTATGTCCCTTTCTAAGGAGTTTTTAAAATAACTTCATCTTATTTTCTCTTCGTCATTGTCCTACTGTGTGGACTAAGAGAGGGCATGGTGGCCTTGGGTGAAATAGGGCCATATCGGGCCATGAAGTTGCATTGAGGATACTTCATTTAGAATGTTCCTTCTTTCCCTCTTTCCTGTCTTGCCCCCGTCATGCCCCAGGGGTTCTGTTCTCCCTGGCAGACATAAAGGCTATGTAGGGAGGGAAGGTATATTTCAAATCTATGGGAGCCCTATTAAGAGATTGAGTTGCCTGTTTTCCAGTAAAGGATCTAGGGGGGAAATCCAGATTTAAGCTTTTTTTTTTTCTGAAGCTTTTAAGATTTTTTTTTTTTTTTTAGTTTAAAAAAGGCACACCTTAGGAATTATCTCTGCAACAAGAGATTGTTGTTTAAAAATATTGACTAATATAATTCTTAGGGATTATCTGAATATTTGTAACCTCCATTCTCTCTTTAGCTTCCATTTCTACCAATAATGGAAGTGACTAAATACACTTGTCTATATTCTAGCCAGAAGTTAAATGGCCAAATAGTCCTTATTCTTCCTCAGTGCTTGACTTGGAATGGGAAATAAACTGTAGAAAGCAATGAGAATAAGGATAGAAGTGTGGCTCTGTATCCTGAGTTTCAAATGAGAATAATTTACAAGCTAAAGGTAAAAAAAAACTAATACTTCATGCTGTTCTGCTCTTTTCCCATCTATTTTTTTTTAATTCCTGAGCGCTCTCGATTTAATTTTAAAGACTTGAGTTTTGTCATTTACCCATGTACGTTGTTTATAGGGTTGAACAGTTCTAGAAGGATTATTTAAAAAAGAAGCAGTCCTCTGGCTCCTTCCCTATTCTCTTTACTACAGAGGCAACCGGTTTCCAGTACTGGGTGATTCTTTTTGTGTTTGTCTTCATGTTTCTAAATAATTGCTGAATTGCTGCTTTTTGGTATTTTTGTTTTAGGAATTATCTAGTACTTCATGCTCTAAAAGGTGAAAATTTAGTTGTTTCTTCCCTGTTCCCACCACATATGTGCACCCTCTTCATCTCTTCCTCCATGACAGGGTTTTGGTTAGATTGTTATTATGATATGTATGTCTGACTCTCAGCCCAGCCAGGTAATCAACTCAGATTACTTTTTCCTGTAAGACTTCCTTTTTTTCCCCTTGGAATTAATATTTGTCTTTCTAATTTTTAATGTCCTTGTGACCAGTTTAACTCCAGACTCTTCACCATTTGTCTAGAGCTGACTCCCAAGATACTCTTGTTAAGGTTTCATTTTCCCAAACAAATTCCCAGAGCCTCTGGTCTGCTCCTCTCTGGATTTTATGTCACTGTGTCTCTCTTCCCCTTCATCCTGGGATACCTTTCAATTTACTTTTGTTTTCTGTATTTTCCTCTTTCTTGGTTTACCCTCTCCTTTTGGGGGAACACCGTCTCCTATAGTTTCCTGATTGGTGTGTGAAAGGTAAATGTTTTGAGCTCATCCGTCTCTAAAAAATATCTTTATTCTAGTCGCATGCTTTATTAGTATTTTGGCTAAGTATAGAATTCGAAGTTGGAAATTATTTTGGAATACTTTTGAATAATTTAAAAAACATCATTTGATTTATTGGCTTCCAATTGCTGTTGTGAGGGTCTAAAGCCATTTTGATTCTTGATTGTGTATCCTGTTTAATTAATTTATTTGTTTTCCTTTTTGGAAGCTTGTAGGATACTCTTTGTAACCAATGGACTGAAATTTCACAGTTGTGTGCCTTGGTTGAGGTCTGTTTGCACCCATTGTTCTGGATACTCAGTAGGCTCTTTCAGTCTGAAAAGTCCTTTCAGTTATGGGAAGTTTTCTTGAATTAATTCTTCAAGGATTTCTATTCATTGTGTTCTTTATGGAACTCATATTATTTGGATTTTTTTTGCCTCCTAGATTTATCTTCTAGATTCTTTTTCTCTTCCATTTTCTCTATTTTATCTTTTTGCTCTACTTCCTAGGGAAAATTCCTCAACGTTCTAACCTTTAACTTTTTTAAGTTCTGCTATTATATTTCTAACTTCCAAGATCTCTTTTAATTTCCTTCTCTTCCTTTCTAGTGGGTTTCCTCAGTGATATCTTCAGATATGTAGATATCCTCTGTTGTTTGCTCATGTTTATGAGCAAAGAAAAGGCTGATAGGAAGCTATGATATGTGGTGTGTGTGTGTGGGGGGGTACTTTAGACTGTGAGCTTTCCCCTGTGATAACATGGTTGAGTTCTTCAGTTAGAGACCCTTTAAAGTCAGAATTTTTAAGGCTTTTATTTTAGGCTGCTCAGATTCTTCAGAGAAGGATTTTTCAAACTCCTGCTTGTAGGATGAGACCCAATGTTCTGGGAGCCATGTGGCAGATCAGAGGTCTCTGAGTTTAGAACACATATGTTCACTATTGACTCCACTTTCTGTATTGTGCCTCCCAACAGAGCCACTTGTCCCTAGTCCAGAGATACTGTTCTACCCTCTGCAGAGGGGAGAGCAATCTTTTTGGGTGTAGCAAAGGGGCAGTTGTCCTTCATTCAGCCCCCCTCAGTCCCTTATACCCCTACTTTCAGAGGTAATTGACATCATCCATTCCTGAGCATTTTGGATATTCTGGAATGTAAATCAGATTGATTCGTGGGTCTCCCGTTTGCTAGGTTAGAATTTTTTTTTTAACTTTTATCTCCTTTCCTACTTTTATTATTATTGTCTCTCCTCCTGTTCTTATGTTTATGCCTTCTAAAAACCCTTTACTGTGATTTTAGTGTGGGCTTGCCAAGGGAGTGAAGTCAGTGTAAGTGTGTTCATGTGTTTAGTCTAACATATTTATCCACAAGTCTCATAATCTGAATTTAATGTTATTTAATTCTGGCCTTTACAGTGAGTGATGGAGGTGTTGATCTTTTACCGTGATGTTTCTTTTATGCAACTGCATTTGTTGAGGTTCAGGAGAATTGCATTATCATTAGAACAGATTGAAAGTCTGATTTTATTGCAAAAATACATAATAGCCCTTCCTTCTTGTCTCCTATTCAGTGATGCCGTACCAATGGCATGGAATCTACCAGTCCGAGGGCATTGAAGTTAGACTTAGTCCTTAAGAATCTTGGTCTGTGAAAGGTCCAAATAGTTTTACAGGATATTCTTAGAAATTTCAAGGTGAGGGAATTTATTGTTTCATTTTCCTTAGTCTCAGATTAATTGAAAACCTAGGTCCCTAATTCTCTGAGTCGAGAAACAGGATAAACAGAAAGCAAGACAGGACTACACACACACACACACACGCACACGCGCGAGGCCCTGAAGAGAATGAGGCAAACAGGACAGGGAGAATTGGAAGGTGATCAATTAAGACATTAAGTGTTTTGTGACACATGGACGCATCTGCATTTTGCCCCGATAACAAGGCCATCAGCTCATTTTCAGAGGGCTGCCGCCTTCCTCAGTTCAATCCTCAGATCAAAGCAAAACTGTCTGCTTGCATTTTCCAATCAGAATGGGGATGCTAATTTATCCTCCTTAATGTGTGATGGTAAGAGACTCCTTCAATTAACTGAATTCTATAGCCAGCAAAATAAAAGGTATACAAAGAGGCGCAGGCTGGAAGAGCTGAAATTCTCATTAAATCAAAAGGTCCAGTATTCATTACCTTGTGCATCTGAGGCTAAACACTAAATATGGGGATCATCAAAGGAGGTTTAATGGGTTAAATTGAGAATATAATCTAATTAAAATATTAGACATGGCTAAATAGTTCTTTGATATTCATCTAAAGGATTCATTAAAAATAGGTGCTTGAGGTTTGTGTGATTGGAGATTATCAATTTTAAGTAGAGACAACAAATTTGGGGACCTCATCAGCACTGCTTCAGTGTCCCCATTGTGTGGAGGCAAGGTACTGGGAAAGACCTCCCTGCCAGGTGATGGGTTGGAAATACGGGGTAAGGCCACCCAGGCTTCATGACCGTGACTTTGGTAGTTGTCTGGATGGCAAAAAAAGAAAGTGTAAGATTAATTTGGGAGACCCATTTGCCACAGAGGAAGGAGTACGTTTGGGGCCTAAATTATTTAGCTATGTTCTCTACAGAGAGCTATATTGATTTTATTCAATAATATACATATTAGGGAATATATATGGATATTGTTATCTACTTCCTTCTATGTAGACAGCTTCTGAAGGAATAACTGATCACACTTTTTGGATTTTAAATATCTGAAGATTATTTTCCCCACTGTTAAATTTGTATCATATGGATATCTACTATTTAAATATCTCTTGCTAAAGTGTGGTACCTTGAGAAGCCAGTCTAGCAGTCCCAGTATTGGGGCTGGTCTCAGGGACGAACTGTCAACTTAGTAAAGGATATTTATGAAATCATCCATATCTCCAAGGCTTCACTAAATATATTTGCCTGAAATGTTCATAACATTGTAATCCTCTCAACCTATTAGAGTTATTTAAAAGTGGAAGACCGTTTTCTCACTTTATTGAAAATTAATTACTTATGTTGCTCAGGTTTGCCAGGGAAAATGAAAAGGCAGTGGAGAGGTAGTGAGGGAGATTCGTCCTGCCAACCAAATTCTTTTTTCCTCTCCTCATGTTACCCAAAGAGCCCTCCCTGTATTGAGGGTTAGAGACAACTGAAAAATCTATTTTGCATCTTCATCTTGCGATGTGGTGTTTCCACAACATGTTGGGAACGCCCCAACATTCCAGTTATTTCACTGAGCTAAAACTTAAGTAACTGAACATGAAGAATGGAATTTTTAAGACTGGGGAATAAAATTAATGAATGAAAACTGCCATCTTTTTTTTTAAATATTTTATTTATTTATTTGAGAGAGAGCACATAAGAGGGGGGAGGGTCAGAGGGAGAAGCAGACTCCCTGCTGAGCAGGGAGCCTGATGCAGGACTCGATCCAAGGACTCCAGGATCATGACCTGAGCCGAAGGCAGTCACTCAACCAACTGAGCCACCCAGGCGCCCTGAAAACTGCCATCTAAAAAGCTTTTGCTTTCCACTGACCAGGTGTTTGCCTAGAAAATGGAGGTGTTATGTTTTCTCAGCACCTTTGTGAAAAGATGTGTGGTTTTGCTCAACAAAGCTAGAGGAAGAGCAGGAACAAGTATTGTACTTAGTCTGGAGGCAGTGGGGTGAGGGAACCATTTTGGATCTATATTTTTAAGTAAGCTCTAGGCCCAATGTGGAGCTTGAACTCATGACCCCAAGATTGAGAGTTGCATGCTCTACTTACTGACTGAGCCAGCCAGGCACCCCAAGGGAACAAAAAATTTTTTTGAATTTGATTTTGAATATTAGATTTTAGCTACTCTGGAACCTACTTCAATGTATTTTAAAGAATGGAATATCTAAATAAAATTATAATACATATTTCTCCTTTATGTTGTCTTTATAGTATAGAAATTTTGTCTGACAATATAGACAACTCCTTAGAGTCAGAGATAAAGGGGGAGTGAGACACTCTGGAAAAACAAAATCCACAATAATTAACAATTTTACTTGTTTAAAACCCTTCCCTCACTGGGAAAACAACTAAAGAAGTAAATGGAGTATTCGTGTATCTTTTTGTCTCTGTTTACATTAGGAATAGAAATTATGAAAACACACTTAGAGTTAGGGAAGAGAAGTCCTGTCATCATCCCATGAATACTTGAGAGTTGGATGAAATATGTATTATTCAGGATTTATTCTTGTTCTAATAAAGTTATCTTAAGGCATATTTAGAGGAGTAACTTTGATTTTTTTTTCCTTAAGAATTTTATATTTTCAAGTGCTACTTTGAATATGATAATCTAGTTTTCAAGAATATTTTGGAAATAAGTCGCTAAATGTGTCCTGATATCTTCAGACTATGACCCCAAATCTATTGATTTTGTGCTGTTTATGAACACACACACACACCCGCCTCCGAGTTTGCTATTGTAGACCATTTGCTATCAACTCAAAGTTCTCAATTAGCTCCAGTGTTGTTATAATTACTAGATGTGTTTTCAAACAACTCCCAGCTAATAACTGTTGGGATGAAGAGTCATTTTCTCACTATAGACTAGACTGCACGCTTATGCTTGCTGTGAGGTTTTGACAATGATTCATTAACCAATAATAGGGCCCCAATTGGAACCATTAGGCATTGGTGTTTTGCTAGACTTACCTTTTATTTTGTTCCTCAATATTGTCTTTTCTTGGGCTGGTTTCTAGATAACTCCCAAGAGACTCCTTAATATACAAAACAACATCACGAAGACAGCTGTCATTAAATTCAGCTACTTGGAACAAAGCTTCCTCTTAAGAGGATGCTCTCCTTGGAAATTCAAGATGGAAAAACACCATAAAGAGGAGTCTATAATAAGAGAGAATATGTGGTTTAAAGGTCCTTTATTTACACCATTTCATAGAGATTAGGCAGATTAGGCCCTGTGTCTTTCAGTGGGCATATAGAACATCCGGTCAAATACAGACCCTCCATCATTCTATCACTCAAGTTTAAAGTCCCTTGCTTTCTAATAGGCAGATTGTTTTTACTTCTTAAATATCTGAAGCAGAAATATTGTAAAAATTGATCACTGATCCACTTGGGTCTACAGAAGATCAATATTGTTGCCATTAATTTCGAGGAGGAGCAAAGAAGTTATTTGTCATTCACTGTTTCTGCAGAATCTCTATGCTGTCTTAGTATCATGATAGCTTAGTGATCTGCTAGATCTTACCAGGTGGGCCCAGACAGTGGCCTATTTTGGTTCATTCTTTGATCTCAACCCCCAGCTTTTAGCAAATGTGTTCTATTTCTGTAGCCACAGCCCTTTTAGATGCCAAGATGCCACTTGTCACTTTCAGTATTTGTGTGCAAAGAATTGTGATGTTCTAGAGTTTATATACTGGGTGATACAGACTTGCCTTGGAAGTAAAGATTCTTTGAAATGTTTGCCATAGACTGAATTGTGCTACCTGCTTCAGCTAAGTGTGATTCTTGATAATGAGTGAAGGGATTGAAGGATTTAATAGCGCTTAGCTACCAGAGAAAGGGTTAGGAGGAGGGTTTTAAATGCTCAAAATTGAAATGGTGTCTTTTATGAGTTAACATCTGAGTTAATTTATGTGTGTCTCTTTCAACTTTAACAATGTAGTTACGAAGTTGCCAGATTGTATGTGTTAAAATATGATCAGTTATGTAGTAATGCATATTTCTAAAAATGAAACAACGGGAGTTCATGTCCAAAACTGAAGTTCATAATAACTACATGCTCCTTGCCCACACAGAAAACAGGAACAACCCCTTCCTACAAACATAATCAAATAGTGTTATCCTTGGTGTTGAAAGACTGAAGTTTAGACCTGGCTACTCCGTCTCCCATTATTATCAGTTGGACTGACAGATGTCAAGAGTCATTAACCCTACCTTGATCTCCATTTCCTCTTCTGAAAAATTAGTAGGTGAACAAGATAAGCCCATCCCAAGCTCTGAATTCTTTTAAGGTACTCTAATAGAAATGGAATATTTTAAAAATTTGCTCTGTCCCTTTAAATTCAGAAATGTCTCTATATGCATTATTTAATCTTCCAGAGTAAGTTTAAGTTTAAGGCTGTTCGGAAAAAAATCTTAATTCTTAAGTTTCTAGAAAAGTCTTGTACATGGTGAAGACTTTTACATCTTAGGAGCAGTTTAGGCTGTGGTTTTCCCAAAAAATGCTTCACATATGATATAATTTTCAAAATACCACTGAAATGTGATTTGTCAGTTTACTATTTATCTTCGGATATGTGTAATTTTTCCAGACTTTCAATTCTAATTGCTTTCAGTTTTAAGAGCAAATCATGTACAGGTAGCTTTTATACCACAGGATGGTTTATGTAAAATGTTTATAACAAAGGAATAACTCTCCAAAGCTAGTTCTTATTGTCACCTGTATAGATAAACAGATTTTCCCCTAAATTAGTGTTAAAATTGCCCATTTCCGGATATGACTATCAAAGAACGCAATGCCCATCTAATACAAGCATGTAAGAAAAAATTAAATTCTTCCATAATTATTTTAAGACCCAATAATTTCATTCAGTTATCACTTGATGTTTATTCAGTTTCAAAAGATAAAAAGTAATATTTATTAATATTGACACTCAGCATGAAATACAGAATGCTTTCTCCTCTTACCTAACGTGTGTGTGTGTGTGTGTGTGTGTAAAAGCACAGATATGGTAACATTTTAAAATGTTTGTGATGGCAAGATGCCTGGCATATTCACACACTTGGAGCAAGTAGCTTTGAGAAAGTTTATTGCTCAGAGTTGCCTGAATGGGTGTTTCTGGACTTGTTGGATTTCTAATTTATGTCTCGCTCTGTTAGGAGAACATTGGGGTATTTTATTTTATTTTATTTTTTAAATTTAGAGACTTTAGAACTATTTGGGAAACAGCATCTCCAAGTGTACTGGCAGTCCAATTTACATTCATTTTATTTGAAACTGAAGTGTTTATACTTTTTTCTTATCAGGAGGGTAAGAGAGAAGCAGAAGTTAGATACTTTTTTTTTTTTTTTTTTTTTTTTTTGCTGGGTCACTTCAAGGTTTTCATTATGCAAAGAAGGGTAGAGATTTTTTAAGAAATTGAAAGATCCACTATGAAACTAAAAGGCTTTATTCCCTAGTTTTTATTCAACCCCAAATTCTGATTTGAAAATAAATAATAAAAAAATCTTCCTAGAAAGTAAAAACAGCTCCATAATGTAATAAGGCCCCATATTTTAAATCCTATCAAAGCAAACATGGGCTGTGGCTAGAGGACAGAGGGTCATCCCTCTCTGCAGACAGGTTGGTTGGAGTTTTTTCTCCATGTCCAGTCCCCGGGCATTTTTGGTCTCTGACAAATGTGCTGTCTACACAATGTGAAGGACTTTGAAAGCAGCCACAGCCTGTTTTTCCCTTTCGTGTCTGCTCTGCAGTATTTCCAGCAGTGAGATTTCAGGCAGAGCATCTTCTTTTTGAGTATAGGTGGGATTTTTCTTTTCCTTTGATACTTGGCCAGTCAGATTTGAAGGTTTGGGTTTGGGGATGGTCTTGGCATATTCCAAAGCCTGAAAGCATAAAGATAAAGTTTCATTTGAAATGGGAAGTGACTCCTGGATTCCTTAAATGAAATCAAGTCTTAGGACATGTTTACTGGTAATACGAATGGACACTATTGCTACCATAAGGTACTAAGATGTGGATGGGAATGGAGAGCAGATGGGAAATGCAAGTCCTGCAATATAACGCACAGTTTCAACGAAGTAAGTTAGCCACACAACAGTATGCTATGAAAAAGAGCTGGAAAATGAAAAAGAGTTGTGCCTTTAGGCATTTTCTTTATAAAACGGAGTTTTATTCGAGGTGTTTGAAAATAGATTTCTCATGTGTGGGCTCTATTTAGCTTCTGGCGGTCTTATTAAAACCAAACTTCTAGTAAGGAGATATTAACAGACCTTTCCATTCAAAGTGGACTTGCTACAGCTTGAAACCAAAGACATCACTGTAGTTGACAAAATTGAGCTTCAGTTATTACATCAACTATTCTTGTTCCCAGGCTTTTGGAACTCTAGCAACTACTTAGCGGTTGGAAATTATTCTTTTCTTTTGCATATCCATAGAATCCTGGAGACTGGAAAAAGCAGTCTTTTTTTCAATGATGTCAGTTCCAAAAGGCACTACAATAAAAATGAGATCACTAAATATGATTTCTAAATCTGTCTTTATATCAATTTTATATTTTAATAAGTTTCTTGATAGCTGAAATAGGAGTAGATAGTATATTCAGGTGCTGGAAGGGGAAAAAAAATGCCCAAACTTCTCAGTGTGTGTAGGTGACTTCTGTAGGAATTTCTAATTACAGACTTGTTGTCTTGAATCTCTTCATGGAAAAAATAATGGATTGGAGAAAAAGAAAAAGTGGCACCATGGAAACTCAATCAAGTGGACTGAAGTCTTCAAGGTCCGAGGAAGAAAGGCAATAAATAGAAAATAGGATGGTCTGTGAGAGAGAACATGAAGTACAAATTCCTAAAAGCACCAAAGGGTCACTTGTCCCTCATGCAAAGGGTCCCATGTTCTTCTTGGGACTGAGACAGAGACTTT
This sequence comes from Mirounga leonina, assembly GCF_011800145.1. Taxonomy (NCBI): domain Eukaryota; kingdom Metazoa; phylum Chordata; class Mammalia; order Carnivora; family Phocidae; genus Mirounga; species Mirounga leonina. The sequence continues at coordinate 18,340,934 of NW_023270387.1, read as the reverse complement.
GCAAGGCTCGGTGTCTCGGCTGAACGTACGTCATTCACATCCTGACTTATAGTTGGATGACCTCTGAGAGGGAGAACATTCTGTATTTTATGAAATAACTTTTCATGGCTAGAGGGACCTATATATTACAGTCCCTTGGGAAAAATCTAGGGGAATGAACTTGAAAGAAACAACGAAGAAATTTCCTTTGACATATGTACCCATAAATGGCAAGAAGACGCTAATTCCTTAAAATTTAATGGTAGGGAAGGAAATTGATAGGATTTATCAGAATTGCTAGTTTCTTCTAAGAAATCACCTTACTATTCAATTAAAAAAAATTTTCTTGAGTATAGTTGACAAACTGTTACTTTGGTTTCGGGTGTACAACTTAGTGATTCAACTTCTCTGTGTCACACTGTGCTCATCACAAGTGTAGCTATCCTCTGTCACCATGCAACACTATTACAGTATCATTGACTATATTCCCTGTGCTGTACCTTTCATGCCCATGATTTACTCACTCCAGAGAGATAATCTCTCTCCCCTTCATACATTTTGCGCATCACCCCACCACCTCCCCTCTGGCCACCATCAATTTGTTCTCCGTAGTTATAGGTTGGATTCTCCTTCTTGTTTTGTTTATTTGGTTTTCAGATTCCACATACGAGTGAATTGTATGGTGTTTATCTTTCTCAGTTCTGACTTATTTCACTTAGAGTAATATCCTCTAGGTCCATCCGTGTTGTCACAAATGACACCATCTCATCCTTTTTTTAAAAATTCTTTAAAAACTTATTTCTATTTAAAGATTTTATTTTATTTTTTTATGAAAGAGAGATTGAGAGAACTAGTGGGAGGAAGGGCAGAGGGAGAAGCAGCCTCCCTGCAGAGCAGAGAGCCCGATGCGGGACTTGATCTAGGACCCCGGGATCATGACCTTAGGGGAAGGCAGATGCTCAACCGACTGAGCCACCCAAGCGCCCTCATCCTTTTTTTAAGGCTGTGTAATACGTTTGTGTGTGTGTGTGTGTGTGCAGGTACACACCACATCTTATCCATTCTTATATAGATGGACACTTGGGCTGCTTCCATATCTTGGCAATTGTAAATAATGCTGCAATAAACATATGTGTGCATATATCTTTTCAAATTAGTATTTTCGTATTCTTTGGGTAAATAATCAGTAGTGGAATATATTGGATTATATGGTAGTTTTTTTTTTTTAAGATTTTATTTATTTATTTGACAGAGAGAGACACAGCGAGAGAGGGAACACAAGTAGGGGGAGTGGGAGAGGGAGAAGCAGACTTCCTGCTCAGTAGGGAGCCCGATGCAGGACTTGATCCCAGGACCCTTGGATCACGACCTGAGTGGAAGGCAGACACTTAACCGACTGAGCCACCCAGGTGACCCATCATATGGTAGTTCTAGTCTTAATTTTTGAGGAACTTCCATACTGTTTTCCACAGTGGCTGCACCAGTTTGCATTCCCACCAACAGTGCATAGGGTTCCTTTTTCTCCACATCCTGACTGACACTTGTTATTTCCTGTCTTTTTGATTCTAGCCATTCTGACCAGGTGTAAGGTGATCTCATTGTGGTTTTGATTTGCATTTCCCTGATGATGAGTGATGTTGAGTGTCCTTTCCTGTCTGCTGGCCTTACTGTTCATTTTTATGTGTGTCAACTTTGAAATACAAGAAGAAAACATGTGGAGGACTAAAGACCATGATGAACTTCAGGTTAACCTTACCGGCATTATTTGTGTACCTGTTATTTGTGTATCAGTATCTGTGAATGATGGGTAGCCACAGGAATGGCAGCAGCTAAGATATCTCCTGGGTTCAAAAAACATGGGGAATTTGCTCAGCGGTAGCAAAGGTTTCCTTTTAATTCTAATTGAAAAGCTAACTGCCTTGGTGGGGATTTCTTACCTTCTGTCGAGGGATGGCAGATTGACTTTCAGTTTTCGCTGTTTGTGGTTTTGACAGAATGCTTAGGGTCTTCATGTTATACTCCTTAACTTGTTTCGCGTATTCCTTTTTTTGGATTAATTTCTGCCTCTGTTCAGAGAAACCATGTTACGACAGTGCACAGGTCCTGTTAGATCTCTCTGTTCTCTCTTTAAAAGCAGCACTCATTTTAGCCAGCTGGGTATATTGTATCAGCAGCAGAGAGGAAATGGGGTTAGCAGGCGTAAGGCAACAGCAGTGAGATAGTTAATGTTTCTCCAGAAACAGTCTCTTTCTGAGGGGCAACATCACTGCCATAGCACAACCCGTGTTCCCTTAACAGGGTCTAAATCACATTCTGCTCCTTCTTTGTTGCATTTACCCAATTTATTTTCATTTTGGCTTCCAACTTTGAACTATACTCTCTTTTTATGCCTTGAGTGCAACTGTAGTTAAAACACATTAAATGGAGATCTTCTTTCACTAGAGGAAAGGAAATAAAGTGGATGCACTTTTCAGGGGTTGGGAAACTCTTATCCTAAGTGTCTTCTCTGTAGCCGCTCTTCAAAATTACCAAGATCACTCTATTGGGAAAGACCAACGACCATATAACACACACGTCTCTTTTCATGTGCACATGGCCCCCTTTTCTGTGCAGGCCTTCAAGACTAACTAAAAGGTAGATACATAAAACAACATTGGCTAGGTAATTTTATCTTATGGTAAAAGGAGTATCTGGGTCTCTATTACTAATGCTATTTCACAAGGGTCTCTATTCAGAGGGAGACATTTGGATTAGGACTTGGTTCTCGGGGGGTGGTGGGAGACATGTCTGTACAGTTCTGCTAATACAAATCCAAGTGGGGCAAATCCAAGCCTACAAAATGTTGTATGTCTATCACACTCACTTTGTCTCTGATGGATTCAAGGTCAGGTCCAAGGCCTCCAAGCTTCACATCTCTTTTCTGATAACCTTTCAGCTTGGAGCTCTACAAATACAAAGAGACAGTTTCTTTTAAGGAATTGTGTGCCCGCCCCCCACACTATGCTCTCATAGCCACATAAGGAAAAGAATGGAAGCTCGTGTGGACGGTTGGGAGAGTGGGTGCATTTCCTGACCCTTCTTCCACCCTAATGGCAGTTATTGATAATAGCTTCTTGGGTAATTTGTAGCTGGTCAGCTAACATGTTTTGACTTTGCCAACTTCTGCAACAACAAAAAAATGGGAATTCTGAACATTATAAATAAAAATTTCCAACTGTATAAAGAGTTGTTTTGTTATTGTTCTACACAACATATACATCACCACTTTTCTGCTGCCATTACTATTACATCTGGTCTTGTACAGTTCATAAAACCAAATGATTTTTAAATCCGGTAAGCATTGCTTCAAAAGGAGAGTGCTCTGTCTAATGATGTCCTAACATTCAAAAGACTGTAAATTTTTAAAAATTTAAATTCAGTTAACATAGAGTGTATTATTAGTTTTGGAGGTAGAGTTCAGTGATTCATCCGTTGCATATAACACCCAGTGCTCATTCCATCACGTGCCCTCCTTCATGCCCATCCCCCAGTCACCCCATCCCCCACCTGCCTCCCCTCCAGCAACCCTCAGTTTGTTTCCTAGAGGTAAGCGTCTCTTGTGGTTTGTCTCCCTCTCTGATTAGGAAAAGACTGTAAATTTTTAAGGGTTAAGAGTCTTGGCAAGATCTGGGGCACCTAAGTGGCTCAGTTGGTTAAGTCTCCGACTCTTGATTTGGGCTCAGGTCATATGATCTCAGGGTCATGAGATCAAGCCCTGCATCAGGCTCCACGTTCAGTGTGGAGTCTGCTTCTCTCTCTCGGCCTCTCCTCCTGCTTGTGCTCTCTCTCAAATAAATCTTTTTTTTAAAAGTCTAGGCAAGATCAACTGAGAAACTCCTTTTAGTCAATGTGGTTTTGAATATTTTGAAGGGCATAAGTAATTTTATATGACAACTCTTACTAGTATTGAATATTTAAAGGGACAGAGTAACATAATGAGGCAATTTAATTTTTGGACTATGACTCTTGAGCTCAGGAACAGGCAGGAAAAACACTAATGCTTTTCTGACTGTAGGATAGATTGAAATATTCCCCAAACTGTTGCTTTCAATGTTAAAACTGACTTGCTACTTGGGGAAGATGCCCTTGTGGGGATACCAAATCCTTTGAGTAATGAGTTCATTTGATTTCCTTCCTTGGGAAGAATAGGAAGGACAACACCAAAGAGCTAGTGTGACAGTGATTCTATTCAGACAAAGTCGGTGCTTAGAACAGAGAAAGAATAGCCATCCTGAAGAGGGGACAGGCAGCTCTGTACTAATTGTACATGGTACTACCTCGCTATATGAGAATGACAAAGCTCAGGATTTTTCTAAATTTTGAAAGCTCCTATAAATTATGTTAAATCCTAAGATATGCAGTATATCTAATGAGGGTTTTTTTTTTTTTTTTTAGATTTATTATTTGTCAGAGAGAGGGAGAGAGCGAGCACAAGCAGGGGGAGCAGCAGAGGGAGAGGGAGAAGTAGACTCCCCGCTGAGCAGGGAGCCCGATGCGGGACTTGATCCCAGAACCCTGGGATCATGACCTGAGCCAAAGGCAGATGCTTAACTGACTGAGGCACCCAGCTGTCCCTCTAATGAGCTCTTAAGACAGAATTTGGCAGATTGTCCAGAGACTTAAAGAAAAATTCTTATATTGGATATAGTTACTACCTATAGCTTCCAAATCTTAAAAGTGTCCAATATACATTGTATCAGTGGTTACAAGAATGTGTTCTACTCCCCCTGGCCTATTGGCTGACTACCCATAGCTCATACCAGTTAGTTTCTCCCTTGTCCTTCCCCACCATAGAGGCTTGGAGACAGGTACTCCTTTCCCCAGATCTGTAGCATTGAGCTCCGGCCCATGACGAATAAATGCAAGTTGGCCAGGGTAGAGTTTGCATCTTAGTTTTCATTAAGGCTGGTGAGGCCCCACCCTTTCCTTTTCCTGCCTTGAATGTGGATATGACCGCTGGAGCTGCAGCAGCAATCTTGTGTCAGGAAAGCAACCAGAGAACCATTCAAATATTGGTTCTGCTGTTTGAGCTGTGGACCACCAGTGCTAGGTACTGTCTACTTGTGGATTAACTGTAGGTGAGAAGAATGAGCTCATAATTTTGAAGTTGCTGTAAACAGTAATTGTGTGACTGGTAGCCGAAAGCAATATTTCTAACATTTTAGTACTTCAGAGAGCCAGAATCCTGTATCTTTTAGGCAACATTTCTATGCTGCAAGGATTGAGTCCTGCAAATAGAATTTCCCTGATTAGAATGTTCAAAATTTATAGTCAAAAGTCTTTCATTATAATTGTAAAACACAAGAGAGGATCTTTTTTTGTTTTGTTTTTAAAGAGGTTGTTGGGCTAAAATCATTAAAAATATTAAAGTATAGAGAAAAAAATATTGTTCATTAGAGGCTTTTCAAAATCCTAAATCTCCTTAGAGAAAACAATCACCTGGCAAAAACATTCCAGCTACTTCGTGCCCTTGACATCTACGTGTTCATATTTTCATAAAATTGCCAAGTGCTACAAATTAGTTTTTTTCACTAAGTATTTTAGCATTATGCTGTATTTCCCTGTCACTAAATATTTTTCAAAAATGTGACTTTCATACATAACATTCTAAATGTTGAACATTTAAGATGTCCTAGGGATGAGCATTGTTTGTGGGCTACTCTGATGATTGCTTTTAGATCTAAACTGAATAGAATTGGAATTATTGAGACAAAAATCACAAACACACTTAAGGTCCTTAACACTTCCATTAGCAATGTGTAAGAATGCACTTTTTGTCCAAACCTTGATTACACTGGGTATGACCACATTTTAACATCTCCCCTAATTATTAATAGGTGAATGAACTCCGGTATCTTCTACTTGACAATTGCAAATTTGTTCTTTATCTTGGGCATGCCATCTGTACTGCTGTTTTGTTACTTTCTGTTTGCCAAAGTAAACCAATAATGAAAAAGGAAGAGAGCCTTGCTCATCTCCAGGTCATAAATCCAATTTGTCCAAAACTGATGAGAAATGATCAGTGGCCAGAAATCACATACTTAGCGTGAAGCAGCTTAACTTTAATCATTGAGCTGACACAGAAGATACAGTGTGAAGCATGAATAATTGCTCCCTGCACCGCACCCCCACGTTGTCCCAGTTTTTACTAGCCCCTCGAATAATCAGAATAAACATCTTGGTTATCCTAGGAAAACAGCAAAGGCTCTAGCATTAAATATTGACACAAAGTAAACAATGTGGCCCAAGGAGGGGTATGAGTATCCAAATACTCAAAGCTACTAACTCCTTCCAGCATGAGCTGCTTCTAGCAAAGAGATCTTTTCTCAAGGGAGACAGAGCATGGTTCCTAAGAGAGTTTGTTCTGGGTGACTGGCAATGAAAAATCCTGGATTTACTTAAGTTTGCCTCAAGTAATCTTGATTGGCTCTCAGTGCTGTAATTTTGTTTGATCTCTTTCCATCAAAAGTCGTTTTTTTGTTTTTTGTTTTTTAACAGCTTTACTGAAATAGAGTTCACACACTACAAAATTCACCCATTTGAAGTTGTACAATTCAGTGGTTTTTAGTATATTCATCAAGTTGTGTAAACATTGCCACGATCTGATTTTAGAACATTTTCATCACCCTGAAAAGAAACCCCTGTACCCATTAGCTACCACTCCTCTGCCCCCCTCTATCACCAGCCCTAGGCAACCACTAATCTACTTTCTGCCTCTTCAAAAGGCTTTTATAGTAAAATAATCCTCAGAATTTACTTTGATTTAGTTCTTGGCTGTTACAAGACTAAAAGTTCACAATAGCACACTCCCCCCACCCCCAAATTAAATCAACAATGATAGTCCTGTTGGGTCTCTAAACACAGGAGGAAAATATAATCCTGTTCTCCATAAACCCCTGATGGTGTTCATGGCTAGTCTTTGCACGAGACCTGCACAAGCTGACCTACGCCATCCCTGGCCCCGGGCTGATGATTTCGAACACCACACCCGCCCCTCGGAACTGGTGTTCACTGTTGATGGTCCCCTTGGCAGAGGACGGCACCAGACTTTCCTGATGGTACGTTTCTGCCAGTAACTAATCCCACCTCTCAAGCTCGAGGAGTGCCTTTTACTGTAAACGTGGGGCAAAGTGTGCCTGAACTGAAAAATGACCTCGACTGTCTTATGAGGACTTGTTTTAGACTCTGAAACGCCGTACCCTGCTGTGGGGGGACACGGCAGGGCTTTTCTCCAGAACATTTCTCAGATGTCTGAGTGTGAGAAAGTTACTCAAAAACAGGGCAAAAAACAATGCCTCGGATAGTGGGGAACAGCAAGTGAAGGAAATGTGCTCTGTGGTTGTTAAATTTAATCCAAATAAACCTCCTCTTAGAAGCCGCCAAGCAGCAATACCCAGACTGTCTGTGACAATGTGAGTTAATGACTGGAGCTCAGCCATCCCAGAACTCCTTAAGCAGCTGTTTTGTGGCCGATGGCAATAGATACTTCTCTGCAGTTTGTCATCCCTTCCGCTGCGTCCATCTCTTACTGCCTGACGTCTGGATTTCTCAGCATGGATGATGCTTAGCGTTCATAAATCGGTCGCATCAGAACTGCCAGGAGAAGGGGAACGGTGCTTGGGTTTGTTAGCTTTACAAAGCCTCAAATTTTTAATGTGATTCAAGTCGAGTCCCTTGGAAACCACAAGATTTGCTGTGACTAGCAAATGGGCACGACCTGGATAATGATTCCCCCTGCCTGGTGCCCCGGCTACCTGCTGTCCTATACAAATAGCGCACGGTTCTCAATCATTTGAGCTTCTGGAGTAGCTTAAAGGACAAAGAGGGCTTCTGTGCATTTGTTAGATGCAGGGTGAAGGTGTTGGCCCCCACAAATGGATGCGGGTGGGTTGCAACATTCCTGAAAGAAAGCAGGAAGGGAGGGATTTTCTGAGTTGGAAAGAGGGTTTGGGCAGCAGTGTCTGGAAATTTTTTTCTTCCCATTCCAACCCTCCCATGCTCTTAGACTTCCGGTGATACACCCAGTCATCGGGGTACTTTCTGCCACATCTTCTCTGTAAGACATGAACTCAACTTACTGAGAGAAGATGGAAAAGGAAACTAACATTTATTTGATGGTCTACTCTTCGCTAGGGACTAAGCTACAGGCTGGTCCTTTTTGTCTGAAATGCTCTTTTGGTCTTTTCTCATTAACTTTTTTTTTTTTTTTTAAGATTTTATTTATTTATTTGTCAGAGAGAGTGAGTGCACAAGCAGGGGGAGCGGCAGGCAGGAGAAGCAGGCTCCTTGCTCAGTAAGGAGCCTGATGTAGGACTTGATTCCAGGACCCTGCGATCATGACCTGAACCAAAGGCAGACGCTTAACTGACTGAGCAACCCAGGCGTCCCTCGTATTAACTCTTGATCATCTAAATCTTGGCTCAGAATTATCCCCTGAAGCTCTGCTTGACCCCCGAGGTTGGGATGTCAACCCAAACTCCTTTGTGCTCCTCTGTGCAACCCATACATACTTCTCTCCCCCCCCGCCCCCAGTGGCAACATTATACTGCAGCTATTTTCCTGTGTGTCTACATGAGGAAGGGTCATGGCTCATTCTCTTCTTCTCGGCACCTACCACAGTTCCTAATAGGAATTCAACTATGTTGAATTGAACAAAGGTTGATTCCCTAAAACTGCCTTATAGTGAATGTCCCTCGGGACCGAGGCACTCATTTCTCCACTGGCTGGGAGTGCTGTCTGCTATGGCTCCCAGTTGGGTCCCTCCCTAAGAACAGCCCTCAGCCAGATGGAGCTGGGGTGCCCAAAGTTCCAACCCTCCCCGGGGGGGCAGTCAATAGCCAATGGCTGGTCCACGTGGTGGAGCAAAAGCCTGTACCCTTTACCTTCAAAGAGCCATCCCAACTTCAGAGCCCTTGTGGGCTTCTTAGAGGCTTCTGTTGCATCTGCATCACTGCACACTCTCCCTCAGCCAGCCCTGCCCCCCTCACTCCCTTCCAGGGGTGGTTCGGGAGGCACGCCTCAGTCAGCCTCTTGCACGTGAATCTTCATTTCAGAGTCTGTTCCTGGGGAACCCAGATCACCACAGGCCTGTTGGTTCCAATCCAGTCTTCCCCTGTTGCCCTGTAATGCAGAATGCATTTTCCAGTGTTCTCCTTACCACTTGACATTAGAAGCAAGCGACCTTTCCTGGGGGTTTTTAATACTTGCAACAGTGGAGAAATGCAGAGGACTTAAAAAGACTCCTTCCATGTGCCTTCATTTCTTCCTGGAAAGATTTTGCATTTTCGCTCAGCCCTACTTTGTCTTCTCAGATAGGAGAAGGTCCTGAGAGACTCACTCAGCCTTGACTAGGGGCCGAGACAGGGGGTGAGGAACATTTCTGAGGGTGTGATGTTTAACCTGGGGCCAAAAGGAGCCCTGTCCCTGAGCTGAAGCACAAAGGAGGGACATTTCAGGTAGCAGCAGGAATCAAATCAGGAAGTGCCTCAGGACTTGGGGCCGCCCAGTGTGGCATTGGCTCAGTAACGACCATCCCTATTCCATGGCTAGAAGTAAGGGAATGAAAACCAAGGGCCATCTGTATAATCAGAATTAAAAGGTTATTTGGTAAAATGCTTTTATTACCTTGATGCTGCTCTTTTCCCTATGCTTTCTTCCTTTTTCTAGTTGAAGCAGGTAGCCTTCGGAATTGCTACGACTAATTTTCATTTGGTTTCTTTGGCTTCTGTCTGAACTGAGCTGGGATTCACTTTCGACCCTTGACAGTATAGGTGGAAATGTGACGCTGGATGAGGCCCCTCCCCTGGGCTGCACCTCAGTCAGCTGCATTAAGGCTTGCTGATGCTGCTCCATTATCTGAGTGAGCTGTGAGTCTGGAGAAGCTCTAACAGGTTGGCTGTCCGAGGAAGGATGGAATTTCCTGAATGGAAAAACACCCCACAAATCTGTTACTAAAAACTGATTACATAAGACTTTTAGCATAAGAGTCTTTATGAATTTCATGTATTCATCATTCTCCAAATCAAATTAATGATCTTTAGCTTAATCTTTTTAAAGAAAGATTTATTTATTTATTTATTTATTTATTTATTTATTTATTTATTTATTTATTTGAGAGCGAGCGAGAGAATCCAAAGCAGACTGTGCTGAGCATAGAGCTTGACGCGGAGCTCGATCTCACGACCCTGAGATCGTGACCCAAGCAGAAACCAAAAGTCAGATGCTTAACCGACTGTGCCACCCAGGCGCCCCTAGCCTAATCTTTTCATAAATACATTAATTTCTTAAAATCCTCCTAGTTTTCGTTAGGATAGTCTAGCTCTTATTTAGAACTTCTATTTAGTGCATTCAGAATAGAAAAAGAAAACACCCCTTTGAAAAGTCCTTGCCACTATAAAATACCTGGAAATGTTGGATTAAATTTAAACAAACATCCTTTTGAATACATAGGTGAATTTGTAAGAGAGGCAGGGAATCTTTGAGACCAAAACCAAAAAAGGAACAAAAGTAAAGCAGATTTTGGATGAGCTGAAGCTATGGCTTGCTTTGCGGAAGTTTTGGACCTGTGGGCTTGAGTTCTAGCACTTCACTCTGGCACAGGATATGTGAAATCTTGGCCCCATGTCGGGTGAGAAATCAACTGAGATGCCTGCATGAAGGCTTTGGAGAGCTACGTCCTTGATAAAAAGTTGGATTAGTGAATCAACAAAGCAAGCCCATCTGTCTTGGTCTAGGTTCTCAACTGGAAAAAAAAATTCCTTATGAATTTCCATGGGACAGTGTTTGGGGTTCATATTTACCTTACCCACCTAGTCATGGATTCCAACACCAAAAAAATGACCTAAAAATGATCCCAGAGGGGGATACCTCTGCATATCTGGCAGAAGCAAACATAAAAGTTCTCTGGAGGGATACACTCCTTCTCAAGCTTGCCTAGGCATCTACAGACAAGACGGCTAAACATACATTCACAATCCAAAATCCTAGAATATATGCGGAAATAATTTACCAAGTAGAAGAGTCAGCAGACACAAACAAGAAGCAGTGCTAGATTTCTAAGAACTTCTGATCGTAGAATATTAGATAGTATTCTTAAAGCAAGCATGTTTAAAATGATTAAAGACCTGAAAACCTATCAAAACCCTGAGAAACCTATTTTGAAAAAAGAATGGATGATAATTTTGTAGAATTTATGAAAGTGATGAATCCTCAGGTTTAGGAATCACAAGAAGGATTAAAGATTTCATACCTAGACCTAATACAGTGAAACTTCAGAACACCAAGAACAGAGGGAGGGACCTTAAAAGATGAAAACAAAAGAAATATTGACAAAAAACTTTTCACAGAAACCAGGAGATAGAAAAATGTTTTCAAAGAGTTTAACTCTTTACCAGATTAAACTATAATTCAAGATAGAGCATAAAGGAATTTCAGGTAAATTGACCAGTGACCTACTCTTGTTGAAAAAATTTCCAAAGGATATCTACTTCAGGAAGAAACCGCAAAATGGAAGAAAAACTGAGGCAAAGACATTAATAAACAGTTAAATTTAAAACATTGTATACAATAAGCAATAATTTTTGGAGATATAGGTGCTGGACAAAGTGCTGGACAAAAATACCAGAGGGTGATTGGATTAAAACAGTCCAGCGATTCTGAATATGTCCTGGAGGAGAACAGAAATATTAACACTAGCCTAGTTAAGTTTTCTGAAAAATTAGTTGGATGGACCTAGAGGGCATTATGCTAAGTGAATTGAGCCTGACTGAGACAAATACCATATGATTCCACTCATCAATGAAATCTAAAAAAAAGAGATAATAAGCAGAATCAGTCTTCTAAATACAGAGAACAAATTCATGGTGGCCAGAGGGAAGGAGGTAGGAGGTTGGTCAAAATGGGTGAAGGAGAGAGGCTTCCAGTTATGGAATTAAAGTCACAGGAATAAAAGTCACAGCATAAGGAACACAGTCAGTGGTATTGTAATAGCAATGTAATGGGACAGATGATAGCTACACTTGTGAACATAGCATAATGTATAAACTTGTCAGATCACTGAGTTGTACACCTAAAACTAATGGAACGTTGTCAACTATACTTAAATAGGAAGAGCATGTATATTTCCAAATCAGTAGAGGGAAAGAGTAACAAAACTCTATTAGTTCAATAGAAGACCTAGATATCTATATGTAGAGAGAGATATAAAAGCATAGAAACAATAGGGTGATTGAAAGGACAAGTTAAGATGGTAGAAATAAATCCAAATAGGATTATCACAATAAATGTAAGTAGTTTAAAGTTGAAAATCCACTTGTGATAAAAGCTCTTTGCAAAAGGAATAGGAATAGGAGAAATTTCCTGTCTCTCCTCCCTGTCTACCAAAAGTGAAATATTTTTCATGATATAAATGTTAGAAGCACTCCCTCTAGAAATCCAAATCAAAACCTCAATGAGATACCACCTCACACCAGTCAGAATGGCTAAAATTAACAAGTCAGGAAACGACAGATGTTGGCAGGGATGCGGAGAAAGGGGAACCCTCCTACACTGTTGGTGGGAATGCAAGCTGGTGCAGCCACTCTGGAAAACAGCGTGGAGGTTCCTCAAAAAGTTGAAAATAGAGCTACCATATGATCCAGCAATTGCACTACTGGGTATTTACCTCAAAGATACAAAAGTAGGGATCTGAAAGGGTACGTGCACCCCAATGTTTATAGCAGCAATGTCCACAATAGCCAAACTGTGGAAAGAGCCAAGATGTCCATCGACAGATGAATGGATAAAGAAGAGGTGGTATATATATACAATGGAATATTATGCAGCCATCAAAAGGAATGAAATCTTGCCATTTGCAACGACGTGGATGGAACTGGAGGGTATTATGTTGAGCGAAATAAGTCAGAGAAAGACATGTATCATATGACCTCACTGATATGAGGAATTCTTAATCTCAGGAAACAAACTGAGGGTTGCTGGAGTGGGGGGTGGGGTGGGAGGGATGGGGTGACTGGGTGATAGACACTGGGGAGGGTATGTGCTCTGGTAAGCGCTATGAATTGTGCAAGACTGTTGAATCTCAGATCTGTACCTCTGAAACAAATAATGCAATATATGTTAAGAAAAAAAAAAAGGTAGCAGGAGGGGAAGAATGAAGGGGGAAAATCAGAGGGGTAGATGAACCATGAGAGACAATGGACTCTGAAAAACACACTGAGGGTTCTAGAGGGGAGGGGGGTTGGAGGATGGGTTAGCCTGGTGATGGGTATTGAGGAGGGCACATTCTGCATGGAGCACTGGGTGTTATGCACAAACAATGAATCATGGAACACTATATCTAAAACTAATGATGTAATGTATGGGGATTAACATAAGAATAAAAAAATTTTAAAAAGGAAGCACTCCCTCTAAAGTCAGGAAAAAAAGACCAGGATGCTTGCTATCTATCACTATCTCTTCCAGGAAGCTAAATCTGAATTTTATCGAATGTATGTTCTATACCTCCAAGTACAGCACTGAAATGTCTTCTCATCTCTTCAGATATGCAAAATTGCCTCCCTACTTTGAAAGTAAGCTCCTGGAAGGTACCTGTGCATCATACTACTTTTGTATCTTCTATAGCATTTTAGCACTGGATTTAGTGCATATCAGGTATGTGATAAACACATTTGATTGAATGACATCAGGAAATGTCCCCTGAAGTGATTTTTAAAATAACTTTTTTTTTTTCTGATTATAGAAGGAATATATCTACATTGCAGGGAACGTGAACAATTCAGAAAGTATGAAGGTGACATTAGAAATAACCCCAATCTCTCTTTCCAGAAATAACCACTATTGACATTTTGGTGCATTTTTCTTCCTTTGTGCACAGTTTTACATAGTAGAGCTCCTACTCCTTAGGTATATATTTGTACCTTACTGGTTTTTTTTTTTTTTTTTTAAATAGAAGTGTTTCCTCATAACCGTAACTTTTAATGGTTACATGATATTTGATACCATAATTTACCTAAACCTTTCCTTATTGTTGGATTATTGTCATTTTGATAAATGATGTTATTTTTGTGCATACATATTTTTCTGTATTTTTGATTATTTCCTTAGGATAGGTCAATACAATGTTGGAGATAGTTTCCTCCAAACATTATTTGTAACCCTCAAAATATACTGATCTTTTTTTAATGACCAGTCCCTCCGTCCTCCTCCCCTCCCTCCAACCTCTGGCTTAACTACAGTTAAAAACTAGAGGAGACAAGGAAGAAGAAAAATACATTGAAAGTGGACTATTTGAGGCAGAAATCAGAGCCAGCTCGGGCGCCTGGGTGGCTCAGTCCATTAAGCATCTGACTCTTGTTTTTGGCTCAGGTCATGATCTCAGGGTAGTGAGATCAAGCCCTGCATTGGGTTCCACACTCAACGGAGAGTCTGTTTGAGATTCTCTCCCTCTCCTTGTGCCCCTCCCACCTTCCACACTTGAGCGCGCTCTCACTCTCTCTCTCAGATAAATAAATCATAAAAAAAAAAAAAAGGAATCCGAGCCAAGGACCTTGTTAGGTTATGTTTCCCTCTCCCCTGACAATCCCCATGACCTGCCCACCCCCCTATTCTCCCTCTCTTGTCTTCAGTGGTCTCTCATTTCTCCTCTAGAAAAACACTTGAGAAAAGGGAATTCTTACCATAATATTTCTAAGTTCTTATATTTTGTCTCTGTGTAAGTCTGCTTGGGTTGCTTCTTATTTTCCCTCGATCCATTAACATTTTTGTTAGGAATGGACTGGGAGCCCTTCTGGCTCAGGGGCACTTGTCTCTTAGAAAGCTCATTAAGGTAGTTCAAGTCCATATTAGAAAGAGTGTTGATGTGTAGCTGCTGATGTGACGGTCTTTTCTCTTCTTGGCCTTTGTGTCCTCTTTCTTTCTCAACATTCATGGAGTGATATCCAGTAGAGTTTTTGTACAATACCTTATCAAGAGCCTGCTGTGGTGGAGCAAATTTATTGGAGGTTACTTTGGGCTCCTGGCTCCTAAGTGCACTTGAGTGTTGTAAATCATTGTTAGGCGCATTCATAATTCCGATTGTTTCGTGCTTTACTGAAGTGTCAGTAGGCTTATTTTGGTTTTGTTGCTGTCTGGGAGTGTTCTGGTTTCTGTGACTGACAGCCAGCTCTTCAGTCACCAAAGACTTCAGGCCATGCTGGTGTTTATGCTGGTTTCGAATCTTGTGATTGGCTGGTTTCCTGGAAGGTCGTTGGCCATTGGTTGTTTCAGAAGATTGACCTCTCGGTACCCAGTTTGATTTTGCACTTTCATATTGAGACAAGTGTTCCTGATAATTCTGAAAAGATATCTTTGGTTAATGTAAAGTCAGATGATCGGCACTCTTCACATTTTACCTTAGTATTTTTCAAACTAGGGGTCACTTCTGGGAAGGTGACCACAGAATTGAAAGGAGATAAAGAGTACAGTAGGTCCTTTCCTAATTTCAGGATATGAGCGTGATTAGCTGAGTAATTCCTTCTGGCAATTTCAGATTACGAATTTTCTAGAAAGAAGTAGAAAGCTTAGAATGGGCTTTATATTAAGGACAAGTCTTTGACTTCAAATGTAAAATGAAGTGTTACCAAGTGCGGGGGTTGGGGTGGGGGAGGGGAAGGAGCTTTACCTCCACAGGGCTACATATAAAGGAAGTACAAATCTACATCAAAATATGCAAGTTTATTTTAACTAAGGTGAATATTTTTAAAAATCTTAACCAGAGAGGACATCAATGATCCGGTTTACCAACCAAGCACAAGTCAAATATGAGATACAATTTAGATGATTAGATCTTCTTACTCATATAGGTCAGAAGCTAGAAATGACCTCTTCACCAGATGAAACAAATTAGATTTTATTCAGAGGATTATAAAAGAGTCTGCACTGTGATAGGACATCTGTGAAACCACATGGGTTGTTTTGCTTCAGTTCCTTAATATAGCCTGTACTTAGGCAATCAAACATCTGGGGGAAATATTTCAATTTCAGAATGGTCTTTATGCTTTTCAAAGTCTTGTAACAACAAAATGTACTCCTGGTATAATAGATACACTACGTAACTATATTGTGCTAAGCCATTTAGAAATAGTTTCCAAGGAATAAAGCACTCATTACTTTGTGAAAAACTAGCAGAGTTAAGAGGCCTTTGGAAAGAATGATTAAATGCTTAGTAAAAACAGTAATATGACCATATGCATCAGTGTGGTATATAACTGCAACATATTTTTTCTTTCTGAATACACATAAAAAAAATCTCTACCTGTGCAATGTTAATTGAAAAATGCCAGTTACCTGGGTCATTCAAGGAAAAAAACAACCCTTAAAGTGAATAAATCCTATTTCTGCTCAAATTGTTTTAGCTTGCCATGAAGAATGATCAAATTATTGCAGTGAGTTCAACTTTTATTTCACTTTTCTGATCTAATTACTAAGACATCCTATTCCTGTATAATATTAAATGGTATTCTATTTCTAATGAAATTTCTCTATAATGATGAGATTGAGATTGTTAAACTTAAAACAGTACTAAATAATGCTACTATGCATTTCCGATTTTTAAGTATAAATGGCTTATCTGAAATTCAAAGCATGTTCTCCTTGCTTTTTGGAGGATTGGCCAGGTTCTGATGAGCTTGTCTACACTTTGAATTTTTACCTGTGGTACTCCAAAAAAGAAAAACTTCCCTTTCTGTATTTCAATTAAGAAAGGTTCTTTCTTTGGGGCACCTGGGTGGCTCAGTAGTTAAGCATCTGCCTTCGGCTCAGGTCATGATCCCAGGGTCCTGGGATTGAGCCCCGCACCAGGCTCCCTGCTCAGCGGGAAGCCTGCTTCTCCCTCTCCCACTCCTCCTGCTTGTGTTCCCTCTCTCGCTGTGTCTCTCTCTGTTAAATAAATAAAATCTTAAAAAAAAAAAAAAAGTTTTTTCCTTCCATGCAGTATACGGAGCTGCCTGGGAGAAATGTGGGCGAGAAGGCTCTGCAAATAGGCCAAGACCATTCTTTCTTATAGTGGACCCAGAAGAAAACTGCTATTGTACAATCTTATCAGGTGTGTTAATAAAACACAGTGGCTATTTTCATGGCCATCATCACTGTTCATGAAGGTAAAAAACAAACAAAAAAACCCGATGTGCTACAATCTATAAATACTTACTGATGCTGATAATGTCATTTTATTATTTTTTTAAAGATTTTATTTATTTGAGAGACAGTGCAGAAGCAGGGGGAGGAGCAGAGAGAGGGAGAAGAAGACTCCCCACTGAGCAGAGAGCTGGACATGGGGCTCAATCCCAGGACCCCGAGATCATGACCTGAGCTGAAGGCAGATGCTTAACCAACTGAGCCACCCAGGCGCACCTGATAATGTCATTAAAAAAAAATATTTGTCAGGGGTACCTGGGTGGCTCAGTCAGTTGAGCATCTGACTCTTGGCTTCAGCTCAGGTCATGATCTCAGGGTCCTGAGATCAAGCTGCACGTCGGGGTCCACACAGCGCGGTGTCTGCTTGAGATGCTCTCTCTTCCTCTCCCTCTGCCCCTCCCCCCACTCGTGTTCTCTTTCAATAACTAAAGTCTCAAAAAATAAAAATAAAAAATATCTGTCATCCTTTTGATTGCTAGAAAAAAAGTGAACAGGAGCTTTTTCTGCTATCCGACCATACATGTCCCAGTTCTCTGTCCTCATTCCCACCAACAAAGAAGAAAAACGCTATCAGGAATTTTTTCCTTAGGGTACCGGACCCGAAATCTTGGGTTGCCACTTGGTTTTAATCATGTTATACCTTTGCGGCTGACTATTCAGATTACAATAGTACTCTTCACAGGGTGCTTTGTCAACAAGGCCAAGGACTCATCATTTTATGAAACTTCAATTGTCTCAAGTGTTAAATCCGCTATTCACAGAAATGTAAGTGCCCAGAGATGGCATTTCAGTCCCCAGAAAGGAAGACATTTACAGGCTTGATGTGATTTCTCTCACCTTCTGAGCAGACTACTTGAAATCTGTGGTTTACTGAAGATTTATTACCCGACAATTGAGACATCAGGTGTCACTTTTTAGGTCGCAAGACCTGAGTTCCCTCAAGTTAATATACAAAGCCATTCTCAGGCTACTTAATCTCCACCAGCACTGAAATCCTCTATTCCATCCTGCTCTCAGTGGGGTTCTTTTGTTACCAATACTCACAATCAGTCCATACTCCATGCACTAAGAATAACTGCTTAATGGCACTGGGTTTTCCCAGAGCACACACAGCAGTGGCCATTGGTACAGCGTTTGCATTGGGGAATCCTGATGCCTAATGCGGGGATGATAATTTCTTAGTAAGATTCGTACTTAATTATTAATGTTCTTTCATACCGTGCCATCCAAGGGTAGTTTGCCCCCAACCCTGTGAAAGGCAGTGTCTGGCTGTTTCTCTTTCACAGCTTTCCGGTTTACAAGCTATAAGCAGAGGGGAGGATGCATGCTCTGTTTCAACCAAAGGTTCATCTGCTTTGAAACAAAAGCCATTCTTGCTCTTTGTTACCCTGATAAACCCTGAGGGTTGTGCTTGGGCTCCGAGATCAGCTCTGACATAGAGACGCGTCTGTTGTATTCATTAACAATAAAATACAAATACTTTGAGCAGGGGTTATCAATGCCATCTGATAATATTAAGAACATTTAGAGCACATGCATTAACTGGCTCCCATTTTCAGCATCAGTAAGGGAGGACTCTACGTTCAGATGAATAAAAGGAGCATAGCTCTCTTGATGGTGTTGGAGGCAAAACCAAAATAATTGCTCTTATATTCTTATAATAAGAGGCAAGGTGGGAAGAGAACTTAGGATGTGATTACAGGGACTTTGGTATCAATTAGTCAAAGATCCTACATACCTTTCACCCTGTCATGCCTTTGCCTTGCCTAGAAAGTCAAGAGTTATTTTAGAGTGGCAAGAAAGGAAACATCCTATTTCATTTTTTCAAAGTTTCACTTAATTGGAGAAGTTTCTATTTTTTTCCTATTGACCCCATGCTCCGTGCCTGGGAAGGCTCTTCTGCTATTGGGAGTGTGCTCACTTGCACAATCTGGCAAAGGTCAGACCCTTAGCTAAGTACTGGGTCCAGTTCTGGCTACACAACGGAACTAAGATTTGGAAAAGCCGTGAAGATTCATAGGGGAGCACGGAATGATCCAGGACAAGATCTATGTGGAAAGGTAAAGTGAAGAGGGATGACTGGGTTTAAAGTAAAGCCCTTAGGCACAAGTAGGATGCTTCCATAGAAAGGGATGATGATGACCATCAGTTGTCAGTATTTTAAAAGTGAAGATGCATAGGCTTAAATGGTCTCAGGGGCTTTGTTTCTGACATATCTTCTTTGTTTCCTTGCCCTATCTCTGGTTTCTCCACCTTGCAGCTTGTGAATGTACTTCTATCTCTTCTATGAACAAAAAAATGCAAGAATCCCTCACTTGATCTCATTCTCCAGTTAAACCTCATCTCTTAATCCTGTGAGGCATCTTGCAGGTGTAGGCTGCACTGGCCTTCCTTTTCCCTCTCTGGTTGTGCCCTCTACACCCTGCAAGAGAGCACGGATTCTCACCACCCCGCCCACACTGCTCTGCTCAGCCCACCAGTAACCTCTTCCTTGCAAAATCCTCTGGGCACCGTTTTCTTTACCTTTTCATTTTTTCAAACTTACAAAATTATTTCAAACTTACAGGAAAATTGCAAGAATAGCATGGAGAACTCCCAAATATTCTTCCTGAGATTCATTAATGTTGTGCCAGTTTCATCTTTCTCTGCATGTCTCTCCACATACAGATAGATGGACACTCAAATATACATATACATAATTTCTGTGACTATTATGTGCATTATGGCTAGTTTTTTTTTCTGAATCCTTTGAGACTAGCATGTATGAGTTGCATGTATCATTCCCTTTTCATGGAACCCTTTTTAAGTAAAAAGTAAAAAATTCTCTCCTGCAGAGCTCGACCCTGTCCACTGATGTCTCTTTCTTGAGATTTTTCAGGTCTCGACTTCCATGACACTATTTTAGCCTGGCGGCCCTTTACCTCTCTGGCAAGCCCTTCATAGTCTCTCACCTTCTGCTCTCTTCCTCTGCTTACCCTTAAAATTTAACCCTACTCTACCAGGCGCTGTTCTTGACCCTCTTCTCTTCTCCCACTACCTCTGATTCCTGGGGCATCTCAGCACTTCCTACATCTTTAGTCCACTAGGGAGTGGATTCTTAAGATCAAACGTATGTTGCTAACTCAGAGGTCTCTTCTGAGTTCTATGCTCGGATCGCATTCTTCCTCCAAACTCGACATCAGGCTCACCACCCCTGTTCTTGTGCCCTTCCCCCATTCCACCCCAGCACGAAAGTTCTTCTGTTCTACCTCAGTGGTATTAGTACCACTAATCGGACACTTGGAAACCAGTCTCTTTCTCTCTCCCCCATTTACCTTGTATTCAAACAGTTGCGGAATTTGTTAATCTCCCTCCTTGACCATCTCTAGGCAGGCACTGAAGGGGCTGCTCTGAGCTGCAGGAAGTTTCATCCAGTTGGTGGATTCAGATCTGTCCACCATACTGAAAAGTGAGTGAATGGTGTGTGGAGTGTGAGACAGACCCAGAGCAGGTGCTGCTGCCCTGAGTTCTTGAATGATCTCTTACAGGAACCACAGCATACATCCCCTAACTGGTTTTGCTGTCTCTGCAATCTTATTTCCTTCCAGTCTATTCTCCAGACCCTGGCTAGAATGATTTTTCTACCACGTTCAGCCTCATCATGTCATTAACCTGCTTAAAATTTGCCCATGGCTTCCTGCCATTTGCAGGATAAAATCTAAAACCTTTTGGCCGACATAAAAGCCTTCCACGGCCCCTACCTCTAGTTACCTAACCTGCCCGTGTCCCACCACTTCCCTCCCTCACACGTGCTCCCCCAGTTGCTGAGCTGTGGGTGAGGCTGAGGATACACCACGTCTCGCATGCTCTCAAACCTCAGCTCCCATTTGTCGATTTGCCATATTTTGATTCATCCTTCTAAGGTCTGTTCAAATGCTGTTTCTTTTCAGGAGACTTTTCTTGCCTTTTAAGGCAGAATTAGGTGCTCCTTTCGTTCCTACTGCATGTTGAACCTATGTTCCTATTATTGCATTATAATGATCACATAACTGTCTTCCAACTAAAGTTTTGGGCTCCTTGAGGGTAGGGACCATTTTTTTAAAAAGATCTTTTCTTTAATTATTTTTTTTAAAGTTCTTTTTTTTTTTGAACCATGTTTTTTGGGCCAGACCCCTGACCCTGAGTGCCTGGAATATAGTTGGTACTCAATAAATATTTGCTGTGGGAATTATTTTGATTTCATGTAAAGACATTTCTTATTAGTGGGAGATATTCACTGTTAGAGTAGGTCTACTGAGGGATATGTAGAGTCTTCTGAAGTTATCTTTCAAGAAAAAAAATTTCAGAGAGGCCCATTTTCACGAAATGATTTTTACACATTTCTGTAACCAACCAGTAAATATTTACTGAGTGTTCGCTTTGGACAAAGCACTGTGCTAACAGCTGTAGAGAAACATACAATCTTAATGTTCAGGCAGCTTCTAGTGTAGTTAGTACAAAAGGAATACAGGCAGCAGCTAATGAAATGCAGCCAAATGATAAACCCTGAGGGAGTGGTCCAGACCATAGGCACAGTCGCAGAGTGAGGGGGCAGAGGATGGGGTGGGAGAGGCTGGGAAATCCTCATGCAGGGCGGGGGATCAGAAAGAAAGCCCTGGATTTGGGTAGCTGAATCAGAAAAAGAAAGGCAGCTTGGAGCTGAGTGCCTGCCTTGCTAGTGTGTAGGATGCAGCGGGGAGTTAACAAATCCTTTCTAAATAAAGAAAGGGACGCATCCCGTGGACCACTCTGCGTTGATCGTTTTAGGTCTAATGATTTTATATGTTTGGCTCCTTTGTCCTCATTCAGGAGTGGGTTATAAACAAATGAGTTCTAGTACACACAGAGAACACACAGCATTCTTTTGGCTTTCTTCTGATTTTCTTCCATACAAAATTTTTGACCGCCTCTGTCTAAGGCCATGCCACGAATCAAGCCCTGTGATTATTTTATCATTGGCTTTGGTCCTATAATATTGTGTAGTGATGATTATGGAAGCTCGAGGTTGCAAGAATCTTACAGGCTTCAAATAGGTTTTCTATAATAATTTAAGTAACTAGAGAAAAATATCCTAGCATAATAGCATTTTGTTACTGGGATGCATCTTGTAGTTCATTTGAGGCAACTCTTCATTTAATAAGGAAGAAACTTAAGGCTTGGGGGGAGTTGAGATTTGCCCAAAGTTCTGCATCAACTAAAAGACAGGCAAAATCCGTGTCTTCTGACCCAGTCCATTATCGGTAACACGTGACAAAACCTTAAGGTATTTCCCTTGTCCTCTCCATCCTGTTGGCCAAGCTCCCCAGGCTCTCGCAGAGGTCTGGTGTAGACCCTGTCCTCTACATCCCACTGCCATGGACATTTCAGTGCCTCTGGGTGTGGTCCCTCTGGCATCAGCTTTCAGGAAGCTCTGGGTGAATGACTGTTTTTATTTTTTATTTATTTATTTATTTATTTTTGCAACTCTGAGAGGGACCTGGAAGCCACTGTGAAGGAAAGATGATGATTTAGGTTGTAACTCTTTTCTAAAT